>NC_056735.1:707815289-708130289 GCF_019279795.1 Protopterus annectens
TATTTCATCTAACAGAAAATACAGCCAAAGTGCTTATAAGCACTTGCAATTTGGTTCAGACTATGAACTTTTTGTTGTATTTGAATTCAGTGTTTTGAAATGAGAGAATATGGCTGCTTAAAAAGAATTGGTTATGGTCAGATAAAAACACATTTTGAGATTAGCATCTGCAGTACTTTTTGCAGGCCATTTACGGTTATGCCTTCAATGTTTTGGAAACTTTTTTATTATAGTAACATTTGCCAGCACTGGCATTTTGAGGAAAAATAAAGGAATGTTAAGGTATGACTTCTAACATTTACAGACATTTGTTTCATAACAGGTGGAAAATGGTTACATGGCATGTACCAAGATTAAAATCTCACTGCACTTTATGTGTATGACACCTCAAAAACAATGTATATCTTGCTGTAGCTAGCTAGATATTTAGATTGATAGGGTGACAGTTTGATAGATAGACAGATAGTTTGACAGATAGATGCTACAGATTTGTTAGAAGCTATATGCTGTCACAGGAGATAGTATGCATATGAACCACATGGGTAGAGTTATACATTAAAGAAAAAAAAAATATTTTACTGACGTATCATTGATTAGAGTGTACCAGGGGTTTTGGGGGTGAAAACTCACACCCAGACCTTTGAAAGGAAGGTGCCTTTGGCTGCAAGACATTCAAACAGAACACAACTGAGGAGTCAAATACACCACTTTCTGGATGATGTCCATTTAGGAGCGTTTGGACCCCCACTAATGGTCTCTGAAACAGCTACTTCAATAAGAAACAAATGAGCTTCACAACACTCTAAAAAGAATATTGTGATTGCCAATTAGGCTATTCATATCAACTCTGTCTAATACAGAGAAACTAAATTTTCTGAAATGTTTACAATCCAGTGAGTGTTTTGCTAAAGAGTTATTAACTTCTTTCTTACAAATAGATGAAGAATGTTCGTATACCCTTTAACTTAGTTTATGTTAAGTTTTACCTACATAATAAAAATGACAAGTCTCACACTGTGCTATGTATACTACCCCACAAGACCCAAAATTAAACCTTTCTTTAGCTACAATAATCTTGTCAATGGCTTCTATATGAATACTGAAACAGTTCCCTAAAAAAATGGCAATATTTGCATCAACTGCATTTAAATGTGCCAATGATAGTGTTCTTGATTTCTGTAGAATTTTTAGATCTTTCAACAATGTTCTTTACATTGGATGACCTTTTAAAAGTGAAGGATGGGCTATTTCCCAAAACATCTGCCATATCCTTGTTACCCATAATTATTATCCAATTGTTGAATATTGTGCTTTTTATTGTTCCCATGTCGCTGGTAATAGTCAAAGGGAGCACACCTAAAAATCAGAAAAAGTTGTGTTCGAGATAACGTTACTAGGACCACTGTTTGCATGATCATTGGTTTCTGTGGTGCATTTTAAAATGGGTTTTGCTTTGTCTCAAAATACAGACCTCTTCAATGCCAGTAGATAGTAAATTAAAAGGGTAGCCTCTTTCCAGAAATAGTTGTTTTAAATACTCAATCTGAGAATTAAAACATGACAAGGTTTCAACACCTGTTTTTTGTCTGTAAAATTTGCCTCCAAATTTGAAAACATTGCTCTTCAACACCAAGTCAGATAAAGAACATATAGTGTTGATGGTGGTAGAACTGATGTTAGTTAATCTGGACAAATAATCCCTGACATATTCAATGCCTACTTGCTGGACTATACAGGTGTACATGGAGATGACATCCAGTGAAGTGAAAACGTAGTTGGTATCACTGACGTCAGTGTTTCTTAGCAACTCTAAAAAGTGCCATGAATCCTTGAGGTAATACTTATATTTTTGTACCCAAGGGTTGAGAACCAAATCCAATATATGGATACATGTTCAGTTTTGGAAAAATCTGCAGCCACAATAGGCTTAAAAGTTAGATTAATGGAGTTTTTATGCAATTTAGGGATGCCAAAGATACAGGACATTTTGGACTGCTCCACTTTCAAGAAATAGTAATTCTTTATCTATCTCCCCTTGGCAAAAAGAATGGCATCCACTTCACAAAAACATCTGTTGATCTCAGCTTTAGAAATCTCTTCATAGCAGAGACTATCAGATAAAAGATTGTTGTTGCTTGGTTATATGAAACAGTGTCCATTATGACTGCAGTCCCTCTTTTTTCCTGCCTTCATAACACATGTTGATTTATCACGTGACAACTCCTGCAGAGGTTCTCTTTCCTGAAAAGAAAGGCTGTAAAACCTGGGTTTATTATTTAAGTTCTCTCAAAGATCTTTGATCCATACAAAATGGAAGGCTTGAAGGGTACTATGTAAAGTGGGATTAAAAATACTCTTATGAGGAATGATGGAATTTACTTTGCTGGGAAGAGAAATGTTGCTCAACAGATAACTTAAATTGACTTTCCAAATGTGCAACTTAAGGTGAATGAGAATGTTCGTAAAGTTGGCTGTTTGAGTAGGTATAAATGTAAACCGCTTAGTCAATACAGAAATGTAATGTTGTTTTAAAATGAAATGACTGAGGTTTACAATATTACTGGTGTCATTCACCATAACATTCTCCTCTTCCTCTTCCCTGGCCTCTCCCTTTGTTGTTCCTTAATGGTGTCCATGTGGGAGGGAGATAATTCTGAACAAAAGGGACCAGGGAGAGAACTGGTGCTAAGTCATTTGAATGGAAAGGGGGAGCTACAGCATTGTTTAAATTCTTGTTGCTGTGTTGACATGTGAAGTGGGACAGTTGCTACTACTGCCCATGTAACCTTGAAGATGTTTACCATGAACAGTTTGCTTTTTGTGGCCAATATAAGCCGTGGCAGAATGGTGCAAAACTGCATCCCTCGCTAATTTCTGTTTTTTGTTTCTGCTGGTTAAGGTAGCCACATGTCTGGAAATTTTAGCACTGATGCTGTGATAAAGGCTGCTGAAATTAAAAACAATCATCATGATTTACAACGCCTTCATTTAAAATGAAAATATCCATCTCTAACATCTTAATATTGGACTTGTATTCTTCCACATGCAATCATATCTTCAATACACCCATGTTGTTAAAAAGTTTGACAAGTTCACAGAATAATTTGTCATGAGGTAAAACTCTATTTGGAAATGTAATAATCCTGAGACCAAAAAACCTGCTCCCTTCAGATACATTTTTCTAAGTAATGTACCTCACGTTGTAAAGATTTTAATTTAAACACCATTTTCTCTAAGGTGAAATGTCACTCTTACAGGAACCAATAGAGTTGTTAAAACCATTGACGTTGTGGTTATCAAGATTGAATGTTAACAGGGAGCAGTTACCAAAGTATGGATTAATTACATTGTCAAATATACCACTTATGTCAATGCTTGTACTTGCTGTAACAATGGGTTGTTAGTTGTTCCTTGCCTGATTAACAGTGCCAATGTAAAGTCCATCTCCCATGTTGGAAGTTGTGTCTGTGGTGGTATATAGGTTACTTTTCTGAAGGTGACTTCCAGTGTTCAATTGGCCAGAGTCCATTCCATTGCAAGTATAAATTAGTGGAGAGGTGTGGTCAGAACTCGTTTTACTTTGATTGTAAAAAACACTGGAATTGACATTCTTCAAATTCTCTACCAAACCTCTCACTTGTTCCATTACCAGAATCAGACTCTGGTTAAGAAAAGCCAAATCATCTGGTATAGCATGAGTGGGAAGATCTAAGTTTTCTTCTTGAATTAAAATGTCAATGTGGGTATAAGCCATTCCGCTGGAAAACAAATCATTCCAAATAAATCAAACAAATCACAAATGAAAATAGATCAAATAAAACATGATCCCGAAAGGCAGTACACTGGGATAGATGGTATTTTTAGCACTTTTGTTCACTTTAATAGCAACAGAACTTCTTCAGAAAATATCATGTAACGAGTCTTTCTTTAAAACTTGTGCAAACTGCTCATGTGATGTCAGGAACCATAAAAAGAAGAACCTAATAAATAAATAAATGAACATATTCCTTCAATGAATCTTCTCCTAAAGACAGACGATATGAAGTAATCAACGATACTCTGATAAATGACTGGCAGATCTTAAAAAAAACATTTGTATAATTTTTTTTTCTTAGAAAACAAGTATACTTGTATCAAAGACAAAAACTCTCATTAGATATATTACACTTTAAAATTATTATATTAAAATCTTTTTACTGTCTTAGTGCTAATAAAAGCAATTAGTATCTTTGTGCTAAAAGAAAGCACTTTAAGTTTATGTGCTCATTTAGTCCAGATTTTACGTAGGCTTGAAGCCGCAACTGCCATGCTGCTTCACAAGAACATTGTGATTACCAATTAAGCTATTCAGATCAACTCTGTCTAATACAAAGTAAATTTTCTAAAATGTTTACAATCCAGAGAGTGTTTTGCTAAAGCGTTATTAACATCTTTGTTATGAATGCCCAAAGTATGCTCATATATTCTTTTACTTAGTTTACGTAAAGTTTTAACTACATAATAAGAAGGACAAATTTCACACCATGCTATGTATACTACCCCACAAGACACACAATTAAGCCTTTCTTTAGCTACAACTGTCTTCTCAATGGCTTCTATATGGCTTCTATATGAATATTGAACAGTTTGCTAAAAAATGGCAGTATTTCTATCTACCACATTTAAACATGCCAGTGATAGTGTTCTTCATTTCTGTAGAATTTTTAGGTCTTTCAACAATGTTCTTTAAGAATACTGCAGGAGTGAATGTAAGGACATCAAATAATACAGATAAAGCAGTGAAGCAGAGTTAAAACAACACAGTAAAAACTAAGAAAACAGACAATGGTAAAATGCATACAATCAATTATACATAAATTTCAGTTAGCAAAATTATAATTAATAATTTAGAGCATCGTGGACAAACTCTTGTTTTTATACTCAATTTTAATTTTTTAGTCAAATTTATTGGTTATTTTATCTGTTGAATATTTATAAATTGGTAATATGTCCAGTTTGATTGGTTAGTTTGGTGTATTTAATAGAGCAGAGAAATTAGTGATTTTACTCTGATGAAGTCTTGTAATTACCAGGTCAAAAGCACTAAGCCTTTTTTTGTCATTATTTTTTTTTGTTTCTATTGTCATTATTTTTTACTCTTGACAAGTTATTCTGTTAATAAAGTTTGTGGGTAGTATGTTTTGTTTTATTTCATGGTTCAGTTGTTCATATTTTGTTTATGGTTATCAGATATCCATTTAGAACCCTAAGTCCTAAAACTGAAAAGTTTGCATCCAAAAGTGAAATAGTACATTGTCTTCCTAGCCTTCTGTAAATGCTTCAACTCTAGCATTAATTGAAATATCTTTGATCAGGTTTAATACTTGAAAGTATGCACTCCTATTCACTTGGATCTCTCTACTAAGGTTAAAAACAAAGTCCATTCCTTCTGTACTGGGACTCACCTTTTCAGAACATTGAGTGTTCCTTTGTTGCAGTTGACCAGTGAGACTTCTGTAAGTAACAATTACAGTAGAACCTCCATAGCTGACCACCTCCCTACATTGACCACCTCTTTAAGTTGACCTAATTTTCATAGATCGGACATGCACCACACATACTCAATGGAAGACCAACCTCTCTATATTGACCACTTCTTTAAGTTGCATCTTGACCATTTGGACTGTGGCATACGATATTAATTTACCCTCTATAACTTGACCAGTTCAGTCCACTCTACACCAAGGGGTAGAAGGTGTGGTCTTTGCCCCTTAGTTGTATTATTTTTTCTTTAGTATAAGTTCTTTTTTCATGTTTTATTATTACCATGTGTTGGATTAGGCCTAACGTCCTATTGTTTATCATATGTTGCTGAAGATATTTTTAATGTGAAGGACTGGTCTGAATTGTAGTTACATCCTACAATTACTGAACAATTTTACAGTTACTCGAGAAATGATGGCCCAAAAACAAAGATCTCAAATAGCTGACATTGAAGGAAAAAGTTGATCGTCTACATTTTCTGGAAAGAAGCAGCCAAAGAAAGACAGTGGAACATTTTGGGGTTAGTAAGACCACAGTTAACACCATCCATAAACATAAACATGAGTACTTGGAGAGATGTGGTAAGGAAAGCATAGACCTACAGCAGAAAAGGAAGAAAACTTCTCTGGATGAAATCAATAAAGCCACATTAAGCTGGTTCAAACAAATGAGGGCAGTTAACACCAGAATTTCCGTGCTGATAATCCAAGAAGTTGTTAAAAAAATTGCACAGGAATTCAGGATGGTAGATTTCCAAGCATCAAGTGGTTGGCTGAAGAAATTTAAACTGCGACACAAATTCTCCCAGAAAATTGTGTGTGGTGAATCCAATGAAGTTCCAGTAAAAGTTGTGGAAGAGTTCATCAAAAAGTTCCTGGACTTCACCAAAGGCTTCAAAGATGATGACATCTTTAACATTGATGAGTGTGGACTCTTTTTCAAGGTGATGCTTGATAGAAGCCTTGTCATGAAGGGTGACAAATGTAAGAGCAGATAACTTTCCAAAGAATGTTTCACAGTTCTGCTTTGCACTAGCTCAACCGGACAGAAACTAAAGCCCTTGGTGATTAGTAAAGCAGCAAAGAAATGTGCATTCAAGAACCTGAAGCCTGAAGACCTCCCTGTCACTTGGAGATCAAACAAATGTGGATGGATGACTGGTGTCCTATTTAAAGAGTGGGTAAGGGGTATTGAATGAGAAATGAAGAAGAAGAAATGGTCTATTCTACTGACAGTAGGCAACTGTACTGGCCACCCACAAGTAAATCATCTCAAAAATGTGACACTGAAATTTCTGCCTCCAAACACAACCTCAAAGGTTCAACCTCTTGACCAAGGCATCATCAAAACATTTAAAATGCTCTAACGAGCTTAGATCCTGCAGTGGGACATTACTAAAACACAAACCTGTGGTCCACCTGTGGAAGCAACTTCATCCACTGCATCTGTTAATGCTCTGGATGCTGTCCTCTGGATCAGTTCTGGTTGGAATAAAGTTCAGTCAGAAACGATACAGAAGTGGATCAAGAAAGATGGATTTGTCACAAAGCAAGAGCATGATGTTTTGGCCCCATCAGACAGTCCATCTCCAATGGCAGAATTTGAAGGAGTAGATTTTGAAGGTTTTGTTGTAATGGATGATGAAGTGGCAACCTGTAATGAACTTGACCCAGAAGCAATTTTCCAGGCGATATTGACTGAAGTACAGACCAGCATAAAATTACATGAAGCAGCTGTTGAAGTGGAAGACGCAAGTGAGGATGACACAGAAATTTCAGAGACTCCAAAAGGAGATTATATCAGGCATCTGATAATGCAGTTGAAGTGATTTGCTATGGAAAAATGCTCAGATAAGCTGACTGGTGTAGCCAGCATTGAGAGTGCTTTCTCCAGTTATGTAATAAGAATAAGAAACAGACCAAGATTGACTCTTTTTTCAGAAAGAATTATTAAACCATGAGAAAACAGTAAATGTACGGATTTTGCATGATATTGTATGCATGATTTTACTGTGTTTTGATTATGTATGACTTTGTATGATATTCTACAATAAAACCACAAACATCTGATTTCACGACACAAACTACAAAATAATCCAAAATACTGCCACAGGTTCAGAAAGCAATGACATTCAGAAGAAAAGCTGGTTAGTCCTTTAGTAAACTTTATTTGTATAAAAATAAGAGCTTTTATATACTTAAACCATATGTGAACTTCTTCAAACTCTTCACCCACAGTAATAGCTCTGTTTAAAAAGACTCAGCTAAAAGGATGCAATCATTACATAACTTCCTCAAGTGTCTTAAAGGTCCAGACACCCTTTTCTTTAAAACATTTTTTTTTAAATTTTAAATATAAAACAAAGACAGGTACAGGACCAAATTACCTTATTATTTAAATAATTAATTTTAATCCAAAAGGTAGTTAACACTTACTTAAAATATTATCTATCTAGACAAAGCTTTTAATGCTAAAATAGGTTTCATACTGCAGCAGTCATTCAACCCAGGATAAAAATAGGTATTAAAAATTAGTTGCCATACTAACTCTTTCTTTTGCAAATAAAGTTCCCAAGGCCCTCGGCTCAACTTTCCTGGGACATGATCAATGACCAAATATTTAAAAAAATGATACTCATTCATATTCACATGTTTAGCTAAGTTATTAGATAAATTATTTTTTTAATACTGTATTCATGTTCATAGATACGGTCTCTAAGTTTCTACTCAGTTTTTCCAACATAAAAACAGGGACACTTCTGACTCTGTGATAAATAAGCAATTTGTTTATTTTCACAGTTAAAAATGCCCTTAATATGGTAGGTAGCATCCCTTACCTGAAATCTGAACCCCTCATAAATGAACTTACAATATGAGCAGGCTCCACATTTTGTCATACCACACCTTCCTCTTAATGAACCTGTTTTTTTTTTCTGTTCCCAAAAAACTTTCATTTTCTGGGCCCTCAGATATACTAATGGATGAATCTCCTGGATTTTACCACATATTTCCACATCATTATATAACAATGCCCAATTCTTATTAAAAATGGACTTCAGGACCTGGCTATTGGCATTAAAGATGGTCACAAACTTGTGCCAAACTCTTTCAATGTACTCGTATCAGAGGGTTCAAAATTGGGAGCTCTTATTGCAGCTCCTTCATCTATGCTGGTTTCCTTCTTTAAAGAGGATAGGCTTGAAATAACCAATCGATCTTTGTGACATCACTTCCTCCATCAAATCCAGAACCAGCAATTCTGGATAGCTTCTTTCGAGAAACATCATACAAAGGTTAGCACATTCTTGATGGAATTCGTAATCCAAGGAAATCATTCTGGCTGCCCAGACTAGTTGCCCTTTCACTACAGATCTTTTCTGGTGAAAGGGGTGGGTGCTTGTAAAGTGCAGAAAAGTGTTGGAATACATGCCTTTTCTATAGAGTTTAGAAGTATATTTCTGCCTTTCATTGTCCTTTGCTAATATGTTCAGATGTGAATTTCAAGAAGGGGATAGTGTTGTTACTGTGTTGGACAAACTGATGGATACCCCCACATCTCCTTTCCATATGATAAATATATCATCCAAAAAATGGACGTAAGTTCTAATATTCATCCCAATGGAGGGAATGTCCAACAAGAATCTATGCTCCCACACAGCCATGACAATGTTGGTAAAGATGCCCCCACAAAAGGAACCCATCACCACCTCTGACTTCTGTAGGAAATATTTCCCATCAAAATAAATGTAGTTGTTACACAAAACCAATTTGAACAGTTCTTCGTAGAGATTAATCTGTTCTTCTGGGAGACCCTTGTCTAGGAAGAAGTTGGTCACCCATTCTATTCCTGTATCTTGAGGAATCACAGAATATAAGTCCTTCATATCAGTTGTGAGGAGAAAATCATTTGCATCAAAATCCACCCTATTAATGATTTCCAGGAAGGACCAAGAATCTTTACAAAGCTGTGATTCTGCAGAGAGCAGGGGTTTCAATTTGATGTAAAAAAATTTAGCACATTCATATGTGATAGAATTCCTTCCATTGACAATGGGTCTCATTGGTGGATTATTATTATGACTCTTGGAAACTCCAAATATAATTGGTGTTACTGGGGCAGCCATATTCAAGTAGTTGAAAATATCCATATCAACTTTGCCTTCTATAAATATATTTTCTAGTATACTTCTTATGTTGTGATAAGCTCCATTCAACTGGTTCAATGTTACTTCCTCATATGTGTCAGTGTTCAAACTTTTGTACATTCATTCATTGTAATCATGGCAGTCCATAATTACCAATCCACTCCCCTTATCAGGTTTCATCACCCTTACATTTTTTGACACATCAAATATACCAGAATGGAATATTCTTCTTCATATTGTTTTCTTCCTTTCTTTCAGCACTCAACATTGTTCTTCTATCAATATCACAAATCTTTTCAAATAGTAGAAGTGCTGGATGCGGGGGGGGGGGGGGCAGAGAAAGAGTTAGTATGGCAACTAATTTTAATGTCTACTTTTATCCTGGGTTGAATGACTCCTGCAGAATGAAACCTATTTTAGCATTAAAAGCTTTGACTAGATAGGTAATATTTTAAGTAAGTGTTAACTACCTTTTGGGTTTAAATGAATTATTTAAATAATAAAGTAGTTTGGTCTTGTACCTGTCTTTGTTTTATATTTAAAATGTTTTTAAAAAATGTTTTAAAGAAGAGGGTGGCTGGACCTTTAAGACACTTTAGGAAGTGGTGTAATAATTGCATCGTTTTACTGGAGTCTTTTTAAATAGACCTGTTACTTTGGGGGAACAGTCTGCAGAAGTCCGCATATGGTTTAAGAGCTTATTTTTCTTGAAATAAAGTTTACTGAAGGACTGACCAACATTTCTGCTCAATGTCATTGCTTCCCGGACCTGTAGCAGTATTTTGGATAATTTTATATTCTATAAAAACTGTACAAGAAAGTAAAGTACATATACATATCAGTACAGTAGGCTTAGTTCCTTATCTTGACCACCTTTGTATGTTGACCAGTTTGTTACAGTCCCTTGGGTGGTTAACTTACAGAGGTTCTGCTGTAAATCGATTCTTTTAATGCAAGATACGTGTGGGAATATCTGTTTACTAATCACACCTGGTATCTACTTGGGACCTCCTTTATTATTTCTCAAAGGTACAATGAATATAATTCCTGGGATGAGCTTTCTTTTGCATACCAAACTTAAATTTATGTAGTTGCTATTTGAACATGACTGCAGCATCTAGATTTGGTTTGATCAGTTTGTTCCCTGTTCTAATTAGTCTGTTTAAAAGTAATTGTGCCGGTGATTAATATGTTTTACAGTTAGATATGGTACTCTGCTAAAAAAAGGAATAATAATAACACTTTGTCATCCACATCCCACTCCACATTTGACAATTTCTTCATGCTGGCTTTTGAGCATTACATTCTGCTGACTGACAGTCTTATGAACTAGTGAACTGGAGTATTCCATTTTGCTTACAAATATAATGAAATTCTCCTGACATCAGTCAAGTACTGTTATTCATATGCCTATATTCTTGAACGACTTATGCAGCAAGTACATCTTCATCTACTTTTGCAATTTACAAACATAATCTCACACAAAGCTTTTGTTGCATTTAGATTGTCTGGGTCAAGACTCCTTCCCTCTGTGCTTCAGAGATAAGTTTCCAAACAACAATATGTTAACACACGTCCATCTTTGCTGTAGTTTTAATACAATATAAGGTAATTTTCCCACTATTCTGGACTGACACAAATATTAGAAAACTCTCAGTACTCATCAATGCTCCATTTCTCCCTAAGTATTCAGAAATTTTAAAGAAAAAATGTTATGTATGTCAGTAGCTGCAGCACACAAGATTATAAGAAAAACAGGGAAGGTATAAAGCCCTCAGTTAAAAATAATAAGCCACACTAAATATAATTTATAACAAGGAAGTTAAAGAATGTATACCATTATAAAGACAACCAAGATACTTAAAATATTTACCAAAAGATATTGCCCCCCCAAAAACACCACCAAAATATAAAGACATCCAAGTATGAACTTTCCAAAAACTCAGAAACTGCTTAAACATTGCAAAGACCACATATTTTGTTTGCCATTAGGAAAAAAATAAGAGATTTATTCCACTTAATTGGAAATATCTCACAGAAGAAATTCACGACACCAACTACATATACATCATAAGAAAACTTATAGGCTACCTTAAACATTCTTATGCAAGTAAAACCAAATCAGTATCAATCACAAATGCATCCATTTGAATAAAGTGTCTCTGAAAGATTGTTTGTAGTAATTGTCTGAATGTGCACAACCATATAGTAATGTTTAAAAACATTGGAATGCTTGTCCCTAACACTGTATATGTTCACAATGTAAATAATAAATGAATAACATTTGACAATGCTCTAAGCATAAACAATTAATCTTGGAATATTCTACTGCTGTTCCAAATACTATGACTACTGTTGTCTGAACTACAAATATTGTAAAGTACTGTTGCCTTTTATTACAGTTGTACTAAATAATTTGTTTCTCCTCCACCTTGTGTCACAGACCTATATTTGAAGAGGACCCTTGTCCCAGCCAGTCCAATCATTTTTCAAATCTAATATATGAGCACATAAATAAACTAGATATTAGTTTTATGAGTGTAGGTTATAGAATTTAGCATAGCAATGCTTTTGAATTCAGGTTATTTTATGTTCAGGGATAGAAATAATTAAGCCTATTTCAAAGTGCCTCCTCCTTCACCTTTAATACAAAATACCTCTAGTTGCTAAACACAGCTTTCTCTTTTTATGTTGTACACACACGAGTTATTGAATGGGTGATGATTTTTGACATTTGATATTACAAGACAGATCTGACAAGTGAATCTGCTCTCCATCAGTAATAGGTAACTTGCCATAGGCATTTTACAAGAAAATAACAAACAAAACATTAATTCAAGTCATGCATTGCTATATTACGGGCCTTCAGTTATTGAGTCTAGTGCATAATTAGATT
This sequence comes from Protopterus annectens, assembly GCF_019279795.1. Lineage (NCBI taxonomy): Eukaryota > Metazoa > Chordata > Ceratodontiformes > Protopteridae > Protopterus > Protopterus annectens. The sequence goes on from NC_056735.1 coordinate 707,827,853, forward strand.
TGATGAATACACCATGCTCCTTATCATTGTATTCTGTGATGCCATCTCTGATTTTCTTTCCTCTTCTTTCAATTTTACATAAAACAATGAAGAAATTTGGTTTAAATAAAAAAGTGGTAAAGTCTGCAAAAAGTACCCAAATGTATGATCCTCTCACTCCCCAGAAAATCGGTTCCATATTATGATTTGTGAATAATTGTGAAAAGTAATTACATGAAAGTTAATACCTTATTATAGTATACCTTACAGGTCAAAGTTTATCAAGAAAAGTTCCAATATATCAAGATGTGTAACAGCTACAGCCATAGGGGACATAATTTTCTTGGTTTATAAATCCTAAAATTCTATACATTATGACAGAAGAATCTCGATGAATGTTGTATTTAACAATTAACTAGTGCCCATATATGTGTAAAATTTTTAATTAGCCCCAGGAGTTAGTAAACTTTAAAATATTAGTGACTTCTATAACTTATGTTTTAAGGTCTGTTGACTTTAATGTATTTGTACAGGGCCTAAAAGTATAATTTAATTTAAATTTTAAGAAGGTCCATCTTCCCTCAATCTGTTCCAGTTGTGTTAAATATATAAGGCCAAATTCCAAAAGACTTGCTGTTAGTGTGAGTGACTTATTCTTGTGTAAGCCTGTCCTAATTCCAAGACTAGTCCTCATTGTGACATATTCACAGGGCCGGCTCGTGCTATAAGACTGCAGAACTGCAGCCCCCCCCAACTGTAGAAAGAAGAAGAAAACAAAACAAATTGTGAGTCCTGGAACTCTGAGTATGCGTGCTTGGAGTTCCTGGAACTCACAGAACTCCAGACTGCTGTGTCAGCAGTCCGGATAGGGGGAAAGGCATCTCTGCCCTGCAGATGCCCAGAAGTTTGTGTGGTGACGAGCATTGAACAGAAGAACTCCAGACTGCATCATCTGCAGGCTGGAGCCTACTCTCACAGGGAAACCAGCTGGGAGGACAGTTGAGCTTTCTTGTGGGGAGGAAACCAGCCATTAGCTTGCATGGGACGGGACTGAGGATACTAGAACGGGACTGAGAACACTCACTGAATTTAGGGTGTGTGTGTGTGTGTGTGTGTGTGTGTGTGTGTGTGTGTGTGTGTGTGTGTGTGTGTGTGTGTGTGTGTGTGTGTGTGTGTGTGAGACTGAGAACACTCATGCCCCAGTTGCTATATACTGGTGGCTAGAGAGAACACATGGTGGTGGGTAGAGAATACCTCAGGCTTCAACCCTGTACCTTGGGTGCAGGTGGCAATGGCCTGAATTCCCTACCCATCACCATTTGTAAAATATTTGCAGATTTTTGCCTCATATTTGTTCTGTTCCACATAAAATCTGTGGTTTCTGTATTTTTGTTTCTTTACTTAATCAGTGGTGTGTTAGTAGCATTGTTGCCTGACAACTACAGGTTCTTTGGTTTGATTCTTGGCTGGGGTGCCTTCTGTGTGGAGTCTGCATGTCCTCCCATCTTACAAAGACATGTGTATGGAGTGTTTCTCCCTGGGTATCTGCTGAAAATTGGCTTTTGTTCCAAGTCAGACTTTCCTGGTTAACAAATATTAAATAAATAAAAATGACAGGCATTTGAATTTCAGACTTCATATTCTTCAGAAACTGCATGGTAACACAAAACCTTTTATTCTAGCAATTTCCTAAGTTTAAAAGATGGATATTTGAAATTTGTCCCTGTTTTTGGGACTATATTCTCCCATTGTTGGCTTTGTCCAAGTTTTTTGTGCTAAGGTTGAGAGCTATGGTGAGAACTGAATTCACTGAATGTGTTTGGGGGCTGTATTCCCCCATTACAAATTTAAAACGCCCTCTAACAACTGTACTGTATTGTATAAGGAATATCATTTATACAATCAGGAAGGTGTATCAAAGAGCACATGTATGTTTCGTGTGCAAGGGGCCTATGATTTGAAAACAGTCCAAAATTATTTTTTATCTGCCACTGGCAAAATGCATTTTCTTTGAATGTGGGTTTAAATGCTGTGAATGTGAATTTCAAGGGGAGAGAAGTTTTAATGCTAAGTCTGTTTTCATTGTGAGACTGCATTGCTTTGTTTAGCAGATATCTATTAGTGTTTATGCTGTAAAATGCAAAATAAAACTTTCAAATGAAATCCAAATCATCGCAGAATAAAGCAGTATGTGCATTACAATGTTTATTGTAAATGGGGTGAAAAAACCAAGGAATGGGACATTGGATTGTCTGCAGGGGGAAGCTCCATTCGACCACGATTTTGTGAGGGGGGAAGGGCAGCAAACTAAAATACAGCCCTGGCTGAACTCAACTGTCCAGATTTTTGCAGAATGAATAGATTTTTGCTTCTTATTTTTGGTTAGTTCCTCATAAAATTTGTGGTTTTCTGGCAAATCATTTAGAAATGAAGTCACTAGATAATGATAGATATTGAGTTTCAGACATCATAACCTTCAGAAAAATGCATGCTAAAGCAAGACCTGTTATTCTATCAACTGTCTTAAGTTTATACAAGAGCAATTTTTAGTACTGTTTGTATGTTCCCCCCTTATATTTGGCCTTCTCCAGATTTCCTGCATTAAGAGGTTGAGAGGTAATGCAAATAAATCGTTTTATAGACTTAGGAATATCCAAACCTCTCAACTGTCCCCACTTTTGGCTCAAAAGGTTGCTCTCCCCCTAATAATCCCTCCGCAAAATGGCAATTTTGGAGGAAACCGTGGAGGGCTTACAATTATAAATATCTGTAATGATCAGAGTTATAGATTACTTTTATTTGAGAAAGGCATGCAGATTTTCTTATTTTGTCAGCTGCTCAAGTTAACAGTACTAATATTAAAAAGGTGTCCCTTCTTTGACAGGTTCCCAGCTGTATTGTGTGGCAATTTTATATTTTTGCATCACATTTTTGGTCCATTTTTCATAAAATTCTGGTTTCCTGGCAAATTAGTGGCAAATCATTAAAGACTGAAGTTAGAAAATAATGGCAGACATTTCAGTTTCAGATTTCATACCCTACAGAAAATTCATACTAATGCAAGACCTACTACTATTCTATTATCTATCTAAGTTTATAAGAGCAATATTTAAAAAATGTCCTTATTTTTGGGCCTGTGACCCACTTCTATGTATGGCTTTGTCCATATTTCTTGCTCTGAGATTGAGAGGTATGAGTGTCAGAGACATCACCATCAGCCAGAGACATTTCAAATTGTGACATACTTGTTGCACCCCACTCCCCCATGTAGTGACTCTGGATGTGTCCAAGCAAGGCAAGGAGCAGTTATGCAGTGTAAGTGTGCAGAGTATCCCCCCATCCAAGGTAAACACAAGTACTACAGTGGCTTTTCATCTGTCCTTGATTTTGCAGAATGTTCTGGTTTTCTGTCATATTTTTATACTGTTGATTTATGCTTATTATTCAGAACATGCATGCTGTCTCAGTGCCCTGTTGCTCTGTGTTTAAGTAGCAATGCTTTAATGACTATCAGGTAAGCTTGTTGGAGATTGTAAGATGCAAGTAAGCTTTAATAAGCATACTGTTAAAGAATTACCAACATTGAAAGCCTTTTTGCTGTTGCCATGCACAGAATATTTACATAACTAGATAATGTATAAGCTTTAGGTATTGAAATGTATATGACAGTATTTGTAATAAAGGACAGGATTACAGTATTTTCAGGAGCTCATTACATTTGTTGGAGACTTGCAGTCATCTTTGCAGGCTTTACCAGTAAACTAAGCAGAATGCCAATCTATCATGTGTGGTCTATAACTTGTGCAGTAATCCTTTAAGCAGTTTATCTTGAGCTTGTTTCTTGTTTGCTGTTCATTTTTTACTTTGATCATGTCTTCCCCATGAAACAAGTAGATAGTTCTTGTCAGGCAGCAGGTCTTTTTGGATAAGAAACATTTTTACAAGTGGGGTTATCACAGAGATTGCTACTTTCAGCATACTTGGTAATTTTATAAAGCTGAATATAAATTATAATTGGAAGTGCAGTGCAAGGAGAAGTGGTTTGATTTGAATGCTGCTTGATTTTTTATAGCTAATTTTGACTGGCATTTCAGTAATGTATTTAAAAAGTAATTTATTTTTTCATGCCTCACAACCTTTGTGTTTCCATTTAGATATTAAGTAAGCTGTCATGTAGCCAATGCACTGAAATATTTTTTTTTCTTCTACACTTCATTTTGTCTTGATTGGACTCTCATAATGATGATTTGGCTCCCAGGGCAGTGTATTTAATTAAAGTCCCAGGTTTTGTGGTTTTGAACATAGCTCCACCCCTTTCTAGTTAGCCACACCCATTTCCATTGCCCCCACCCATTCAGTTGTCTCCTGCAGCCCCCTTTAATTTGAAGTCACCAGCTGCCACTGAATATTCAGGTGTAAAGCCTATCTACATAGCAAACTTACACTGGAGTAAGTCACTTACATTGAAAGCAAGTATTTTGGAATTGAGTCCATGTAAACTCTAGTAATAATTATGTTTTTTGTTTTCTGAGGGGTCCATGCATAACTGCAATTTGAAACTGACAAGGCTTTTGCAGTCTAAAGCAAAGTGTTTCCTTCTTGGCATGTGTTGCAACCAATGTATCATGGTCGACAGACCACGATGCTTTGCCACAGATGGCCTGCACCTGTCGCCCCTGGGATTATGAATACTGGCTAAGGCTCTTGCTACCCCTATAGTGCCTTTTTTAGTCAAGGTTCAAATAACAAATTTACCACCATAACAGGAACCGGAAAGCAAAAACTGAGGGTAATTCTACTCAATGCTAGAAGTCTAAATCTCAAAATGCACCCACTCGAGGCACTCCTTAAAATGGAGAACATCGATATCTTTGCAGTGACTGAGGCCTGGTTCAAGGCTCCAGAGAGCACCCCTGCACTACCAGGCTATAACTCATACCACACTTTTTGGCCATGTAACCTGGACTGAAACACCAAAGGCAGAGGTGTGTCCATATTCATTAAGGATATCCACAGCTCCAGGCTAGTTGCTCAGCACCATGCATCCGAGGTTATCCAAGTGCAACTAACTCTGGGCAAAACTGCAATCCAAACTGTAGCTTGCTACAGATCCCCCACCATGCCCCAGGATTCCCACTCCTCTTTTCTTGATGTACTGGAAAATATTAGGGTTCAACCAAACACCCTAATAATGGGTGACTTCAACTACCCCACCATTAACTGGGAAAACTAATCGTGTACCAATTCCTTAGCTCAACGCTTTCTGGAATTCATAAACTCCAATTCCCTAGATCAACTTATCCACACCCCCACCAGGGGCAACAATATCCTAGACCTAGTCATTACCAGCATGAGTGACCAGTGTTCCACACCTGAAGTCAACTCCTCGTTGGTCCGATCCGACCATAAGCCAATCACCCTTGATATCCACATCCTGCCCCATCCCCCATTATGGAAACCACAGTAAAAAATTTCTCCAAAGCCAATTTCATGCTTCTTAAGACAGAAGTGGTGAACTTCATGACACCCATGCATATGGACAATACAGTTACAACTGCTGAATCCTACAAAATGCACTCTATAAGCACTTACATGAGTGCATGGATCGTGCTATCCCAAACAGAACCAAGACGCTATCCTCCAAAAAAGGAAGCCAATCTGGTGGTCCCCTGCCATAAACAAACTGTACAACAGAAGGAAGAAACTGTTGCAAAAGAGAGTAAAATCCCATGAGTGGAGGAGCTCCCTGGTCAGCCTCAGTAAGAAGCTGAGATCCCTTATAAGATCGTCCAAAGCTAACTATGAAAACAAAATCGCCACTAATTCCAAAGACAACCACAAAGCATTCTATAGCTATGTCAAGAATCCTGATGGCAACACCCAGATCTGCTCTGAGTTACAGCACAAAGGCATGAAAACTGCAGAACCAACTGATATTGCCAACATCCTGGCAGATAGGTTCACTGCTAACTTTACCCCCCTCTCACCCCTTAAAGGGCTCATATCTATACAGGAAGAATGCAGAGTCCCTGTAATCACAACTACACAGTAAAAGCTGCACTCTCCAAATCCAAAAACACAGCATCCATGGGACCGGGCAACATCCCAGGCTGCATTTTACATGAACTTCATAATGAACTGGCTTCCCACTTAAGCACCATGTTCAATAATAGCCTCGCATCAGGCTTTGTGCCCACTGAATGGTTCACAGCAACAGTTATCCCACTCCACAAAGGGGGAGCCACCACTGATCCCGGGAACTATTGACCTGTTAGCCTGATGAGCCTGGTGTGCAAGGCCATGGAACGTATCATCATGGAACTCATAAACAAAGACATTGGTAACCTCCAAACTCTGGATCCCACCCAGTTTGGGTTTGTGAAAGGCAGATCATGCCTCCTGAACCAGATCGGCTTCTTTGAGGCAGTCACCAAAGCCGTAGATGAGGGTAAGGTGGTTCACACAGCCTATGTTGACCTCGCCAAGGCTTTCGACCCCATCCCCCTTTCTGGAATTATAGCTAAACTCACTAAACTAGGTATAAATCCCTACATCAACTGGCTCACTGACAGAAACCACACTGTAAAAGTTGCAGACTCCAAATCTGACCTCAAAGCAGTGACATGTGGAATACCACAGGGTTCTGTCCTGGGACCTCTTCTGTTTGGTATCTACTTCTCTGAAGTACGGGCTAACACAGAAGGCCTCTGGCTAATGAAATTCACAGATTACTGCAAAGTAGGAGCCATAGTCAAGTCCCCAAATGATGTGGACATCCTACAGAAGGGCATCTCTGAGACAAATGCCTGGTTTCAGAACCATGGCTTCAAACTCAATGCCAAAAAGTGCAGTGTCATCCCCTTTGGTAAAAACTCTGTACCCACGAACTACCACATAGGCAGCAATCTACTTAACACCAAATGCGTGATAAGAGACCTTGGGGCCCAGATGGACAGTAGTCTCTCCTTTGATATTCACATCGCCATAGTAGTCAGGAAGTCCTTCTACATGGCACACCTCATCATAAAAAGGTTCTCATCCAGGAAAAAAGAGGTCATTGTTCCCCTCTACTCGACACTCATTAGACCCATTACAGAGTACAATGTCCCTTTTGGAATGTACCTCACAAGACATCTGCAGCAGCTGGAAAGGCCACAGAAGTACCTCACAAAGAGGATTGCTGGCCTCAAACAAATGCCCTACACTGACCACCTCAAAAAAACTCCAGCTTTACTCCGTAGCATATCGCCTACTCCGAGTTGATCTCTGCCTAACATATAAAGCTATGTCAAACCCAAAGCTGTTGGACATGCTACACCTAAAGAAATCCCAATCCCTCTGAGCTACACGCTCTAGGGACCTAAACCTTGTCACCACAATAAGCAGGACATGTTGGAGGGATAGATTCCTGTCCCAGAGACTTCCCATACTCTGGAACAGGCTACACATCTATGTCAAGCAAAGTTCTTCATTTGCACTCTTCAAGAAAATTCTTGATGCGTGGATGGGAAATAGGAAATACACCCCGGGGATCACTTCTGTGTCTCTGCTCGACAGTGGCACAGGAAAATAACTTTCTTGGGTGCATAAGCCAGGGAACCTTGTTGGCTAGGCTTACGTAGGCCCTTGGGCCGATAGCCTAGTACTTACCTATGAACCTATGAACCTATAAGATCTACAGTGATGTCCTGCATTTGTTTTAAAATTAATTATTGTTTGTTCTTTATAAAACTTTTTTTGTTTTTATTACTAATGTATTGTTCTTTGCTCTTTACAATACTTTTTTGTTTTATTTCTAATTTTCCATGATACTGAGCATATAAAAGACAAACTCTGTTGAAGTAAAGTTATTTGATTCCCTAGCTCCAATATGCCTTGTATCTAGGCAAGCATCTCAGTGGTATGCCATGGTATGCAAAACTGAACAGTACAAACAGATATAAAAAGTAATATCTAGGCATGTAACTGAATTCCTCCTGATGTTCACACAAAGCTTAATGAAGGAAATAAAAATGCATTATTTTTTGCAGTGAGGCTGTTAATCCCTTTTCATTAAACTGCACTTCCACCTGCTTCTGTATTCCCTGTTTTCTTAAATCCTGGTTAAAATTATTTTTGTTTGTGCTATATAGACATTATACTTTTGTGTCCTTTTTCTAATTCATCCCCCCATTCATACCTGCTAATCATTAGTCCATCCAATGGGCCTCAGGCCTATTCATTACCCAGTCGGGTATGAGCCAGTTATCAATGCAGCCAGTGAGAAGGAGGAATTATCTACTTCTGTCCCTAACCACACCCCTTACTGATCTGACATATGGGCCTCAGAGGTCAGTGAGTGCACATTACCAGCTGATGATGCATGCACACTTTTGCACATACACTAGCATCTTGCTACAGGGCTGTGTGCTGCTTGGTGTGCCCATGCACATGCCAATGACTTGTGTTGTTGGTGCAATTGACCTTTGCCACTGTTAAAGGTCAGTACAGTAGCAGATTATCAAAAACCAGCAAGGATGTTCCAATGGCCAATAACCACAGAAAAAGACATGATGTTAGCATACCAACACTTTATTACTGCTTTTGTCAATAACTGACTTCCTCAGAAACATAATCTAAACTGTAAAAGTACTACATCTTAAATACAGCACATTTTGGCGCCAAAATACCAGTAATTCAATTAAATTAAAAACAATAATTAATTATTAAACATTTCAATGAAAATACTTTTAAAAACACTTCTAAAACGGCCATGTGTAAATGCATATAAATATATGAAATTGCATAGACTATAAAAATCTTCAATAATATCATTTTCATTTTAATTGATTTTTCTTTACTTTCAGAGACCTGTGCTTTAAAAAGCACTTTATATTAACTAAGTCATTCAGGCCAGGTTTTTTGTCAGCATCTAATGCTATTTGCCAATAAGTTTCTTTCTGCATAAGAAGGTTCCTAAAATCACCCCCTCTGAAATCTCTATTCCCAACTTCCAAAACTGAAAACAAATTTTTTTTATATTTAATACATTCCAAGGTGTGCTTAAATAATGCACTGTTACTATTCCTTGTCCTAATATCATATACATGTTCCCATATGCGATCCTTCAAGGAATGTGTGGTCATTCCGACGTAATATGCCTCACACTCACTGCAAACCCCAATATAAATAAACACTTCAGTTTTGCAATTAACATGCTCTGGTACTTTGAAACTCTGTTCAATGTGATCTAAAGCTATACAAGGTCCCTCCATTATGAACCTGCAAAACCTGCAGGTCCCACATTTATACATTCCTGTCTTATGAGTATTAATTCTATTAACAACTTTGGTAGATTGATTGTTTTCTAATAATTTTTTAATATTAACCTGATTACTGTAAAAAAAGTTTGGTCTTGTATCTACGGCCTTTATTAATCAGTATTACCTACTAAAATCTTCCAGTTCCTTTGAACTATCCCTCTTATAGCTGAACAATCAGCCGTCATGTCCAGATTCAAAGTAGCTTTAAAATCTTTACTTCCCTTAGTAGTCTTTAAAACTAAAGGAAATCTTAAAATAGGAGGGTAAAATTAAATTCTTTTTTCAAAAAATTCCTGCTGTATTTGATTTAAATATTCCTTATCATACCCCCTCTCTAAAAACATCTTTGTTATAATTTGGAATTCATCTACAAGGTCCGAATCATCCGAGGTCATCTGACTGGCATGGATATATTGCCCCTTAGGTATATTCTGTTTCATAAATAACGGGTGGTTACTCTTATTCTGTAAATAACCATTGATAAAGGTTTCTTTCCTGTGAATTCTACCATTGAACAAATGGTTTTCTGGTTCCCATCTTAAAGTAACATCCAAGAAATTAACTATGTGCCCACTTGCCCCTACTGTAAATTTCAAGTAGCCTGACAAGGCATTCATATCAGCAACAAAATCTTTTGTTGTCATTTCCGTAACGTCCAAAATAAAAAAAAAACGTCCACAAATCTCAAATAAAAAAGAACCCTATATTTCTTAACCAATACTGCCAAAATAGTCGAGTCCCATTCAGCCAAAACTATGTTGGCATACGCAGGGGCTGCGGGGGAACCCATCGCTGCTCCCCTAAGTTGTCTATAATAGGTGCTGTTAAATAAAAAGAAATTGTTACTTAATACTACTTCTATGTTACACAAATAATTCACCTCTGAGTTGCTCATCTTAGTGTTAACTGTCAAAAAACTTCTAACTGCCTCTACTCCCTCTGTATGAGGCATACAAGTAAATAAAGAAACAACATCTACAGTTAAAATAACATGTTGTTTCACATCAAAGGTGAAACCCGATGAAAAATACCTCAATTTTTCCAAAAATCCCAAGAATCTTTAATGTAGGATGACAAAGTCTGTACTAAGGGGTTCAAAACATAATCCACTACTAAGGCCATGCCTTCGGTGATGGAATAAGGAGAAGAAACAATAGGCCTAAAAGGTGGTTCCCTAAGGTTCTTATGAATTTTATGGATACCGAATAAACTCCCTATCTTGGGTTTGTCAATAGTGCAAAAATTATACATTTCTAAATCAATATCCCCATTCATTAGGGCATCATACAAAAAATGTTGAATGTATTTATAACTACGAGTGATTTCAGTCAGGTTCACCTTTTCATATTCTAAGGTATTATCCAACAATTTTAACATTCCTTGTTGATACTGTTCTTTATTTATTATAACAATGTCCCCCCCCCCTTATCACTCTTCATGAATTGTAAATTATTTATCATCCTCAACTGTTTTAAAGCTATACACTCTTCATAAGAAACATTGCTAAACCACTTATTTTTCTTATTTAAACAGGTTTTCAATTCCTGTACACAAAATTTCTCGAAAACATTTATGATAAGATTTAAAACAGGGGTATAACTCGATGGTTTGACAAAAGATTTAACATCTGTTTTAAAATCTTTAAACAAATACTCCAAATTCAAGCGTCGGGTAAACATTTTTAAATTGACAACAGTTTTCTTATAGTCTGCCCTCCTAGTGGGCACAAAATTAAAACCATAACTCAGAACAGACAATTGTTCATCAGTCAAAATGGTATCAGAGTAATTAATAATATGAAAATTGTCACCATTAGGCCTTACAGCTCGTTAGCTGAAGAACTAGAATTTGTCTGCCCCCGTGTCTTTGTTTGTCTTGTCCTCGGCCCCTTGACTTCTTTTTTCATTGCTAAAAATCTTTTGATTTAGCTCCTGTATTCCCATTGATTTCCGAAGATTAGACAGCACCTTCTCCAGATTTACTGGGTTTACTAACCAGGTGTTCACCCTCACTGCTAGTAGAAGGCAAACTAGTCAGAGTCTCCATGAAAAACTTTGTCACCAAAGACGATGATTTAGATTGGCAGACTTTATGGAAATTCTGTTGTCCTCCATACCCCTTCTTAAAAAACCCAGATCCACGTTGTTGAGTATAAGAAAATACATTGGTAATTTTCTTATTGTTAGCAAAGTTAGTGTTGTTTGTATCAATTAAATTGGGAACAAAAGACTCGTAAGCCCTTCGTTCCTCATAAGCTGTTACATCTCTCAATAATTTATTATGTTTACGAGCCACCACTTCCTTTTCATGTTGTTCAACATTTTAAAGATTTGCACATAAAAGTTCTCATAAATACAGTCAGCTGAAAAATTACATATTGCCTCATCCTCTTTAACTATTTCTTCTTTTAAAGAGGACATCTTTGTGTTATTATGTTCTATAAGCCATTTCAATAGCTGAATACCAGAGTTGTTAAAAAATATGGTTAATTTAGCAAAAAAAGGATCCGCAGGATTGACCCCGTTAGGGCATTTGAAGAAACGCATCCCTTTTGGTACTATTGATAGTTCAATACATCTTTCAAAATACTTGTTCTCTAAGTCTAAAGAACGATATTTTTTCAGCAGTCTGCATAGATTTATTTTTATACTCATCAATTTTTACTTTAGTAACTCTGTAATCTGCCCTGGTAAAAGGATCATAATGTTTCTCCAGAACAGAACATATATCATGATATGTATTGGGCTCACCAGAAAACGGAGTTGTATTGCCTTCGGCTTCACCAATACCTTCTCTTGCAGTATAGTTGCCAACGTCTATCACAGTTGCCTGCTCATCTTCAGAGCTCAGGGCTGCTTCATCCTTCTTCCTTCTTCCCACACTTGGTAAGTAACTGGTGTAAACTCTTCTGGATATCACTCATGGAAGACACCAGAATCTGTAGTAAGGCTGTATCACTTATGGATGGAGTGGGATGAATGGTAACATCCAACAGAAAATCTTGCAGAAAATCTTGATTAACTGCCTCAGCCATCAGAACAACGAGAACAAACTCAGTAAAGCAAAAACACTCGTATGTCCACTGCAGACTAAAAGACCACCAAAAACCAGCAAGGATTTTCCAATGGTCAATAACCACAGAAAAGGGCACGATGTTAACGTACCAACACTTTATCACTACTTTCATCAATAACTGACTTCCTCAGAAACATAATCTAAACTGTAAATGTGCAGATAACTTGGAGAGTAACCACAAACTTGCTTCAGACCAGGTAAAAATATTTTTTTATTATTCCACCACCAATGCACATACACCATGTTTTAAATGGTCTGAAGCAAGTTCGTGGTTACTCTCCAAGTTATCTGCACTCCTGTTTTTGGTATTGGTTGTTTTGGAGGGCTTCCGTCTTTTTGACTAAACTGTAAAAGTGCTACACCGTAAATATCCCACATTTTGGCGCCAAAATACCAGTAATTCAATTAAATTAAAAACAATAATTAATTCTTAAACTTTTTAATGAAAATATTTTTAAAAACACTTCTAAAACAGCCATGTGTAAATGCATATAAATATATGAAATTACATAGACTATAAAAATCTTCAATAATATAATTTTCATTTTAATCAGTCGGATGACCTCGGATGATTCGGATCTTGTAGATGAATTCCAAATTATAACAATTATGTTTTTAGAGAGGGGGTATGATAAGGAATATTTCAATCAAATACGGCAGGAAATTTTGTAAAAAGAATTTCATTTTACCCTCATATTTTAAGATTTCCTTTAGTTTTAAAGACTACTAAGGGAAGTAAAGATTTTACAGCTACTTTGAATCTAGACATGGCAGTTGATTGTTCAGCTATAAGAGGGATAGTTCAAAGGAACTGGAAGATTTTAGAAGGTAATACTGATTTAATAAAGGCCGTAGGTACAAGACCAAACTTTGTTTACAGTAATCAGATTAATATTAAAAAAGTATTAGAAAACGATCAATCTACCAAAGTTGTTAATAGAATTAATACTCATAAGACAGGAATGTATAAATGTGGGACATGCAGGTTTTGCAGGTTCATAATGGAGGGATCTTATGTAGCTTTAGATCACATTGAACAGAGTTTCAAAGTACTAGGGTATGTTAATTGCAAAACTGAAGGGGTTATTTATATCGGGGTGCGTAGTGGGTGTGAGGCATATTACGTCGGAATGACCACACATTCCTTGAAGGATCGCATAAGGGAACATGTACATGATATTAGGACAAGGAATAGTAACAGTACATTATTTAAGCACACCTTGGAATGTATTAAATATAAAAAAAATTTGTTTTCAATTTTGGAAGTTGGGAATAGATATTTGGGAGGGGGTGATTTTAGGAACCTTCTTGAGAAGAAAGAAACTTATTGGCAAATAGCATTAGATGCTGACAAAAAACCTGGCCTGAATGACTTAGTTAATATAAAGTGCTTTTTGAAGCACAGGTCTCTGAAAGTAAAGAAAAATCAATTAAAATGAAAATGATATTATTGAAGATTTTTATAGTCTATGCAATTTCATATATTTATATGCATTTACACATGGCCATTTTAGAAGTGTTTTTAAAAGAATTTTCATTGAAAAGTTTAAGAATTAATTATTGTTTTTAATTTAATTAAATTACTGGTATTTTGGCGCCAAAATGTGGGGTATTTAAGGTGTAGTACTTTTACAGTTTAGATTATGTTTCTGAGGAAGTCAGTTATTGATGAAAGCAGTAATAAAGTGTTGGTACGCTAACAGTGTGTCTTTTTCTATGGTTATTGGCCATTGAAACATCCTTGCTGGTTTTTGGTGGTCTTTTAGTCTGCAGTGGACATACGAGTGTTTTTGGTTACAGTAGCAGATTAATTCACCTCCCTACCCTAGACATGGGTTAGCCAACAATGGCTTCTCATTCTAATCTTTCTTCATTGGGTGCTCTAGTCTTCTGTCATCTGGGCTGTAGTTAGGGCCTTAATCCATCTATGTGATAGACATGTCTGCAAGGATATTCTGAGGTGTTCAGTGACAGCAGGTTATCTTTCTGTGAAGTTATTTAAGTTAGACATTCTTTTTTGCTTGATATGATTCTGCAAGTATGCTTTATGTACTGATTTTTGGGTAGCAGGTAGAAATAGCATCTCCTGTGTATTGAAATGTTTCTGCCACATTAAATGCATGGTGCTGGCAAAGTAGACATTAAGCTATTAAGCTTCTAGCCTGATATAGTTTTCTATTATTTCTTTAAGAATGCTTATTCTGAGCAACAAACAAAGGTATTAGCTTTAGTGATGTTAGAAGACAGGAATTTGATTTTGTTAATGTTAAGTGTATATAGAAAAATTAGTCACCATTAGCTGTCTACTTATGAAGCAGTGACAGTTGACACTCAGCTGACTGATTAAGGTTTTGAAAATGAAGTGGTTTTAAATCATCCCCAGACCACTGACAACGAAAGAAGTAAAATATTACTCATGTATATGTGTAATTACTTGTAGTCTACAAGCAAATCATTTATTTCTTACAAGATAAGTGCAGACTATCACAAAAGCAGCATGGCTTTAGTTTAGGTTTCATACCTTCGCTGTCTTATTTCTTACTACTGACACAATTTATTCCATCTTGGACAAGAGTCTGCTAATGTGACTCATCTTTGCAGACCTTAAAAACTCATTCAGCTCAGTTGGCCATACTATTTTACTTAACCACCATAGCCAGATTTGTTTTGTCAAAGAAACACATGAATTTTCCATGTATTTCAGCTTTCAGTCTTCCATCTTCAGAATGTGGAGCTCTGCCTCTCATAATGTAGAAAAATGGATAAAAGATAGAACAGATACTAACATCATCTACCAGGAAGCTTGCAACATGTTTAAAATGTGCAACTTTTCATGAATGAATATTATTTTTCATTATATTTGTTTAAAAAAATCTTAACAATGAATGTATGACAGATCCTTCAATGTTCAGCAGTTAGTAATGCGGAGAGTGTAAGACTCAGAATAAGAATGTTTCCAAGTCTGGATGTTATGTGATCCACATGCCCTTTTACATCTCACATTTATCAAGGATCTACACATGGCTGTATTATTTTGTATTTGCTTTGTCTCTCCCTTCAAAGCTACACTGTAGTAACATGATTCTCTGTGCTGATGACTTCTTCATTCTTTGATCTTCAGAAGGTTTTAATGCTTTTCAAAACTCCAAAAATACTTCCCTTGCATTTGCTACTGGCTTTCACAAAGACATTAATGTTTAACTTTTACAAATCAGAAACATGGTTTTGAGACCACCCAAGGACTAGTTAATATGCAATCACTTAAAAGTCTAAATCCTTTAAGTAGTCTTTTTACACAAACACACAGATATTGTAATAGAAATGTATTGTATGCTCATTATAAGTTACACTTTTGTAACATCAGGCTGAATTCATCATAACAATTGCAGTCACATTTGTTTTCTTTCTGTCTCTAATTCAGATAACAGAAAGAGTAGAAAGCCTCTGTTTGGATTGTACAAATTCCAATACCAAGAACGGACTATTAGATCTAGAGAAAATAATGTGCACTTATACCTGATGATTTAATGCAGCTATTCCAGTATCACAAAATGCATCTTTTCTATAACGCTATTTGTTTACAATCACCTAGAAGTAATGTTTATCCGGGGTTTATAAAGTAGAGTTGAAATGGGAGTTCCCTGATTTCTTTAATAACTGTGCATGCTTACATATGCACTCTGTAACATGTCGTAGATGCAGTTTCACTGTTTCTGCAAGGCCAAATGTGTTCTCATATATTGGTTTGCTAAACATGTAGTCATAGATTATATCACACATTTCTTATTAGAAAACAGTTATCTAACACAAACTGTTCAAAATGTTAAGACCATCTGACGTGAAAAATAAAATGTTTGTCATTTCTTAGAAAAATTATGAATATACAATTAAAATTAAGTGACATCTTTGTAATAATAAGATAATATTAAAAGAACACAAGCCGAGCCTATTACACCTGGCCATAAAACATCAAAAGCTCAGACTGCTAGTTAAGTGATCTTTCAGACTGACAGTATGACAGTTCAGGAATAATGCTTTCCTGCTTACAAATAGGAAAGTAGAATTGTTGTTGGCTACTAGAGAAATAAAACTAAATCTGATTTTCTTATAATGTCAGTGTTATTTCTTAATATTATAATTTTCACAAGAGTATCTGGTGGCAAGTACAGAGAATCAGAAAATGCAGACATCACCAGAAACAATAAGGTAATAGTGTGGATGTTCTCACTGCACTGAGGCCAGGTATAAATAAAGTGTGATTTGTGCAGTAAGCAACTTAACATTTACTGCGTTTTAAGTGGCATCAGGCTAAAATGTCATAGTTATGCATTTTAAAATTAACTGAATTTGAATTTACTTCTGTAACTGTCAGAGCAACCCTTCTGTCATTTAAAATTTCAACCTAGCCCCTTAGTAATGCTGAAAAATGTATATCTCAGCATGTCTTGGCTGTAAGACAATTCCCGTTTTCTCTTGTGTAAAAGTAGTATAAATTCATGTGCACTTGTTCAAGTATGAAAGAGTTTGTGGGCAAGGGATTCTACCGGCAGTTTGGAATACCAGCCAAGTCAAAAAATGCACATATATCTTAAGTCAAGGCATCAGAAATGTTATTCAGAAATTTCAAATTACAGATAGGGCCTCAAAAGTATAATTATAAAAAATTATTAATATAGATAAGCATTGCTACATATCCCAGGACAGAGCAAAGTTATTTAAGTTTAAAACAGATACAAGTCTGTCTTGTCACTGATGCAAGAATGTCAAGCTATTGCTATAAGTATGACTTGTCAATCATTATTTTAAAACTATGTTTAAAGTTTTGGTATAAGCCACATGCTGCAGGCTGAAAGATCAATGCAACATGTGAAATAATCATTCCTGTAGGTTATATGATGGTTTACATTTGTTATGTACTATTTAGAGTTTTGCTTTATTATAGTCTTGATTGCAAAAGCTGGGCATATGCCAAGAGAAGAGTAAAACAATTTACAATTTTGGTTTCCTATGTTTTTATTATGTGTTCATTAGCCTCTGTGAGAAAATTATATTAAGACAAATTATGTTAGCACTCCTGCTTCAAGAAGGCATACACCTGACCATATAGTAGGTAAAACAAGGCAGTCAAGGGCAAAATAGTAATATTTTAAACTTACTGATAGTGCCATATTATAAAAAATATGCATTTGATTAACTACAGGATATTTTAAAGCATTACTTTGGAAGCAAAAGACTACTGTGTTATGCTCAGTATCAAATGTTTATGCTAAGCAGAACTACCCAAAGACAGAAAAAGTTTCTCAGAAGCTAAGAATGTGCATGTTTATAAACCATGCTCAAGTATTTCAAAATGTTCAGTAAATCTAATACATATTATGTTTATCCTGCAATCAGCGTTCATATTTTTCAGTTATTTATTAGCAAATAAGCATAGACAGAGATCGTTACCCTTGACTGCAGTGATGGAGTGGGTACATTGCAAGCTATTTGTATGCAATATGGATGGCAATTACTGTTAATAACATGCTTTTCGACTGTCCATGCTGTTGCATCATATTTTTTGCACTATCACTCATGGATTTATTTATTTATTGATTTGTCTGGTGAGACACTGAGGGTTGCAGTCAACCACTGATGTCAAACATTAGAGTTTCATACTTCTGATTGTTCAGACAATGCATATTGATGCAAAACCTATAATCTGATGTTGTCAGTCTTAATTTATTCTTTGACATGTGGGTTCAGTTCCAAACATCTGAACTGACTCAGCCATTGCTACAACCCACAAGGGCCAAAAACTCTCGAGCTTAAATCCTACCCAGAATGCTCCTCTCCCAAACACTTCAGATCTCATTTGACACTTCTGAGACAGATGCATTATCAACTAGCTCTTGAGCTAAGTTTACTTTTTCAGATATTTCAATAGTTATACAGTTTCTCTCATATACTGTTTGTATTTTCTTACCCATTTCTGTAAATTAGTCTTTTCATCTCCTCCAGGTCCTTCACTTTACACTTGGTGTATTTTTCACTACTACTGTTGGCAGTCCCTATTTCTTTTCTCCCTACTTCTAGTTTAAAAAAAAGTAGCAAAGATGTTCTGTCCTTTCTTGCTTTTGCTACATTTGTTGTAGTCTATCTACCATTGCTGGTAGTCTTTTATACTTTTGGTACTCTATTCTACCATTGTTGGTACCCTATTTTTCTCTCTCTCTTGCCTTTTTTCTTTTGGTTTATTTTTGGCTCTCTTTGGGTCTTTTCTTGACAGATTATGGCTGACAAAAGCAAAGGCACCTCCAGTTTAAAAAAATGTCAGGGGTGTGGCCATATGCTCAACTCTGATGGGCATTATCTTTGTGTCTATTACCTAGGCCCAGTGCACTTGCAAGAGGTTTGTTTGATCTGTCTTGCTTTTAGTCACTGGGCCCTGGTAAGACTAAATTGCTTTTAAAGGGGATGATTAAATTTTCCTTTGAGGAGACCTTATCTGTTTTTTTCTGGCAAAAATAAGATGGATATTTAATCTCCTTCTTCATCATCCTCTTTATCCAAGGTAAATAAATCAAAAAAGAGGAGTCATTCTTTGCCAGCCTCTCCCTCGGCACTGTCAACCAAAAAACATAGAACTTCAGTTCCCTCTGCACCCGTGGAACCAACAGTCTCTGCTAAGGATAGTTTGGTGCTGAGCTTGGCACCAAAAGTGACTTCCCCTTTGGTGTTAAAGTTATCGGCACAGACGTTAGATCAGTCCATGGAACCATCAGCCTCAGTACCGTCTTCCATTTTGGCACCAATATCTTCAGTTTCCACCGAAAATACTGAATTTTCATTTATGAATAGACCTGGGACCAGGTACTCTGAGGCCTTGGAGATTCCAGCTTTAAGTGTCCAGGTGCTGACTGTTTTGCTTCCGATGCGATATGCATCTCTGGTACTGGTTTCTACCCTGAGTTCTTCAGTTCTGTTGGATCCAGAGACCTCTCAGGGTCCTGGCTATTTTGTCTGTTCCAAGAGGTGTGACTTAACTCTGGTGTTTTCAGAGTTCTCTCTGCACCTTGGGGCTACAGCATGCATTAGCTCTACCCCAGCCTTGGCTTTGGGAAGGGCTTCTTCAGAGAGGCAAGTGACCATAGTTCCGAGCAGTCTTTCTTAGTTTTGGGCTCCCTTCCATCTTCAGGGGGGCTTGCCTTCCATGTCATGTAGAGGGCCCTATCCACTGTGGGCATCTTGTCAGCTTCTTCCCCATGGAACAGTTTCCAGATCCTTCCTCTTGTCCAGAGCTTCCTCCAATCTGGCATCTAATCAGCTTCTTCCCCATGGAGCAGTTTCCAGATCCTTCCTCTTGTCCAGAGCTTCCTCCAATCTTAACAAGTGGACAGCAAGCGCCAAACCCTCAGGAGAAACCTTTTCAGGTATTGTTCTTTTCTAATACCTCCTCAGATCATCCAAATGAGGCGGTTCCTCAGAAGAGGAAGTTTAAGTGGAAACACAATCCCTCTTTGGAGGAATCTGTGTAGCCGCAGGCCTTTGGTTCTCAACCGTCTACCTCTTGGGAAACACCACCTGCTGATGATCTCATTAAGTTGATCTCGCAGTGGATGTGGAAGGCTCCTGTCACCATAGAACCTATCTCCAAGAGGCCAGACAAAATATTAACTGACCAGACGACCATCAGTTATAGGCAAAGGGATTATAAGTAGATGCCATAGTGGTAGCAGTGGCTACAAAAAAAAAAGGAACTGGCAGAGGAAAGTTCCACTATCCATCTCCTCAGTAGAGAATCTTGGGCATTGAATAGGTTTGAAAAGTGGGTGGATGCTTCATTGACCTTTGCTTTGTGGTCTTTGAACTTTATGGCACATTTCACCAGAATCCAGAGGGATCAGGTTAAGGAGTTATCACATACCCTGGCAGGCGCCATATCTGAAGAAGTCCAAGACAAGGTTGTTTCTCAGTTGGCCACCCTAGAGTCCATCTCCAATTCATCCATGATGCTCATAGCACATGCAGCCAAAGGGATAACTAGAGCAGCGGGATCTGGCATAGCCATAAGGAGATGTGCCTGGATCCACTTGTGTGAACTTGCAGAGCCATTCACGTTTTCCTTCATCAATGATCCCTTTGACAGATCATCCCTTTTTGGCCCTAAAGTCCAAGAACCATTGTCCAGGTGTGAAAAGGATGGAAAGACGCTTTCTGCAGAGGGTGTATGTTTTTCTACTCCTCAATGGTCCTTTTCAAGGAACCAGAGGAGTGGGAAAATGAGGTTCAGAAAGTCTCAAGGACCGTTCCAGGACACATGTGGTAGTGGCTTCCCGAGGGGGGATCTTTAAGGAAAGACACCATCCATGCAGTTGAGGTGGGCCACAAAATCAAGGCTCCAGAGATAATTTTTCTGGCAAGCCCTACCAGTGCTCCTGAAAAGAGGCCCGATTGCCTTCCTCTGGAGGCAGTCAGGGGATGCTTATCTCTGCATCAACACACCTGGCTTCAGATTACCCCCTAATGTTTAGGTGCAGAGGATTATAACCAGAGGCTACTCCATACCCTTCCTTCTACTGCCCCAAATTTGCAAGAAAATCCCCAACATTCCACCCAGTCAGGGGGAACCAGCAGTGCTAGAAATTCAAACAACTGCTACAAAAAAAGAGTCATCCAGGAGATCCTACCAGACCAGATAGAGTCCAGAATTTACTCAATATTCTATTTAGTGCCAAAAAAGACACGGGACTGGAGACCAATTTTGGATCTAAGTGTTTTGAACAAATTGGTTCAACAAACAAAATTCTGGAAGGTCACAATTCAGTCTATCCTCCTATTTCTAAGGAAAGACAATTGGATGTGTTCTATAGCTCTCCAGGAGATGTATTACCACATCAAGAAGGACAAACATTCCAGGAGATTCCTCCACTTTTGGCTGGAAGCCAGTCATTACCAGTTCAGAGCCCTGCCCTTTGGTCTCACCACAGCCCCCAAGGTATTCACCAAGTGCATGGCAGTAGTAGTACCTCACTTGAGACTGCAGGGTTTCCAGTTGTTTCCGTACTTAGACGACTAGCTCATTACCACTCCCACCAGGCATCTACTAGAACAAGCAAGAGACTACATTCTCCAGACCTGTGCCAACCTGGGGATTATGGAAAATTATGAAAAATAACATCTAATGCCAACTCAAAATATAGAATTTATATGAGCAATACTAAACACCAATACTTGCTTAGCCTCTTTACCTTATCTGAGATTGCAAAAGATCAAACATCAAGTGTAAAAAATTATCAGAAGCAGAACTGTACCTGCACAACTCATTCTGCAACCTCTAGGTTCGATGGCATAGACCATCATGTTAGTCCCGTTGGTGAGATATCACATAGCAATATTGCAATGGCTTCTAGCATCCCAGTGGTCCATTCAGTATTAACCAATGTCACACCAGATTTTAATTACCAACCATTGCAAGGAAAACCTAGCTTGGTGGATCCAATCAAAGGAAATTCTCTTGGGCTGCCCCTTTGTCCCATGTCAGACCCAAACCATATTGACCACAGACATCTCCCAAATGGGATGGGATGGGCATTATCTGCACAAGACAGTCCAAGGCACTTGGTTCCCCATAGAGGCCAGCTTGCATATCAATGTTCTAGAGCTGAGGGATGTGCTTTTAGTATTGCAGGCCTTTCAAACTTTCTATGAATGATTGTGATTCAAACAGATAGCATGCCAGTAGTTTGGTACATCAACAAACAGGGAGGAACCAAGTTGTAGCCCCTTTGTTGGGAAGCACTCACCTTTCCCTTCTTCCCATTAATTTCTCAATTTCTAAAGAAAGCAATCAGGTTGAAGAGCAAAGTAATCCTCATTGCTCCTTTCTGGCTTCAACAGATTAGGTTCTCCTTCCTCTGGCCTTACCTGATTCAGTGACCATGGACTCTGAATCCAGATCTAGATCTCCTATCCCATCCAGAGGAATTAGTTCACCCAAACCTTCAAAATCTCAAGTTCATGAATTGGCTTCTCCAGTTCCACTGATTGCCAGGTATAATGAACTCACTTCCTTAGTTCATAGAATTTTTCTAGCCTCCCAAAAGCCTTCTCCCAAAAAACTCTATAAAAGTAAATGGAAGACCTTTTCCTTCTGGGTTCATGAAAATAACATTGATCCTTTCTCTGTTCCTATCAATAAAGTCTTAGAATTCTTAGCTTTACTTTTTGAAGAAGGGGCCTCTTCCTTTACCATGAGGGTTCAACTAGCATCTATCTCAAATGTTCATAATGGGTTTAAAGAATGTTCTTTAATTTCTCATACCCTTTGCAAAGCATTTATAAAGGGACCATGAGGCTAAAACCATCATATACGGATCTATATACACCTTGGGATTTAAACTTAGTATTACAAACAATTGTTCATTCCCCCTTTGAGCCTGTTACTGACTGTGATTTGAAATTCTTGTCTTGGTAAGCTATACTTTTGGTACCTATAACTTCTGCCATATGGATTTCTGAATTTCAAGCTTTATCTTGTAAACTACCTTATTTGATATTTCACAAAGCAAGGTTTCTTTGAGAACTAATCCTTCCTTTTTGTCAAAGGTGATGTCAGAAAAGAATATCAATCAGGCAATCAATCTACCAGTATTTTTTTCCCAATTACTCAAACAAAGGAGAATACGGTTTACATTTACTAGATGTTCATAGACAACTAATATTCTGCCTTCATAGAATAAAATCCATAAGGAAATCTGATCAGCTGCTTGTTTCCTTTGCAAGTATTAAAATGGGCCAACCAGTTACCAAAGGCACTTTATCTAGCTGGCTGAAAGATTGTATTTCCTTATGCAACAAGAAGAAAGTTGAATTACTGGGGCCTGTTAAGGCTCACTCTATCAGAACAGTCATTACTTCAGCACTCTTCCAATCTAATGCTTCCATGGATGACATCTGTGTGGCAGCAATACTGGCTAACCCACATAACTTTATTGCTCATTACAAATTGGATTTAGTTCATAGGTTCATAGGTTCATAGGTTCATACTAGGCTATCTGCCCTAGGGCATTTATAAGCCTAGCCAGAGTGTGTTTGGCTTTCGCCACCCGTTTTAAATTTATTTTGCTATGCCCTTTTTCGAGGTTAGTATACTGTGCCTCTGTCTAACAGTGACACAGAAGTGATACCTGGGGTAAACCTACAATCTCCCATCCACTCATCAAGATTCCTCTTGAAGAGAGTCAATGAGGGACTCTGCCTAACCTGGACTGGGATTTTATTCCAGAGTGAAGGGAGCCTCTGGGTTATGAATCTGTCCCTCCAGTATGTCCTATTTATTTCAGTGCTGAGGTTCAAGTCTCTCGAGTGCGTAGCTCGATGGGATTTGGATTTTCTGAGGTGCAGCATGTCCATTAATTCTGGGTTGGACATGGCTTTATACGTCAGGCACAGATCACCTCTGAGCAGGCGGTATGCCACTGAGTAGAGCTGGAGTTTCTTTAACCAGGCAGCATATGGCATCTGTTTGAGCCCTTCGATCCTCTTGGTGAGGTACTTTTGGGGTCTTTCTAGTTGCTGCAGGTGTCTGGTAAGGTACATCCCAAAAGGGGCATTGTACTCAATTATGGGCCTGATGAGGGATGAGTAAAGAGGCATGATGACCTCCCCTGATCTAGATGTGAATCCCTTCATAATTAGGTGGGCTATATAAAATGTTTTTCTAACCACTTTGGCCACGTGGTTGTCAAATGAGAGATTGCTATCAACTTGGGTCCCCAGGTCCCTAATTACTTCTTCTGTACTTAATGGATTACCACCTATGTGGTAATTTGTGGGCACTTTGTTTTTGCCAAAGGGGATGACTATACACTTTTTGGCATTTAGCTTGAGGCCATGGCTCTGGCACCAGTTGTCTGTTTCTATGAGTCCCTTTTGGAGGATGCTTGTGTTGGCTGGAGAGTCGATTATGGCACCCAGTTTGCAGTCATCTGCGAACGTGGTCAGCCACAGTCCTTCCGTGTTGGCCTGTACCTCCAAGAAATATATACCGAACAAGAGAGGTCCCAGGACTGAGCCTTGTGGGATGCCACTTGTAACTGGTTTGGAGTCTGACATGGCTCCAGCAATTCTAACCATGTGGGTTCTGTCCTTGAGCCAGTTTGCAACCCATCTAGTGACATAAGGGTTTATATTTAAGCTGGTGAGCTTATCTATAATGCTCGAGTGGGGTACTGTATCGAGGGCTGTTGAGACGTCCAGGTAAGCTGTGTGGACCATTTTCCCCTTGTGAATGGCCTTGGTGACTGTTTCAAAGAAATTAACCAGGTTTAAGAGGCAGGATCTGCCCTTAACAAAGCCGAACTGGGTAGGATCCAGTGTCTGTAGGTCCCCAATATCTTTATTTATGAGGTCCATGATGATCCTTTCCATAGCTTTGCAGACTAAGCTAGTTAGGCTTATGGGGCGATAGTTTCCAGGATCCGTTGAGGCACCACCTTTGTGGAGAGGGACCACTGTTGCTGTACGCCACTCTTTGGATACATATCCTGTAGTAAGGCTGAGATTGAACAGTAGTTTTATGTTTGGGTATAGCTCTTCTTGGAGTTCATGTAGGATGCAGCCTGGGACACCGTCTGGTCCCATCAATGCTGTGTTTTTTGCTTTGGAGAGGGCGGCTCTTACCTGAGCATCTGAGATGTTGGGGGGGCAGCACTCTGCTGGGATAGATATTTTCCCTTTTGGTGGGGAGGGGGGGGGGAGAAGTTTGCGCTGAACCTGTCAGCTAGGATGTTGGCAATGTCTGTGGGTTCGGTGTATTTTTTGTCATTTTGGACTAATTCTGAGCATATCTGGGAATTCCCACCCAGGTTCCTAACATGACTAAAGAAAGTCTTGTGATTATCCTTAGTGTCCTGTGCAATTTTTCTCTCGAAGCTGGCCTTAGACGATTTTATGAGTGCCCATAGATTTTTGCTAATACTGATCAGAGATGCCTTCCCTTTTTGGGATTTTGCTCTATCATGTAGTAGCTTCCTCCTTCTATTGTATAGTTTGTTTATGGCTGGGGTCCAGCAGACAGGACGTCTGCCTTTGGAGGACTGGGTCTTGGTTTTATTTGGGATTGCATGATCCATGCATTCCTGAAGGTGTTCATAGAATGCGTTTATAAAGGATTCTGCGGTCTGGGCCATATTTTCCACAGGCCCGGGGGCTTTGAAGGATTCCACCTCGGTTTTGAGGAGTGTGAAATTTGCTTTAGAAAAGTTTTTCAGTGTGTTTTTTCTGGGCAGGGGGTGGGGTCAGGATGTGAATATACAGTGAGATTAGTTTATGGTCTGATCTTACCAGTGAGGGATACACTTCTGGTCTGGAGCATAGAGTCCCCATGTTGGTGATGATCAGGTCCAGTATGTTTTCCCCTCTTGTGGGAGTGGTAACAATTTGTTCCATAGCATTTGAGTTTATAAATTCTAGGAACCTTTGGGCTAGGGTGTTGGAACTAGAGTAATGCTCCCAGTCTATGTTTGGGTAGTTGAAGTCACCCAATATAATGGTGTTTGGAGAGACCTTCATATTTTCCAGTGTTCTCAGGAAGGCCGAGTGGGATTCCTGGGTTTGGGAGGGTGGTCTGTAGCAGGCTATAAACTGGAAGGCAGTTTTACTCACTGTTAGTTGAACATGGATAGTCTCTGATGCTTCGTGCTGTGCCACCAACCTGGAGGTGTGGGTATCTTTGACGAATATTGATACTCCCCCTCCTTTTGTGGTTCGGTCCAAGTTTTGGGGCTGAAAAGCATGGTATGAGGTATAACCTGGTGGTGCTGGGGTGCTCTTGGGAGCCTTGAACCAGATTTCTGTTACTGCACAGATATCGATGTTCTCCATGCTAAGGAGAGTTTCGAGTGCATGCATCTTGAGATTTAGACTTCTGGCATTGAGTAGCATTACTATTAGTTTCTTATCCCTTGTGATACCTATGGAGGTGGGTTTGTCTTTTGAGCCTTGCCTAAAAAAGGCAATATGGGGGTAGCAAGAGCCTTTGCCAATATCCGAAAGCCCAGGGGTGACAGGTGCAAGCCGTCCCTAACGAAGCATCGTGGCTTGTCGAGCATGTCATCCCAGGCTGACAGGCATTGGATCCCCTTTGAATGACACCAATACTTAAGCCAGTTGTTGAAATTAATCATCTTGTCTTCATATTGTGGCATCATTTTTGGTGAGGGTAAGATACTACTCAAGGTCAGGGTCATACCGGCCTGGCTACATGCTCAGAGAGCTCCTCTATGTCTCTTTTCATGTAGTCCAGGGAGGTACATCTCAGGTCATTCACACCAGCATGAACAATGACTGAGTCTTATTTGTACTTGCCTTGGAGTGACCTGAGTGCTTGTGTTATGTGGCAAATCCTAGCGCCCGACAGGCAGCTCACCGTGACCTTCTCCTTGTTCAGCCTGGTGAGCGGGACGTCAGTGTGCCTGATGATAGAGTCACCTATTACAAGTGTATCAAGTGTGTTGTTTAGCCTTAAGGGCTGTGACTGTTCAGCACACTGGCTTTGTGAGCTCTGTGTTGCACGTGTTTTGTTTTGGGGTAGCGGTTGCTTGGGTGTCTGCTTTGGAGGTCTTTGCTGCTTAGGCAGATTTTTATTTAGAGCCTCTGAGTATGTTTTTGTGTGTTTATGTGTTTGGTTTGCTGTCGTGGTAGGTCTATGTAAGACTGGAATTGTAGTGAGTGTGGTTTCCTTCTCCTCCTGACTGGTTACGCCAGTACTGAGTTAAGAGAGCTTAGCCTCCAATTTGGCTATATGGTTGCATCTCTCACAT
Source organism: Protopterus annectens (assembly GCF_019279795.1). NCBI lineage: Eukaryota > Metazoa > Chordata > Ceratodontiformes > Protopteridae > Protopterus > Protopterus annectens. The sequence goes on from NC_056735.1 coordinate 707,855,013, forward strand.
GTGTTGGAATTTGTTGGGAGAAGGAGAGGGTTGTCTGTGTACATGAGGCAGTTGTAACATTGCCTCAAGATTTCCAGATTCACCAGCTGGACCGGAGAGGAGATTGACAACTGACCTTTGGACATGCTAGAATAGTATTGGGAATTCCTTTATAATTGAAAAAAGGGCCAATGGGGAACAAGGTACTCAAGGGGAGTTTGTGAGGGTGTAGTGCTTTTAATTTTTTAGTGCTGACTTATATAATTGCTTTAGTGAGCAAGTGCCAGGTAACTTAAATGCAATGTGTTACAGGTAACTTAAATGCAAAAATGACAAACAGTAACTTTCTTTCGAGTGAAACAAGGAAATAAGTACAGTAAGCAATGCAGATATCACTAGGGATTTACAGAAGCGCTGAAAAGCCGCGTTTTAGGTGGAATTAGTTTCAGGGAAATAACAAGCACACAAACAACAAGCATACAAACAAAGCTATATTCAGCTGGCCTGGATCTAGTCTATGCTACAGCAAACAAGGTGTACCAATTTCAGTAAGAAACAGTTCAAATATGCAGGCACTATAAGCCTTTAACCAGAAATTCCCAGCTCAGAAGGGCAGAGTCCAGCTTATCCTCCCACAACAGTGCAGACCACGAACCTTCTTAATGTAAAATAACTGGCCTGAAGCCCAAGTGCTTAAACCAGAACTAATACACTTTTAGAATAACAGACACTGAGCCCTCAATCAGCAGTTCCCAACTTAGAAGGATGTAAGCTACCTGTCCTGCCACCACAGTGCAGGCCACAAACCTTCCTAATGTAAAACAACTGGTCTGAAGCCCAAATGCTTAATCCAAAAGACTTAGAATGATAGCTAAACTTTAATCAGGTTACTACCAAGCAGTAATAAATACAACTGAATACTTTAAAGAATGCCTGGATTAGTGCTCAAGTTATACAAACAAAGCTAGATTCAGTAGTCTCTAGGCGAAGAACATCATTTGGTTCTATGGTGCTCAGGAAAATCTTTCTATGAGTCCTCCAAATATCTAAGGTAGCTGGGGGCTCTGTCCCATAGGTCAAGTAATAAATGAATATTGACAACATCAGATAAAGAAGTTATGTACTTACCATAACATTCCATCTGTGTTGTCCATCTTCATTTATCCTCGACTCCCCATCCTCCAGCCCCCTTCCTTTCAGACCACTTGGTGGAATGATTTATAGTCCTAGGTATTACTTTTTTGCCCATGACACCAGATATGGTCTCCATGAAGGTTTTATTAGGAAGATAATTTCTATCTTTTCTATATGCAAACTCAATTTGAGGTATTTGGGAGAGGAGAATTCTGGGTAGGACTTAAGCTCAAAAGTTTTTGGTCCTCACGGGCAGTAGTAATGGCTGACTAAGTTCCTATTGTCAGAACCAGATCCACAGGTCAAGGATAAAGGAAGATGGACAACACAGATGGAACATTATGGTAAGTACGTAACTTTTTTATTCCAGTGATCTTTTTTTTCTGAATTAGAGTATTTAAAAAGTGTATTTGATTTTGACCACTGTTTTTGAATTTATCCAAAATTATTGAGCAAAGAGCTTTATATGTATGACTAATAGTAAAACCACAGGGATGTAGCTAGAGTTCAATAATAAACAAATTATTGCATTTCATTGTTATATAGCTTTGTTCTTCATTGCTGCTGTTATAAAACACTTTTCTGAATAACGCATTTGTCCCGATCCCCTTCATAAAAACACACTACACCAAAATGGCATTTGACAAACTTTTATTAAACTTCCACTAACATAACTTTATTAAATCATTTCAATGTATTAATCACTTCTAGACAAACCCACTAGGTCAACCTTTAAAAAATGCAAACTCTACCAAGAGTGCTTAGAACCAACCTGCATACCTAGTTATTTGCTGATTTTATATATACTGTACATTTAATACTTATATTAATTTATAGAGTAGGCAGACTATTGTAAAGAAAATCACAGACATTATATTTATTTGCATTTGTTTTCTGGGATAGTCCAGTAGGCCTAGGAGTGCCCATTTTCAGTGGAGGCCCGGGGAGAAAAGCTTCACATATTACATATACATTGATGAGATGAAGTTACATAACAACTGTTAACAAATTCAAGTTACTAGTAAGCAGCATTATACAAAATAATAACAATGATTTGCATCCAGGCACAATATAAATATATGTTAATATACAATTAGAATTAGGCTTTCTTTTCTTTCAGTTTCATCTTGTAGCTGAGGATGCATAAAACTGAAAGGAGAAAAGTTAAATTAAGTGAAGATAAATATTTCAGAGTGTTCAAGTTGTTAGAAGACGTTTCTAGTTTCATGTAATGCTGGAAGAATTATTTGAGCATGTATAGACCCATAGTTTGGAGAGTTATTCTTGCAGATGCTTCTTGAAAATGACGTGGTTAGAAGTGATTCGGATTGCAGTGGGTAAGGAATGCCACACTTTGGCTATAGCAATGGAGTAAAGAGCTCGGCCAGCTGTAAGGTTGGGTAATTCTACCTTTAGATGACATTTATTTTTTGATCTGAGGTATCTAGTGGGGGTGTAGGGGGACATTAGTGAGGCTAGGAATGGACAATTTTCTGGTTTAGTCATGATTTTATGTGCAGTGATGAGTTCTAGGTAAGTTAGAAGTGAGGTAGTTTTAGCCAATTGAGTTTTTAAAGAGATATACAGTGATTAAAGGTATGCATAGCATTATTGGCAAACTTTGGTGCTTTATTGTAACAAGATTTGAGTTTGTTTTTTAGCGACAGTTGAATGCCTCTGAGCGGGGAGGCACCATAAAGTAGAGATGGTAAAAGAAAGGAGGATGCTAGGGTTTTTTTGGCTGAGTGATTGAGATAAGTTATGTGTCTGTAAAGCAGACCTAACTTTTGGTAGGTCGTTCTGATATTATTTAGGATATGAAGGTCAAAGGAGAGATTTTCATTGATAGTAACTCCAAGGAGTTTAGTGTGGGGCACTACTTTGATGACAGTGCTGTTCTGAGACTGAATAGTAAATTCTAACCTGTTTATGGGGGTGGATCTTTTAGGGGTGAATAGCATTAGTATGGTCTTGTTAACATTTAGGGCTAGGTGATTGTTGTTCATCCATGTTTCTCTGGATGAGAAGGTCATTTGAATTAGTTTTTGGAGTTCACTGGTGGAGTAGGCAGAGCAGATGATGGTGGAATCATCTGCATATTGAATAAGTGAGGTTTGGGAAGAGTGGAAGTCATTAACAAATATGCTGAAAAGGAGGGCCCAAATATCGAGCCTTGGGGAACTCCTGTTGATATCAGGAGATAAGGTTAGAAGTACTGGTCCCATTTTGTTGCTTGTTGTTTATTTATAAGGTAGTTACCAATAGGCAGATACCAATCTAAGGTAGGGGGTGAGATTCCTAGGTTAGATAGTTTAGTGAGTAGTAGGGGATGTGAGATGATATCAAATGCCTTTGATAGGTCAAGGAATAAAGAGGACACCATTTTCCCTGTGTCTCTTGCACAGTTTACAGTGCCCAAGAATGATATAAGGGCAGTGGTAGTACTGTGTCTGAAACCATGTGGGGTGGGGGACAAGATTTTATTGTCTAGGAGGTGCTTTAGTAGTTGATTGTGGACACATTTTTCTAGAATTTTGGATAGAGAGGAAAGGATTGCTATGGGTCAGAAATTGGTGAAATATATGTTTTGGCTGCCTTAATGTAGTGGGAGAATGTAAGTTTTTTTCCAGCTAGTGGGTAGTTGCTGTTCTTGGAGAGATCTATTGACAAATATGCTAACTGGATAAGCTGTAGACTTTGCTGATCATCTGTAGGTATGTTGGTGGCAGGTTATCAGATGCATTAGTACATGGTTTGAATTTAAGGAGTAGTTTCAAGCTAGTTTAGGTAGGGATGGGGGAGAAAGTGAAGTTTGACGTGGAGTTTATATTTGGTGAGTGTGTTGTGATATTTATGTGAGGGACGTTTCCTGTAAGTTTAGCAATGGAGTCTATAAAATGCAAGTTGAATATTGTGGCAATTTCTATGGGGGATTTGCCTGGGACAGCACAGGGGTTGTTATTGGATCCTGGGTTAAGTAGGGTTGAGATTGCATTCCAGAATTTCTTAGGGTTTTCTTTATGGCATTTTTTGTTAGATAGAATTGATTTTTGTCTTTTACTATTCCACATTTTAATTGATTACAAAGTTGTTTGAATTGAAGGAGGTATGGGGGAGCATTTGTTTTTTAGACATCAGTTGTTTTGTGGGAAGAGTAAGGTAGACAACATTGTTGTTCTTAATTGTTTTTTGCTGTATGGGAGCTAGATAGTTTAGGATATCTAAGAAGGTTGAATTAAATAATTCAACAGCTTCATCTAATGGGAGGACTTTGAGAATGCTCCAGTTTACTTGTGATAGGGTGTAATTTAGAGTTGTTTGTTTGAAACTCAAGATATTTCTAGTTAGTCTGTACTGGTGTTGGCTGGAGGCTAGGGTGGATTTATGTATTATTTATGCTGGGAGGTGACCACTTATGGTTTGAGGTAGAGTCCCTGCTGAAGCTACTTTGTTTGGGTGTGAGAATAGTATCCATAATATGATGGAACCACTAGTTGTTGCTTTTTTGGGTCTACTTACTTCATTGATAAGCTGGGTATAATTGAATAGATTTATATTTATTGAGGGTTGATTTTTTGTGACTTCTGTCCAATCTGTGTTGACATATCCAAGGATAATTGTCTCACTGGTAAATGTTTTTGAAGTCCAGGCAAGGATTTGCTCTAGGATGGGTATATTATTGCCTGGTGGGATATAGATTCCAATGATGCAGAGCTTTTTGCTGGTATTCAGTTGTTGGAAAGCTACAACAATTTTGGCAGATGTGAATTGTGGGGTGGGGTTGGTATATGGTACTAATGTGAAATGACTTGGGTAAATTAATGCAACATCTCCACCTTTTTATGGGGTTTGTCATATCTTAAGCAGGAGTAGCCAGGTGGGAGAAATTCTGAGTTTTTTTATAAATGGTTTAGGCCATGTTTCTGTGGTTGCTATTATATCTGGCTTACTTTGTGAAATCCAGGCATGGAAGTCTGGAATTTTATTCCTGATACTTTGCAGGTTGATGGTTACTATGGTGAGGGAGTTATTGGTTTGTTGGGTTGTGGGATTTAGGGTTGGTCTGGCATTGCAGTGGATGTCCCCACATAGGGCGAGTTTTGCTTTATTGAGAGGTCGGCTTGTGGTTATTAGTTTTCTTTTAAGTATGGGATGTTTGTATAGAGTTGTTAGGCAAAGTTAAGTATTTGTTTCAGTTACTAGTTTAAATCTGGTAGCAGAGTAGTTGTATAATGCAATAAGCCCTAGGTGAATTAGGTGGTGGCAGTGTGTAGGTGGACTTATGGTTGAGGTGATAGGTAAAGATTTTAAATTGTGGTGTATTGTGTGGATGGAAGTTAAGTGCAGAAGGGTAAGGAAAGCAAAGGAGATTGGGAGGAGCAACAGTGTTGAGTGTGGACACATTGTTTGATGAGATAATGGATGAAGTGAGATTGAAAAGTGTAGGTGGGGTGCTGATTGGAGGATAGGGAGAAGGGGAGGAGCCTGTCTAGGAATACAGGAAATCAATCCTGGGGTGGGGGGATGGGGTAGGGTAGTGGAGTGGAGAGAGCCTGAGCGCATCGAGGGCGAATGGAGCAGGCAGCACCTGGAGTTAGAAAGCGACAGCAGAAATGTGCCTGCAGAATAAAAACTATCAGTATCAGTGTAGACACTAGCCAGGTAAATCAGGAATAGAGGAAAAATTGTATGGAATGGCTTTACAATAAAGACAGTTTTTTTAAGAAAGTACTTGCACTAGCTTTTGAAAGTCAAATAAGAATTTCATGCACTAGTCTATGAAAGTCCAAGGGAAAAGCCTGGTCGTAAGATAGAGGGTCTTAGGTATCCCTTTGCTAGGGAATTATAAGCCCCGGGTCCAAATATGCTTCTGTGGAACAGGGTTGCCAAACTACAAGAAGTATTGAAGGGAGTCAATGGAGGAAAATCTGCTAGTCTGAAAGAATGAGGGGGGCTATGAAAGGGTTGAATGCAGCTGTTGCTCCTGGCTTAGTGAGTGCTAGGACGCTATACAAGTATTGACAAATTAGCTGAATAAAGTACAAAGCAGCTTATAAGTGTAAATGTTTAGGAGCATGTTCATCATGAATGAGACACCTACAGTCACTTGTAAAGTAAAGTAGTGTCCTGTCAATGTTATAATAAAAGATGTTGCAGCACGTTCCACTGGAAGTCTGTCCAGGAGAGCACTTTCAGTTTGGTGGGGGGGGGGGGGGGCTGCCAATTGTGTGAGGTCACTGTTTTTTCTAAAGGGTAAAGACGAAATGGAAAAAGGTTAGGCTTGGGGGGGGTGAAGATGACCAGGATGAGATTTAAAACAAATTAAAATAAACGCAAAGCTTTAATTTGAATAAAAAGAAACAGAGATAACAAAATCACAGCAAAATCAAATATACAATAACAATAAAGCACAGGGATTACATTAGCATAAGGATAAAGATGTTAAAGACCTCATTGAAACAGTTTGAGACCCTTTCTGGTTAGAAAGGATAAAACATTCAATGCAGGCAATAAGAACTGTAACCATGTAGCTGAAAACAAGCATATGTTAATGCAGGTCATAAGCAAACCATGATATCCCAGCTATCTTATTACTACTGCACGGACAGACGAAAATGCTATTGATTGACTACTTTCAGCCATATATCATGGAAATACTAATATCGGTCACTGCAGACTGCAGTGGTGACTAAGAATACAGCATTGGAATCAAAGAGCCATTACTAGGCACATAAACTAGGGAAGTGCAGTGTTAATATATCAGAAAAGTACATATACTCACCTGTTAATCAAGGACAGCAGAATAATATCGTCTGGACCATGCTAACACATTGCAATACCTAGCAATTTAGAGTCACAGTACTGATATTAAAAGCTGTTTTACTTTAGATGAGACAGCACTTATGAATACTTTAATAACTGAAAACATTCAATGCAAGTTGAAAATTATAAAGAGAAAATGCATTAAAATGCAAACTAAACAACTCTGAAGGCAGTAAACTGTACCTCAAACTATAGGCTTAAACCTAGTTGTAGGGCACACATTGCAATAACTAGCACTTTAGAGTCACATTACTGATATCAAAAGCAGTTTTACTGTAGTTGAGATAGCACTTATGAATACTTTAACTGAAAACATTCAATGCAAGTTGAAAATTATAAAGAGAAAATGCATTAAAATGCAAACTAAACAACTCTGAAGGCTGTAAACTGTACCTTAACAAACTACAGGCTTAAATCTAGTCACAGGGCACACAGTCACTCAGAGTTACTTCCAGCTGCAGAAGGGGATTCCAAAATGGCATCTGTAGCTTTTATTACCTTTGTTATGGTAACAGAGGACAATGGGAAGGGGGGTGAGGAGGCTAGCACTTAGGGAAATCCCTGTTTCCAGGTATATCCTCTAATTGCAAGCCAGAAGCAAGGTGGGGGGGGATATACAGCAAGATGTACAGGCAGAAACAGCAGCTATACAGATGGTCAGCACCTGGAGCTAGCAAAGTGACAGCAGAAATGATCCTGCAGAATAAAAACTATCGGTATCAGTGTAGATACTAACTAGGTAAGTCAGAAATACAGAACAAATAGTAGAGGATGGCTTTACAATAAAAATGAATTAAAGAAAGTACTTGCACTAGCTTTTGAAAGTCATATTAGAGTTTTGTGCACTAGTGTGTGAAAATCCAAGGGAAAAGCCTGATAGTAAGATAGAGGGTTAAAGTATCCCTGTCTTAGGGAATTATAAACTCTGGGTCCAAATATGCTTCTGAGAGACAGGGTCACCAAACTACAAGAAGTATTGAAGGAAGTCACTGGAGGGAAGTCTGCTAGTCTGAAAAAATGAGTGGGGCTATGAGAGGGTCATATGCAACTATTGCCCCTGGCTTAGTGACCACTAGGACGCTAAAGAAGTATTGACAAATTAGCTGAATAAAGTACAAAGTAGCTTAGAAGTGTAAAAGTTCATCATGAACGAGGCACCTACATTGTGTCTTGTCAGTGTTATAACAAAAGCTGTTGCAGCACGATCCACTGGAAGGCTGTCCAGAAGAGCACATTCAGTTTGGGGCGCGGGACCGCAGATTGTGCAGATTGTGTGAGGTCACTGTTTTTTCTTAACAAACTATAGGCTTAAATCTAGTCATAGGGCACACTGTCACACAGTCACTGAGGAAAACATCCAGCTGCAGAAGGGGATTCCAAAAATGCTGCATCATCATTTATTAATCTAAACTTAGATGTATACCTAACTGATATTTATATCATGTAAAATGAATCTTTTGTAGTAGCATGTAGCAAAGCATTAGTTTCATAAAACAATTAAAAAATAGGGGACTGACAATGTTGAAAATGATTATTAGGTATTGTATAGTAAAGTTACCAAAATGTAAAATGTCTGTGTTACTAGTGAACTGTTTCAGAAGCCTAGGCAGAGGGTGCATAACAAGTATGCACTGATCATTTTTATAACCGCTAGTCAAACAAGCAATAAAGGTAGCATGCAAAAGGGACATATACACCCATGTTTAACAAAGAAAGGCAAGGTACTGTGCATGAAACTAATTTACATCAAGTAAGTTACACTTTGTTTTGTAAACAGTAATATGTTAAATGCTCAAAGGGGTATTGTAAAGTTCTACTACATAGTAGTTGTATCAGTTGAAAAATTGGGGTAATATAAAACACACGTGAGTTGTCAATAGACTGCTTTTAAAATGCCCAAACTTATGCATGGCAAATATAACTTCTTAGCAAGTAACTGACATGTCAGACCACACTTTGGTATTTTAAGGGTTAAGTCCTCAATTGTAAAACCTCGACTATGGCCTTGGTGACTGTCTCAAAGAAGTCAACCAAGTTTAGTAGGCATGATCTGCTCTTAACAAAGCCAAACTGGGTCAGGTCAAGTGTTTGGAGGTTCCCAATGTCTTTGTTAATGAGTTTCATGATGATGTGCTCCATAGCCTTGCAGACCAGGCTAGTCAGACATATGGGGCGATAGTTACTAGGGTCAGTTGTGGCCCCTCCTTTGTGGAGAGGAATAACCATTGCTGTGCACCAATTTATGGGCATGTAGCCTGTGGAGAGGCTGAGGTTGAACAGCGTGTTTAGATGGGGGTTAGTTTGTTCTGTAGTTCACACAAAACGCAGCCTGGGACACCATCTGGTCCCACTGAGGCTGTGTTTTTGGCTTTTGAAAGGGCTGTTTTCACCTGCGCGTCTGTGATTTTTGGGACACTACACTTTTCCGGTATTGTTGTGGGCCCTTTTGGAGGTGAGAGGGTGGTGAAGTTTGCACTTAATATATCTGCCAGGATGTTGGCAATATCAGTAGGTTCACTATATTTTGTGCTATTTTGCACTAGTTCAGTGCATATCTGCGAGTTGCCACTTAGATTCTTAACATAGCTAAAGAAGGCTCTGTGGTTATCTTTTGAATCCTTGGCTATTTTTCTTTCAAAGTTAGCCTTGGATGATTTCATGAGGGACCTTAGTTTCTTACTGATAATGATCAAGGATGTCTTTCCTTCTTGGGATTTGCATTTTTTCTGAACTAGTTTCCTCCTTCTATTGTATAGCCTGTTTATTGCAGGGCTCCACCAAACTGGTTTCCTTCTCTTAGAGGAGTAAGTCTTGGTTTCGCTAGGGTGCTCATAGAGTGCATTTGTAAAGGTTTCTGCACCTTGGGCAGCATTATCCTTTAGTGCGTGGGCTGTGAAACTTACCACATCTGTCTTAAGTAAGGTGAAGTTTGCTTTAGAAAAGTTTTTTACTGTGGTTTCCTTAGTTGAAGGTGGTGGTGGGGTGTGGACATCCAGAGGGATTAGTTTATGGTCTGATCTAACCAGTGACGGGTTGACCTCTGGTGTGGAACACCTGTTGCCCATGTTGGTGATGACCAGGTCCAATATGTTTTCACCTCTGGTAGGGGAGTTTACCACCTGATCCAGGGCATTTGAGTTGATGAATTCCAGAAAGTGCTGGGCCTGGGAATCTGTACTCGAGTAGTTTTCCCAGTGAATGGTAGGGTAATTTAAATCACCCAGTATCACGGTGCTCAGTAGGACCTTCATGTTTTCTAGTGTCTCCAGAAAAGTGGAGTGGTGGTCCTGGGTCATGGAGGGCGAGCTGTAGCAGGCCACAATTTGCATTGCAGATTTGCCTGATGTTAGTTGCACATGGATGATCTCAGAGGTATCATGCTGCGCCACTAACCTGGAGGTGTAGGTATCCTTGATGAATATGGATACACCCTTACCTTTTGTGTTTTGGTCTGTGTTCTGTGGCCGAAACGTGTGATATGAGTTGTAGCCTGGTAGTACTGGGGTGCTATCTGGAGCCTTGAATCAGGTTTCAGTTACTGCACAGATATCAACGTTCTCCATACTGAGGAGTGCTTCGAGCGCGTGCATTTTGAGATTTAAACTCCTGGCATTGAGGAGCATAACCCTCAGTTTTTTGTTAATTGTGCTGTTTATGGAGGTGGGTTTGACTTTTGAGCCTTGCCTAAAAAAGGTACTATGGGGGCAACAAGAGCCTTGGCCAGTATTCGAAAGCCTAGGGATGATAGGTGCAAGCTGTCTCTTGCGAAGCAACGCGGCTTGTCAAGCATGTCGTACCAGGCTGACAGACACTGGATCCCCTTTGAATGACACCAGTAGCTTAGCCAATTGTTGAAATTGATAACTTTTTTTTCTACTGAGGTATCATTCTTGGTGAGAGCAGGATGCTACTCAGGGTCAGGGTCATACCAGCCTGAGCTATATGATCAGAGAGCTCTTCCATGTCTCTTATCATGTAGTCCAGGGAGATACGTCTCAGGTCATTCACACCAACATGAACAATGACAGAGTCATATTTGTGCTTGTTCTGGAGTGACCTCAGTGCTTGTCTTATGTGGCAGATTCTGGCTCCCGACAGGCAGCTAACAGTAACCTTCTGCTTGTCCAGCCTAGTGAGTGGGATGTCAGTGTGCCTGACTATAGAGTCACGTATTACTAGTGTGTTAGGTATGTTATTTTGCCTTAAGGGCTGTGATTGTGTGGCACACTGATTTTGTGTTTTATGTGTTGTCTGGTTTGTGATGGGTGTCTGCTTTGGAGGTCTCTGATGCTTTTTCAGGTTTTTATTTAGAGCCTCCGAGTATGAGTTTGTGTATTTATGTGTATTTTTTGCCAGTGCTGTTTTAGTAGGTCTGTGTGTGGCTGGAGTTGTGGTGCAAGTGTTAACCTTCTCCTCTTGACTGTCTGTTCCAGTCATGGGTGGAGACAGCTTAGCTTCCAGTTTGGCTGTATAATTGCATCTCTCGCATATGTTAGTGTTCTGTGGTAGGAGGAGAGGGTTGTCTGTGTATATGAGGCAGTTGTAACATTGCCTCAGAATACCCAGATTCACCAGCTGGACTGGAGAGTGCACCTGAAGTTGCCCTTTGGTCATGCCTGAATAGTAGGGTGAGCTGCTTAGTCACTTGGTTGTTGAGGGGTGAATAAAGAGCCTTGCCCTACTGGGCAATCAGTGTCAGGGTATATTAGTGCTTGCTATTAGGTCTGAGCAAGTGCTGGGCTGTAAGATGCTTTTTGAGTGCTTAGGTTGAGAGTTATACTAGGTTCAAGGGAAAAACTGAAGAGGAGATGTAGTGGAGCCAGGAATAATTTGACCGTAGCTAACTGGCACTGCCCGGTTATGAAAGAGATAGAAATTAGCCCAAAATGGCCAATAAACTAATAACTTCTGAGCTGGAACCACTCCTACAGGGACAGATAGGTTGCTCAAAGTTCTGCTCTCTCACAGGTGAACAGAGAAACTTCCTTCTATCCAAGTAAGGTATGGGCAACTCAGAAACTAGTATCACAGCCCTAAATTCAGCACTAGCCTGAAAACTGGACTATACTAGCTTAGAAAGGCGGGAAACAAGGATTTTTTTGTTTTTTTGTTTTTTTGAAAAGATAAGGGAAAAACAGTAAAAAATACACTTAAAACAGCTTTAAATGACTACAAACAATCAGAAAAGGTTATCACACTTTAGTGTGTAGCTTACAACAGTTAAACAAATTACAAAATAAGAAGCGTACTCCGGCACTATAAAGACTGTCCAATACCTAAATGCAAACAACTGCCATGAAGCAAGGCTTAGATAAATCCAAAAGTAAATTTATTTAACACAAGAAAACAAAAAGCTATTAAAGGATTCTGTATTCCTTTAATAGCTTTTTGTTTTCTTGTGTTAAATAAATTTACTTTTGGATTTATCTAAGCCTTGCTTCGTGGCAGTTGTTTGCATTTAGGTATTGGACAGCCTTTATAGTGCCGGAGTACGCTTCTTATTTTGTAGTTGGATTGCTTTTTTGACTTGTGGTTACCAGTTAAACAAATTATTTAAACAAAACCAAATTTTTAAAAGTGCAGGCAGTCAAACAAGTACAATATGTGAAAAAACAAGCTTTTAAATCACAATAAATGCTGGAAAATCTGCGTTTAGGCAGAAAACAGTTAAGTACAGCAAGAAAGTACAGAAAACTGATACTTAATCACTCCAAAGTCTCTCTTCTAAGCTAGAAGGCTTGTATCAGTTTAAGACTTTCTAGTGATACCCAGTAGGTTAGTTACAGGAAAGATGGGAAACAAGTGCAGATGTGGTCTTTTAACAGAAAGTTGAAAGAGATGGGCAAACTGTTTTTTTTTTTTTTTTTTTATTTTTTTATGAGGGAAGGAACAGAGCTGGATTAAGAGGCTACAGGGATTGTCCTTCCTAAATGCACTCTTTGTACACAATAGGAGTGTCTGAAATCAGAATATGATCTCACTGCACTCAGTTGAGTGAGCAAATGAGATGAGCCCAGAAGGAGTATCCAAATACAAATCTACAAGAGGGGCGGGCAATTTCAAAGCCACCAACATTAATACCAAAAGAAGAACAGGGAGGGTAGGTGGGGAACTAACTGTAGAGAGACAGCTACAACTTCAGTTGAGTTAATATTCAGTGAAAAACACAAATAAATAAATTAGATACAGTACTATATGCAAAAGAGCAGATAAAAGTGTACTTAAATTCATTTATACGTCCAGCTTATTTCAGGTTGATGTTAGCCAGTCCAAGCTCTGATATTAAGCCTAATGATACAAGATCAAAACACAGACTGTTAGGCCAGATGGCCTGTTTTAAAATACATATTTGTTGTGTTCACATGAAGCTCTAAGCGAAAAGCTCAAGAGCACAAATTATTTTAAATTTGTATGATTTGTTAAAAGCTATAAATAAATAAATTAATAAATTAATAAATAAAATGAACAAGCACAGGAATCTGCCTGTCTTGTCCCAACCTCAACAACACGAGTGTTGAGGAGAAAATAAAAAACTGAAAAACTAGTAGTCTTAAAACTTCATTGATGAGTTCAACCACAATAATTTCCAAAAATCATGAAATGCAGGTACTGTTCCAAAGCAATAAGCCTTTATGCATCACAGACAAGCAATGCTCAGTAACAAAAAAAATCAGAAATACTTTACAATGTTAAACATATCAGCTTTTATACACTTAGACGTAGGTGTGGAAAATATATGTATTGTTTTATTTTAAACCAGCCTATTCCAGGCAAACAATATAAACAGGGCCATAAAAGTGCATTTAAGAACAGCAACTAACCCCCCACAAACACATTACTACTGATTAGATCAAACTAAATGCTACTTAAGGAAGACACTAGCTATCAATTTGCAACCCACATTCCAAAATGCAGTATTAAGGACTTGTTACATTGCAGCATAGCAAACATTCATCCAAGAAGATAATCTGAGTATGTCGAATAACTAGTTTTTCTGTGATGGGAACATTGCTAGTACTTGCAAGATTATGGCATTCACTGTTTTGTTTTTCTTCATAGGAAAATGGGCCTCATAGCTTCTACAAATTGGCCAGGATATTTTCCTTCCCCATAGTTTCTTTGTTAGGCATGGTCAGTCTCACCAAATTATGTACATAGCTTATAAAAATCAAAACTAAATAAAAGTGGCATTGCTCAATGGTGGAAGACTAAACAAGAAATTGTACTCCTTAAATATATTCTTGACTCTTGAAAATATAAATATCTGTGTAGTTAATACAACATATTTTCAGAACAGCAATGGCACCCCCACAATGCAGCATTTCAGTGTCAACCACTCTTTCTAAAATGAGGGTGTTGTTGGAAGAGAATGTCTTGTCTTCCTAAGAAGCCATTTCAACTCCAGACTATTAAGCCAGGACAATGACTTTAAACTTCTTCATATCTTTTGCATGGTGAATAGAACTCCATACAATATCAAAGCTGACTACCATGACCTCTCCTTGACTCTTGCACCCCATGAGGCATATCTAAAGAAACTGACACTCATCCCATGCAAGTCTAATACTATTTTCTTTGGAGACTTCTACTATCTATCCATTAATTTGGAATCATAACCACATCAAGTAAATAGAGCAATGATTCATGAAATTCATTAAGGCTAGCTCTGCAAACCAACTACTCAAGCCCCACTGGAGATTCAAAAATATTGGACTTAGTCCGCTCCAATATTGCCTCACTATGTTCAGCATCAATTGCTACCATGTCACTGGTCAAATCTGACCTCCGTTTGGCAACTCTAACTATGTGAGTAAACCTAAATTATCACAAAACCCTTCTGTCTTTAGAGACAACTATAAGATAGTTGAGGCTGATATTCTGCTGCCCTTCTTAACTTAATGACCATATTTCACATGCTTCAGAATTTGTGAATAACTTTTATGCCTACATCAATGCATACATCAAGGCATCTTGTGTAGGTATAGGAGTTCTTCCTGCATGAGATAGTTTAGACATTGTTTCTGGATATGTTTTCAAGTATTTTGGAGAGGGAGATTAACATTGCTATAGGTCTAAATTTAGGGATGTCTGTTGAATTTCTCTATTGTGTGGAACATCAATGCATCTATTACTGACCTTTACATCTTTCCTGGTGACAATATATTGGAAGATACCCAGCACTGGATATCTATAAAAATTTCACAAGATATAAAAATACTACTGTGTGATGTCAATATCAGTTGTTTGGACATAGCCTCTAACTCCTCTTCATCTAGCATAAACATATATGGTTTCACACAACTAATTAATAGAGCCACACACTATAGCAAGACATCAGATTCCTTATTAGACTGGATCCTAGCATCAGATGCTAGCAATGCATGATTTTTTTCAGAGACTGGGAATGCGGGATTCCTGGATTAACCTATTTATAAGGATTGAGGCAGGTTAGCCAATACTATTGGCTTCTATTTTAAGGTACTCACTTGAAAGCTTATCAACTGAAGCAGAGCATGGTTTGATTTTGTTTAAGAGTAGTTTTCTGTAGGATATGGGAACAGGTTTGAAGGTGACACTGGATGTGGTAATATGTGGCCATTGGGTAGGCTTGTGATAAGATTTTGGGGAATCCATAGCTAGAGACACTAAACCATCTATGAAATAAGTGTTGAATTCTATTACAGTTTTGAGTGGTGAGTTATTGGGAGAGGAATTAGTGTTGACATTTTGGACTGGATGTAAGATTTCTTTAATGGCTGTCCAGTTTTTTTTAGGGATCTGTTTTATTTTTGTTCTGAATGTTGTTACAGTATGTTTTTGTCTTTATTTATTTGCCTTTTAGCGCGGTTGTGGAATATTCTGAAGTTTTTGAGATGTTTAGGTGTTTTATATTTTTGCCATTATTTTCATGCTTTTTGTCTCTTCTGCATTAATATTCTTTTTTGTTTGTTTGTTTTTACTCTTTTCCTTCTAGGAGGTACAAGGCTATTTAGGATATTTGGGAAAGTTGTACCGAATTAACTTACAGTATCATCTAAGTGGAGGATTTGGGGGATGTTTCAGTTAATAGCTGATAGGGTTGTAATGCATATTTCTGGATTAAACTTGGAGAAGTTGTATGCTGTTTTATAAACTTGCTGTTTAAGTGGTGTGCAAGATAACTGGTTGTATAGACTGGGAGATGGTCCCTGAGAGAGTCTGACACTGTAACCTGTGGTGGTGAATTTGCTAGCATCTGATGCTAGGATCCAGTCTAATAAGGAATCTGATGTCTTGCTATAGTGCGTGGCTCTATTAATTAGTTGTGTGAAACCATATATGTTTATGCTAGATGAAGAGGAGTTAGAGGCTATGTCCAACCAACTGATATTGACATCACCCAGTAGTATTTTTATATCTTGTGAAATTTTTATAGATATCCAATGTTGGGTATCTTCCAATATATTGTCACCAGGAAAGATGTAAAGGTCAGTAATAGATTTTTGTATTTGTTTATTTTCAGGAAAGTAATAAGACGCTCTGCTGAACTGAATTTTGGTACTGATTTATTGTAAGGGAGAATGTGACAATTGTTGGGAAATATTAAAGCAGTATCACTACCGTTCCTCTCTATACCATCATTACGGATGGTATTATAACCAGGGGGTGTGCAACACTGGAGTTATTTATGCTGGGTATAAGTCAAGTTTCAGTTATAGCAAGAATATCAGGCATGTGTTGCGTAATCCAGGATTGTAGTTCAGTAGTTTTATTTCTTATGCTTCTAATATGTATGGTGGCAAAAGTTAGACTACTGGGGTTAGGGTTGACTGTTGTGGGGTTAGATTAGTCAGTGAAAAGAATTGTTTTGATGTTGGTTGTGAACTGTGGAGCCAGGATTACAGTGAATGTCTCCTGATAGGAGGATTTTAGTATATTGGAGTATTATTGATTCTTGTTTTTACTGCGGTGGTGGTGCTGCGGTAGCATTGTCGCCTCATAGCAAGACCTTGTCCTGTTCGATTCTCAACTAGAGTGTCTTCTGTGTGGAGGCATATGTGAATGGGGCGTGCCTTCATTGAAGGTTGTGCATCAGGGCTGGTAACCTGTTACGTAAAACTTCACTACCGATCATTAGTGGACCGGAGTTCCGCTGTGGCGACCCCTAACAGGGAAAAGCCGAAAGACACAAACAAATATTGATTCTTGTTTTTGGAGAGTATTTTTCCACTTATATTTATTTATTCATTTATTCAAGTTTGATGACCGGGGAGGTCCACTGGGCCTGGGGAGCCCGTTTTCAGTGGAGGCCCGGGGAGAAAAGCTCCATAAAAGTTACAAAAATACAATAATACAATAATAATTAACAAAGAAATTAAGGATTACAAAAGGTAGCATTCAAAAGTAGAAAATAGAAAATAGAAAACATATTTACAATTCAGTACACTGGGCTAAGTGAGCCTACATTCTGTGGAGGCTTGGGGAGAAAATAACATAGTACAAAGTTTAATTACATGAATACATTTGGAGGGAGCTTGGGCAGTCGAGCTCCGTATTTAAAGTTTAAATAGCATGCTTAATAATATAGGAAGTTAGGAATGCAAGCACCAGGAGGCAATTGCAGGAGTGAGAAACAAATAACTGTAAAGATTCAGGAGTAGACAGGAGTATAGTATCCTGGCAGGATTTTGTAGAATGGTTACAATAACAAATTGAAGTGAGGCTAGGAAAGTATAGAGGTTAATCAGGGGAGAAAGGAGAGGAGAGCTTGAGAGGAATGGGGGGGAAGAGTACAACTGCATTTCCTGTTAAGATAAAGATAGGAATGAAGTTGAGTTTTGAAGTTTTTAAGGTTGTCACAGGTCCTCAGTGTGGAGAGAAGAGCATTCCATTTTTAGCTAGGGAATAAGATAGCAGAAGCTGGCCAGCAGGGTGCTTGGGTTTATGGATGGTGATCAAGTTGTGTTGGGTAGATCGAAGGGGTCTGAGTGGGTTGTAAGGTTCCAGAATGTTGGAGAGTGCAGGGCATTTAGAAGGTTGGAAGAATAGTTTGTGAGCAGTGGTGATTTGGTGAAGGAGTAGTAGATTAGGGAGTTCAAGACAGTTTAATGACTGTAGGGAGGTGCAGTGATGAGTGGAGGATTTGGCATTTGTGGCGAATCTGGCTATTTTATTGTAACATACCTTCAATTTGGAGGTGAGAGTGGAAGATAGGTTAGTGAGGAGAGGAGCTTCATACAGAAGAGAGGGAAGTAGATTGGTTGTGGCGAGAGTTTGTCTAGAGGAAGGTGAGAGGAAGTGGTTGTTTCTGTATAGAAGGCCTAGTTTTAAATGTGTTTTCTTGATATTTTGCTGGATGTGATTTTGAAGTTAAGGTGTTCATCAATGGTTACACCAAGAAGTTTGGTGGAGGGTACGACTTCAATGATTGAGTTGTTATGGCTGGTGATTTGGAATGAGTTTTTGTCTATAGGGAGGGATTTAAAGGGAGAGAATAGAAGGATCTTAGTTTTGTTGGCATTTAGTGAGAGGTGGTTTTGTAGCATCCAATTTTTGGTGGTAGAGAAAGCAATTTGGGTTAGAAATTGGAGATCTTTTAGGTTGGATGCATGGCAGATTAAAGTGGAATCATCAGCGTATTGTACAATTTTGGTATTAGGTATGGCTTTGTGGAAGTTATTGATAAATATATTAAATAACAATGGGCCAAGAATTGAGCCTTGGGGAACCCCTGTAGGGGTTGGGAGGAAAGAGGAGGTGGCCTGGCCCCACTTCATGGCTTGGGACCTATCAGAGAGGTAGCTTGAGAACCAAGAAAGAGTTTTATGGGAGATGTTGAGGTTAGACAGATGGTTTAGTAGGTGACTATGGGAGATGGTGTCAAAGGCTTTAGATAAGTCTAGTAGAACACAGGATACCATGTTACCACAGTCACGAGCTGAATTAACAGAATGTAGGAAGGAGAGTAGGGCAGAGTTGGTACTGTGTCCTGGACGGAAGCCGTGTTGGGTAGGGGAGTGTAGTCGGTGCTTGGTAAGAAATGGTAAGAGTTGCAGGTGGATACATTTTTCGAGAATTTTGGAGATAGGAGAGAGGATGGCTATGGGACGGAAGTTGGAGGTGCTGCAATTTTTGCCACCCTTGTAGAGTGGAAGAGTAAAAGCAGACCACCATAGTTTGGGGACATAGGATTCAAGTAATGATCTATTGATTAGTATGCTGATAGGGTGGGCAACACTGTCTGAGGCTATTTTTCGGAAGGAGGAAGGGGCATTGGAGCATGGTTTTAGTTTAGCTAAGAGTTGGATTGAAATGGAGTTAGTCAGTCTATATTAGGGTAAAGGTGAAAAACATCATTAAATGGGTTTAGTGCAATGTCAGGAAAGTTTAGGGAAGAAGTATGAATAGGAGATTGAGACAGAGTTGCAGAGATGCTGACAGCTATTATAGAGTCATGATAGGATGAAAGATCGCTCAGTAGAAAGAGAAGAATAGAGGATAAGCTGAAGGGTAGCATGATTAAGTAAAGGGATCTGCATGCTTTTGATAGCAGACAAAGCAGGAATCAAGAAGAAAGCAAGAAGTTAAAGGGCTGCAGCACATTTAGTGGTGGTGGAGTCTGGAATCAATCTGGTAGAAAGTAGGTAGGAAGGAATTATTGTACTTTCAATGAAAGAAGAGAGTTGGGGTGTGCTGGTATCTTCTCTTATGCTTCTGAAATATAAGAAATAGAGGGGTATAAAATTATAAGGTATGAGGATGTAATATGATAAGAAGTACTTGCGGTTTATTTTGGGAAAGTAGAAGTTGAAATGTAAAATACATCGTTGACTTTGTCTCACATTTATACTCTGTCCCTTGTTAACTTCTTTTTTTCCTGAGAAATTATTGATGATTATTGCCAGTCCATAATGCCTCCCATTACAGCTTCATAGTTGTTATTGTTGAGACAATGCACATCCATGCAAATGCTTATTACTCTGTTAACATTTTAAGTGATTTGGAGTTGTCTGGCACTTATGTTACCAAACTGTTTCCTACAGTCGAAGGTACAGTGTTTGAATCCTTTCAACTCCATTTGCTTACTGTATGACTTTGAGTAAGTCACTTAACCAGACACTGCACTTGGGTCACCCCTAGTAAGGGACACTTTTCCATTATGTTTACCTGGTTAACAAATTCATAAAATAATGTTTAACAATTGTACCTTTTTGGCCCCTATATTTTTGTCACTGTGCAGAATTCTTGAGCAAAGAAACTGAGAGATCTTTGGTCTGCTCCGCATAACATGTGTGGCTTCTGGCAAATTGTTGCAAATTGCAGTCAATAAGTACTTGCAGGCATGTGAGTTTCAGATTTTGTATCCTTAAGAGCATGTTTAATAGTGCAAAGCTTGTTATTTTATCAACTTTCTATGTCTATAAGAGAAGTATTTAAGAGCTGTTTCTGATTTGTTTTTTTGTTCTGATTCTTTAGCTAAGACGTTGAGAGGATAGAAAGTGGATGCACAATATTGTTCTGATGTCTACAAGTTGCAGATGGAAGGCTGACAATGGCTTTAGTTTCTTTAATTATTTTACTTGTCGGTGTTATGGAAGGTATGTTATTCATGTTGCTGCAAGCCTGCCCTTACCTCTATTGCTTGATGTTGACTGGAATTGATTATATGTTTTTTTTTTTTTCCTTTTGAGGGGGATTTGCTTTGCTTGCTTTTTTGGGGCCTTGAACTTTTGCAGTTTTAGTTGTTTCTCCTGAGAGTCTCTAATGGTTGAAGAACTTAATATGTGGTATAGCAATTAACATTTTAACCATGCTGTGAGCTCCCATTTGTTTGGCCTTATGACAGATAGTATAGTATTCCATATTTTGAATATGGAAAGTTAACATTTTGAATATGGAAAGTTAACTACAGCTAGAGTTTCTTTAATTATTTTGCTTGTTGGTGCTAGGGATGTTTTGGTAATGCCAAACCACACTAAACCATTTAAAACTGAAGATGCTTCATCTTAAGAATTTAAGAATATGTAGCTTTAATTAACTCAGTTATTAAAACTACAGATTTTTAATACTCTCTGCTGAGATTCAGAAAATCATACCTGCATTATTTAAAATCCTGCACATCCTAAATATCCTATCTTGAGTTATGCGGCAAGACATTCCTTTTAGGGGCTACCCGTGCCTTTCAACGCTCCCTGTGTTTGCAGAATGTCCCTGATTTTGCTTCAAATGTTTGTCCTCTTCCTCATAATATTTTTGATTTTCAGATAAATCACTAGTGATTATAGTCAGTTAGTCAGTAATGACAGTTATTAAAATTTAATACTTATTGTTAAAAAATGTGTAAAGATACAAAACATGTTGTATTAAGTTTTTAAGTCAGTTACAGCAATATTTAAAAATTGTTCCTGATCCCCCCATTATTATTATTATTGTTATTTTATTTTGTGAAGAATTCTGACCAAATAAGTTGAGAGTTATGGTGCTACCACAAAACATTCATATCTAAATTATTTCCATTAGTATTATTTCAGGAACCAGAAATAGATTGCTAGGCAGCCCATGTTGCTGCATTTGCTTGGTACAGTTCTTGTCTTTATCAGTTTTGTTTTCCTTGTAGGGAGCTGGAGGACTAACATGCTTTTGTTTGTAATCTCGCTATCTCAACAACAGGTAACACCCTCATCTTTGGGCCAAAGGCTGTAAGTTCTATTCCCACGCCTGATACCTGGATTGATTTTTCCAATACTGACATTGTAGTGTAACATAATTGGTGTGCTGCAGATGAGACATAAAACTGAATCCCATTTGCCTGATATGTTTGTAGTTCAGGTGAATGTAAAAGATTCCAAGACACTTATCAAAAAGAGCAAGGCAAGTTCTCAAGTGTCCTGGCAAATGTTGATTATTCAGTATGAATACCACCTTGGATCAACCCTTTAAAGGAGACATTCACTTAATGGGACTCTCCTCATTAACAAAAAGGAATAAATAAATTATTGTTGGCACCATTACTCAGTTATTTCATTATATCTTTGTACTCTGACTATTTTCATCTATCAGAATCATTAACTTGTTCTGGGTATTATAGCTCAAGAGACTTGTCATTATAAATAAAATATAAATAATATAATAATATAAATCTTGGAGATTTATATCCCAGAATCCATTTTTTAACTTATATGTTGTCACAAAAGGAAATATTGCCAGCTCAGCTATCTTGAATTTTGTAATTAATTCTATGTCATTTGTGAATCTTGAATGATTCATACAGTAGTGTGTGTAAAGGTGTGAAGTACTGAGCTAAAATGTAACCACAGCATGCCCTGCTGGCTTAGAATAGAAATGTATATAAACTATTGCAATTTTGTAAATATATATGTTTTAACAGTAGAAACTAGAACATAGAAGATTAACTTGCAAAACTTCAAGAAAATAAGTTGAAATTAAATTGTTTTACAATTGTGCTATAAATGTTACCTCTCAGTTTTAGTTCAGTAGCAGACACAATGTCTAGAGATAGAAATTTTTGTATTGTCTTGGAAGAAAAGTAATTACTAGGTTTGAGACGCAGAAGTGTTTTATTGTTTTATGACTTCTAGGGTCTTCACACATCTGAGAAATATGTATTTTTCACTCAGAGATGTTAAATTCTGTTAGTTTCTGACAAAGGGAGTTTAGCTTGGGAACTAAAATCAGGTGACAAAAAGTGATGTCATCCAAGCTAACCCAGCAGTAATATTTGATATTAATTTAAGAACTCTCTCAGAGAGTGAGAGAGTGCATTCTGTATTTTATCTTTGAACTGGAAATATCCAATCATCACCACCTTCTGCAATTGCCTTGCTGTAAGTAAGTTTTAGGGCACAGTAACTATTTTAGATTCAGACAGGAATATAGTAAAGTATAGCTTAGGTGTTTTCTTCATTTATTTGAGACTGTTCTGCAATGTTGTTTTAAATATCTCATGTGATTTTGAACTCTAAAGTTACTGTGTTGCTTTACTGGGTAATGTCTTGTTCTTTTATTTATTATTAAATATATTTAAACCTATCATTGTGGCTGATATTTGCGAGACATGTTTAAGCTCTTAGAGTACTTGCATATCTATTTGGTGGCACTGTACAGGCCACTCTTAAATAGCCTTGCTCTTGTTTAGACTACAATTTGGATTAATAGTAACATTATACAGTAGGATTGGACACCCTTCAGTAAGGGCCTTAAAGCAGCTGATATGGGGTTCTGGTGGCAGTGATAACTACCTTATAGTCTGGGCAGAAGGGGGCTATAGCTAGTAAACCTGTGCCAGCCTTTCCCCAGTGTGTGATTGTGTATAAATCAAATCTCAAAGTGTGTGTTTGTGTCAGGTACGTAAGAAGAGACACAAAGCACCAGTTGGACAGAGAGAGTGCTGGGAGGACTTGGCTTGGAACCCTGGCTAAGGACTTATCTCTATAGCCATGCCAGTGGGGAGTCTTATTGCGGATCTGGAGGGAGAGAGGGAGAAACCAGCCCCAGACTGACTGTGATATCTGTGTGCTCTTAAGGGAAATTGCAATTTACTGTTTGTGTACTTATCATTCTCCCAGTGTGTACATCCACCACTGTTGTCAGTGGTGAGGATTGAGACTCCTTGATTACTGGGCCAGTGCTTGGGTATCACAGATGTGAATAGAATGACAGCCATGCAAGTCATTGGTATATGGCACAGCTTCTGGAACCTATTTATTTTTCATTTTTTTGCCAGAATTACTCTGATTTGTGTTGTCAAAGTAGTTTTAATCCCTTTAATAATAGTGGTTAATGTTCAACAAAATAAACTAGCTGAACTGCATGTTTTAGGGCTTTCAGTATTTAGACCAAGGGTTGACAAACCTTCTCTCACATTTTTCTGAGGTGTCAAAACTATCGCTGTAATCCAGGAGCAGTTACCTGACCCATGAAACACAAATACAATGCCAAATACAGGAATAAACGTGTGTGGTTGAATCCTAGTATAAACAAACTACACAATAAAAGAAAGAGACTCATATCCATAAAAGCAGACTTAATACTATATCATCTATAGATGACCTCAAGAAAAGCAAGATATTCAGAAACAAAATTAAATCCTCCTAAAATAAGTATGAACTGAGAATTGCTATGTCTTCTAAGGAAAATAACACAGCCATTTTTAGCTATATCAGAAACCTTAGAGATAATGCCCAACAATTCTCAGAGTGAATATATAATAGCACTTAATCATCCCCTAAGGACATAGCTGAAAAATTAATCTCTTATTTTAATCTCATCTCTTCCCTTATCTTTCCCAGCTTACTAGCACAACCACAACACCCCCCGATCACTTCTGGACAGGTCCAGTATTGAATCAGTACCTCTGTGTAGCCTGTAGAGCATAGCAATGTCCAGTCCTGTGCAACCTCATCACTCAAGAAATCGTACCTTCCACTGAAACATAATTAGAACCTGCTGTCAAAATAGATATATATCGCAGAGAATCACTGAAATCTGGAATATACTTCCTTTGAATGTAAAGAAAAGTAGCTTCATTGTCCTCTTTAGCATTACCTGGAAGAATAGATGGATAATAGTAATACACCCTGGGTCTGGCTCCCTTGAGCCATATTGAAAGGGTATGAAACCAGGTATAAATTAGTTATGTCACTGGGTACTTACAATCTGGGGTATTGAGGTAAGGTTACTAATTGTCCTCTGGATCAACAGCCTCATATTGACCTACGAAATAATGAACCTATGATGGTATGTTAAGAAGACTTCTCTAAAAAAATTCATACCTCAGACCTGTTATAAAACTAATAGTTGGAGCTGTCTACTGTGTATAAAGGGGATGCTCGTACAGAGTATTACCACACAATTGGGCTTTGCTCCCAACATGTGATAGCTCAGGGGAGAACAGAACAATTTGCTCCCCTCCCAGTCTACTTGAGGCCTGCTCCACATAAATGCTGGCAGTTGTAATCAGGCAGCTTATAATTTTACCATATAGTGTCTACAAGCAATAGTAACAGTACCAGCATACTGGCAGAGTAACTCCTTCAACAGGAGAACCCATATATTTGTATGGATTACACTGTTTATATTAGACATGAATGCCGGTGTAAAAAAAAAAAAAAAAAAAATATATATATATATATATATATATATATATATATGTCAGATGGCATTTGAAACCTTATATACATATCAGTAAAAGGGTTTGGGTGGCTGCAGTGGTGCAGCAGTTACAGCATGAGGTTCTCCAGTTCGATTCTTGGCTGGGGTGCCTTCTGTGTGGAGTCTGCATGTCCTCCCTGCAGTCACGTGGGTTTCCTCCCAGTGCTCCAGTTTCCTCTCACATTTCAAGGACATGCAGTAGGTGGATTGGACACTCTAAATTGGCCATAAGTGAGTGCGTGCATGAGTGAGTGGTGTGAATGAACTACCGCAGCAGGGCTATCCACCCGACAGTGTAAACCTTGGCTCGAGATGATTGTCACTGTGGAAGTGGCACCCCGACCCCATGTGAAAAAGGGGTTGAGGATGGATGGATGGTTGTGTATGTAGCATAGAATGCACAGAAACAAGCATTCTACTTTAGAGGGCATTCATCAGTGCTTTAGGAATTATTGAAAAATACAGAAATGCATTTGTAATGCTGTGTTTATGTAGACAATTCTCTAGGAGAGTTTATGGTACTAGTTGTGCCTCACTGCCTTAGAAATGTTCCCTTTTTATGTATAGCTCAATCAACTTTCACAAACATGAGAGGTATTCATCTCTGAAGTGCTAATGTTGTAATATGTTAACTGTTCTAAAAATGGTAGTTATGAATTTTTAAATTGTGTGTGTGCTGTCTATAACTGCATGCACCTTATCCAAACTGTTTCTTTTACAGAAGTTTGTGATTTTGTTGCATTTAATTCACTTTTGTTAATTGTGTGAGATACACAGATCTGATAAGGAATGGAGGTGAATAAAGTTATCTGTCACATACAGTATGTAATTTCATTGCCATAACCTTCTCTATTTAGGTGCTGTGGTTTTAGTTCGCCATGGCATTACCGATATCTGTGAAAAGGGAAGTTTTATCCTACTATCTGTTGGAAGTCCAAATGCATCACCTTGCTATACCTATATGATTATGTGAGTGTCAAATGTCTGTTACTAATTATGTTTGTATAGGGAGGGGATCACATGGAGGGGTGAAATGGAATTTGTAGTCATGATAACAGCTTGGTGTAAAAATGGGGAATTCCTTGGTGTATGATTCTTTGTATTCATTGTCTTATTTTCATTTTAAGAAAATTATCTAGCCAGCTTATTTTTGTCTTGTGCCTGTAAGAAACTGCTTGTGTTTCTTCAGCCTTGCATGGCGGTTTCCAATGAAAGTGTTCAATATCTTTCACTAGCTCAGAATACATGCAGACACCCAAGCAGCCTGACAAAATGGAAGGTATCAAAACCAATAATGGCAAATGAAGGCAATATGCCCATTTACTGTAAATATTCAGACAGTCTAACAGAAAGTGAGTTATGAAAAATCAAAAATAACAAATAAAAGTCAATATTCTCAGCTACTAGAAGTGTGCAATGATACTATTGTCCACAAGGAATCTCTTTCATTTTAGAACTTGAGACTTCATAAGTGAATCACATTTGATATTTCTGGGTTCTTTAATCTTTTCTACTTTGCAAACAGCAAGATAGGTTACATTGATCATGTTCTTTCATTTTGTTGTATTGCATATATGTATGTATGTTTGTGTATATATATATATATATATATATATATATATATATATATATATATATGGGTCCCCTTCACATGGTCGACAGTTCATATGATCGACACTCATTTGGTCGACAGTTCATTTGGTCGACAAGCAGATTTGCCCCCTTCCCCAATGTTGTGCAACCGTGGAGTTGATATATATAGTTGGGGGGGGCACAGCCCCCACATTGAGGGTGTGGGCAGCCCCTTCCTAAAATGCTTGTCGATTAAATGAACTGTCGACCAAATAAACTGTCGACCATATGAACTGTCGACCATGTCAGGTAGACCCATATATATATATATATATATATATATATATATATATATATATATATAGATAGATAGATATGTGTGTGTGTGTGTGTGTGTGTGTGTGTGTGTAGTGTCCGAGATGTCTTGTTTAGTGGTAGTGTTACGAGAAGGGCTTTTTTAAAGTTAAGATGCACTTTAGATTTAAGGGTAGGGTTAAATTTAACACCCATTACTAAGGTGGAGCAGATGGGCTCTGAGATTGACAGACATATAGATAGATAGATAGATAGATAGATAGATAGATAGATAGATAGATAGATAGATAAATAGACAGACAGATAGACAGATAGATAGATAGATAGATAGATAGATAGATAGATAGATAGATAGATAGACAGATAGATAGAGATACTTAGATATCGCCAACAACTAAAATCCTACCACCACAAAAGAAAAATTTGATTCTAGCTTAATTGAGGCTCAGATAAAAAAAAAGGCAAACTGCAGTTTCATCTGAACCAGCCTGATCAGTGCTTTTTCTTTATTAAAGAACAATCAAATTTCCATGTGTGCTGTTGACTTATTTGTTTTTGGTACTATTGTTTTAATATATTTACAAAGACAGATATTCAGACCCAGCAGAGTGCAGCCATCAATTTATCTATATAATCAGAGCATCTGAGCTGAAGGTCATCTATACAGTGTTGTATCATTGAAGATACTATCTTTGTATAAATTCATCACTTCAATAAAGCCGTTCACATCATATAGTTCCAGAAAAATTATAAAATCAAGATTGAGGTAACTTGTGGAAAATGAACTTCTAATAACAAAGAAAATTTAAAAGTGTTTCCACACTCTTACAACAAAATATCTCATTTGGCCTAGTTAAATGAAAAACTTCCAGCCTCATTCTTTGCTGATGCTCTCAGACCATATCTATCAACCCATTTTCCTGCAGGCACGATTTACCCTGCAACTGGTAGTTTGTCATTTTCGGTTTGCTGCTGTGGGTTTCTTATTATTTCTGAGCCCTGTGAACCAAAAAAACAAAAAACAAAGAAAATGTGAAAAACAAGTTGAAAACCCAAAAAGAATGCTCCAAAATCTGTCGCTAGGCTCCGCTCAAAAGAAATATATAAAATCCGGCTTGGTAAAATATAGAATGTAGTTGTTTATTTAAGCCAGTAAAAACATTCGCTTTTCGTCGGAAACTTGGTCCAACTTCCTCAGAACACACAAAAAACATCCCTTCTTTTCATTTAAAATGTCCCCATAATTAAAAACTGATCACATGGTTGATATCAATTAGCTTAAAGCCACAACATAGATTTAACAAGAAACATTGGAGATATGGAAAATTCCATACAATACTGTTATCACTAAATTACAATATATTAAATATAAATGTGATACCAATCGAGAATCATTCCACGAAAAGATACTGTGCTCACAGTTAAAAAACTTAAAAAGTGGTATAAATAAATCTAATGTGAACGATCTAAGTTCTGCTCCGTTAGACTACACCTGCTCAGCAGCCCCAGTAGTCCCATATGTACAGTGTACTACCATCCATCTCAAGTACAAACAAATTCAAACTGCGTCCATAGGGCTGAAAGGACCATATACTCCTTGCAATTAATGAAATCACCCCTTAAGCTGGTTCCAGCAACAATGAAAGAGGGTGTGCAGACTAAACTACACGTCCGAAATCAGGGTCGAAAAAAACAGGCAAAAACAGTACACAACATCACAACCCCCCTATTTTAAAACCAAGGAAGAGTGATTCCCTGTGTACCTGGACTAACATATATTACCCTAAGACTTGGAGTGCATGGCTCACAATATGGTCTGCAGACATGAATGAACAGATATGTCCGTACAGCACACAATGCAACACAAGTCAAAATAGGCCCCAGTCATGCTTAAAAAAATTAAAATTTCAACCAAAAAAAAAACTTGAATAAACATACTGAGACAGGAGTGCCATAACTGTGAAAGTAAAAAACTCTGAACCCACATCATTTTATATACTGCTTTCAATTCATGTATAAAAATAATCTGAGTGCCATGTGATTACATAAATGAAGGCATGACAGAGCCATGTCATAGTATCTACATTAGTGATTGTATGGTAAACTGATAACATAGCATCTACATGTATCATGATGCATAACACGTATACATTGAGTTTCATGGATAGATTTCTACACGCATACATTGAGCTTCATGAATAGATTTCTACATGCATACATTGAGTTTCATGGGTAGGTTTCTACTTTTTGGTTGCAAATAAATACTGAAATATGAAACAAATAAAAATAAAACCTTTTAAAAATTCTATATCCAGAAGCTTAAAGCCTGTATGCTGAGGACACCATCCTTTTTCAGTTAAGTGAAAACATTATGGTTTCTATAAAAGGAAAATCAAGCAGGGTTTACCAGCAGAATCCATATATATATCATGTTATGGAAAACCTGAGCTCATTAACAACAAACCACCATCTGCTGATTATACAAATACTCAGAAGCAAAGGTAGGCAAATGTCATATTGATTTCTAGCATGTAAGACAGCTCTAATTTTTAAACAGTTTTTCACATATAAATCACCAGATGATTTCTGGTCTCAGCGCTCTATCAATTTATCAAGTACAAATGCATCATACTAATAGTCAATGAAACAATATTTTTTCCTATAAAAAAAATATGGTCCTGGGTTTACTTAGGGCTTGCATCCTCCTATACCTCCTATATTACGTAACCATTCTCCCAGGTTACACAATGTAGGAGGAAAAGGGCAAAAAACAACCAAGTGCAAAACAAAATGTTGCTATCAGCTGTGATGAATTTTTACCCATTCATATGATTGGCTTCTAAGGCCTTATTAAGTTTAATTCTGGCTGCTGCCAAAAAAAAAAAGCCAGTAGTATAAAAAGGAAATCAAAGTCTAAACCAGCTGTACTTGAAATAGTGAATATTGTAATGAAGATAAAAGAACCAGAAGTGCGAGCTTAAGAAAACAGTAGGGGTAAATTACATAGAAAAAAATGGAAATTATGGGAACAATACATGCAGAAAAATGTTTTGGAGGAGGAATGAGGTTTAAGAGAAGGTAGATACTGAATAATTTATGTAATGTTGCTTTGATTATGTGGTATAGAACAATATATGTAATGTATACTGTTTGTAAATGTGAACATGTTAGTATGATTTAATTACTTTTATATAAATGTAAGTTTGCCTATGTCACAAATGATAATTCAATAAAGGGTTAAAAAAATCATACGAAAGTCTTCGACTAGACACTGCTCAGGCAGTTTATGTATCAGACGACAGTTGGCAATGCTCTAAAACAGTAACTAATTAACTACAGTTTTCATAATATACAAGTAAGAAATGAAGTTTTATTTTACATATTAACACCCAGGTTGGAATATAGTCTGCAGGTAGAGGCTGTGAAACCATCCACTAATACAAGTGTGGTCAAAATCCATCTACCAGGGTCTGTTACATTATTACTCTAGCTGACTCACTCAGAATATCATTCCCTAACTATAAAGAAATTAGTCTTACTGACATCAGAACTACAATTTTAGTCATCATCATAGCATTTAAATGACTTTACCAGGAGTACTGTTAATTTCTGGAAAGTTAACTGGA
This sequence comes from Protopterus annectens, assembly GCF_019279795.1. Taxonomy (NCBI): domain Eukaryota; kingdom Metazoa; phylum Chordata; order Ceratodontiformes; family Protopteridae; genus Protopterus; species Protopterus annectens. The sequence continues at coordinate 707,885,612 of NC_056735.1, forward strand.
AATTTCATCACATTATTACCCACCTAGGTCAAGAGAACAGGGGCCTGCCCTTACAGTGGCCAAATTCTGACATAGTAATGTAGGAAAGAGTGTTTAGCAAAAAGAAACAATTGTTCCTGCTGGCTAAAGCCATCTTCTGCTGGGCATTTCATGTTAACTAAAACTAGAAGTATTTATTGCTGGAAGACTGTCTTTCTTATAACTAGCAACTGTATCTGTTATTCAGATACTCTTATAGCATTGTTCATAATTATTGTACATAAATCTTTATGGCACAGTTAATTAAATCTGTGACTGTACCATAATCCCCCCTTGTTTTTTATTTTTTACATTTTGTTTATATCTATCATGGAATTAAATGAAATGCGAAAATACTAGAATACCGAGAAACTGGTTACATTCCGTACTGCTTATACACTGATGTAACCATTGTTTTTATCTTTAGGCCCAAATTGAGGATGAAAAGAATCATATTACTAGCCTATCAAACCTAATTGCTGTTAACTCCAAGTTGTGGAAAGGCCTCATACGTGGGCAAATGGGTTGAAACTGAATACAAAAATAGTTGTCAAAAATAATTTTCAACACTATTTTAACCAGTGCTACTAGAGTTTAGAGTTCATTAATTCTGGTACCACATGTCTTTCTATGCACTGTACCATCCCTAATTATCTTTGGTTAAACGTTACCTTATTTTTTCTTAATTACATTATGTATTATGTAAAGGCAACTGTAGATGTTATTTTTTATTTTACAAATTATTTTGACATTTTAATCCCCTTTTTACCTTCTGCCCTTGTGTGTATCAGCAGTTCATAAGCCATATAATGTTAAACTTCTGTCTTCCTCTGGAATGTTATTCCACATTTCCCTTGGTCATTATCTTCATACCACTGTCATGCCAAAAAACTGATGGTGAGGTATGCAAGCTGGGTAACCAAAAATATTTTTAAAAAGCATCTCTGTTAACCACAACCAACTTTTTCAAGGTTTCCAAGGTTTATAGGGTAGTACTTCATTAAGTAGGAATCATAGACAGGAGAGAGCAGTGGTTACTCTTGCCTAGCTGGGGCAGTGGTTATCCATCCCCATCTGGGACAATGGTTACCATTCCCTAGCTGGCAAACTTCTCATCACCTTGCCACTGAGTCCTTACATTTCTTAACCAAATATAGATCCCCTTGTTTTCTTATTTAGGAGATAATTTTACCATATATATATATATATATATATATATATATATATAGAGAGAGAGAGAGAGAGAGAGATGACTCAATCTTTTTATTATAACAGAAATGTATCTGAAGGGTTGTAATTAACTCTTTACATGAATCAGCCAATAACTTCACAGTCAGAATGTAATGTTTTATACCCTCTCTAATAATCTGAAATATTCTCAATGAGCCTTATGGCTGCTGTAATGCCAAACATCTAGAAAACAACACTAAATGCCCCCCTCCCCAAACAATGTAAACCTTGGAATACCTCACACTTTCATTCTCTTTCCATTCCACCTCCTCTTGGCATATAGCATGCTTTTTGTTTTTGTCAGCTTAACTAACTATAAATTTGTGGTTAATGAGCCATGAAGACCAGTTAAGGTCTTTTTACCATTGTGTTTTGATTGCAAAGTGGTTGCGGATAGACCACTAGATTTCCATTTCACTAGTATACAGGATGAATTATAGAGCAGAAAGATCAGAAGGTAGTTTATTAATGAAAGCAGAGAAGAGATGATGAGCTAGAATAGAACCTTGGGATACTCCCATTAAAAGAGGTGTGGACTGAGAGAATGATGGGACTAATTTAACTTTGAAGAATCTGTTTGACATGAAGTCTTGGAACCAGGAGATAGATGTGTCACTAATGTCAAAGTTAGGAAGTGAGAGAGAGAAGGCAGAGATGGTAGTTGATTAGATCAATGGCATTTATGAGGCCAATAAAATATTGTTCTTGTCAGTTACGTTTGTCTATGTTGAGGAGAATGTCATCACTTAGGCAGCAAAGAGCTGTCATTGTACCATAATCTGTCCAAAATCAATGCTGTTTTATGGTAAGGAAATGTATGGCTAAATATAGCTTGACAGCTGGATATAAATGATTTTTTTTGTACCTTGCCAAGATTGGGTGGAATGGAAACAGAATGAAAGTGCGAGGTATTCTGAGGTTTACATTGTTTGGGGAGGAAGTCATTTAGTGTTGTTTTCCAGACGTTTGACATTACATTTTGCCCGACAAAAACAAACTGGCACTGGTTGAAACACTATATAAATGAAGAAAATGGCTGCTGGCTGCAAAAAGTTCTACAGAACAGTATTTATTTACTCAAAAAGCAGTAAAGTAAGCACTTTCATCTTACTCTAGTAAGTAAAACTTCATCAGACCAAATATCACAGTAAATACATTTTATATATAGGTTCATAGGTAGGTACTAGGCTATCTGCCCTAGGGCATTTATAAGCCTAGCCAGAATGTGTTGGCTTTCGCAAACTTTTAGACTAGATTCTTGAGCCTCTGTCCAGCAGGGCCATAGAAGTGATCCCAGGAGTAAATTTACGATTTCCCATCCACTCATCAAGATTTCTCTTGAAGAGGGTCAGCGAGGGGCTCTGCGTAACATGAACCGGGATTCTTTTCCAGAGTGAGTGAAGCCTCTGGGATATGAATCTGTCCCTCCAGCATGTCCTATTTAGTGCTGTGCTGAGGTTTAAATCCATGGAGCATGTAGCTCTAATGGATTTGGCTTTCTTGAGGTGGAGCATGTCCATCAATTCCGGGTTAGACATGGCCTTGTATGTCAGGCAGAGATCGCCTCTGAGTAGGCGGTAAGCAACTGAGTAGAGCTGGAGTTTCTTTAGTCGAGTAGCATAGGGCATCTGTTTGAGGCCCACGATCCTCTTGGTGAGGTACTTTTGAGGTCTCTCCAGCTGTTGCAGGTGTCGGGTAAGATACATCCCAAATGGGGCGTTGTACTCAATTAAGGACCTAATGAGCAATGAGTAGAGGGGCACAATGACCTCTCTTGATCTAGATGTGAACCCTTTTGTGATTAGGTGAGCTATATAGAAGGTTTTTCTAACCACTTTGGCAATGTGATTGTCAAAAGAGAGGTTACTATCTACTTGGGTCCCCAGATCCCTAATTACTTCTTCCGTACTTAGTGGATTACCTCCTATGTGGTAGTTTATGGGCACTTTGTTTTTCCCAAAAGGGATGACTATGCACTTTTTGGCACCTAGCTTAAAGCCATGGTTTTGACACCAGGTATCCGTCTCTGTAAGTCCCTTCTGGAGTTTGCTTATGTCAGCCGGAGAGTCGATTATGGCTCCCAGCTTGCAATCATCTGCGAACTTGGTCAGCCACAGTCCTCCCGTGCTTGCCTGTAACTCAGAGAAGTATATACCAAACAAGAGGGTCCCAGGACTGAGCCCTGTGGGACGCCACTTGTAACCGGTTTAGAGTCGGACATGGCACCCACAACTCTGACCATGTGAGTTCTATCCCTGAGCTAATTTGCAACCCATTTTGTGACATATGGGTTGATATTTAAGCTGGTAAGCTTATTTATGATGCCAGAGTGGGGTATTGTGTCGAAGGCCTTTGCGAGTTCCAGGTAGGCTGTGTGGACTACCTTTTCCTCATCAATGGCTCTGGTAGTTATTTCAAAAAAGTCAACTAGGTTTAGGAGGCAAGATCTGCCTTTAACAAAGCCGAATTTGGTAGGGTCCAGTGTCTGGAAGTTCCCAATGTCTTTGTTTATGAGATCCATGATGATGCACTCCATAGCCTTGCAGACCAGGCTAGTCAGGCTTATGGGGCGATAGTTCCCAGGATCCATCATGGCGCCACCTTTGTGAAGTGGGATTACTGTTGCTGTATGCCGTTCTTTGGGTACATAACCTGTGGTAAGGCTGAGTTGGAACAGTGAGTTTATGTGAGGGTTTAGTTATTTTTGGAGCTCGTGTAAGACGCAGCCCGGTATAGCATCTGGTCCCATTGATGCTGTGTTTTTTACTTTGGAAAGGGCTGCTTTCACCTGTGTGTCTGTGATGACTGGGGGACTGCATTCTCCTGGGATAGACACAGGCCCTTTTGGGGGGGAAGGGGGGGGTAAAGTTTGCACTGAACCTGTCCTCCAGGATGTTGGCAATGTCAGTGGGTTCAGTGTATTTTGTGCCATTTTGCACCAGCTCAGAGCAGATCTGAGAGTTGCCACCCAGATTCTTGACATAGCTAAAGAACGCCTTGTGATTATCTTTAGAGTCTTTGGCGATTTTTTCTTTCGAAGTTAGCCTTCGATGATTTTATGATTGAGCAAAGTTTCTTGCTAATACTGATCAGGGATGCCTTCCCTTTTTGGGATTTTGCCCTATCATGTAATAGTTTCCTCCTTCTGTTGTATAGCTTATTTATGGCTGGGGTCCACCAGACTGCTCTCCTGTGTTTGGAGGAGTGAGTCTTGGTTTTACTTGGGATGATATGATCCATGCATTCCTGTAGGTGCTCATAGAGTGCATTTGTAAAGGATTCTGTGGTTTGGATAGCATTTTCCATTTACCCGGTGGCTTTGAAACTTTCCACCTCGGTCTTGAGAAGTGTGAAGTTTGCTTTTGAGAGATTTTTCACAGTGGTTTCCTTGTTTCCTTGGCCGGGGGTGGGGTTGGGATGTAAATGTCCATTGTGATTAGTTTGTGGTCTGATCTTACCAATGAGGGGGTTTACCTCTGGTGTGGAACAATGATTCCCCATGTTGGTGATGATCAGGTCCAATATGTTATCCCCTCTTGTGGGAGTGGTGACAAGTTGTTCCATGGTGTTTGAGTTTATAAACTCCAGGAATCATTGGGCAAAAGAGTTGGGACTTCAGTAGTTTTCCCAGTCACTGTTTGGGTAGTTGAAATCCCCCAATATCATGGTGTTTGGTGAGACCTTCATATTCTCCAATGTTCTCAGGAATGCTGAGTGGGGGTCCTGAGACAAGGTGCGTGATCTGTAGCAGGTTACAAACTGAAAAACAGTTTTTCCCACTGTTAGTTGAACATGGATGGTCTCTGATGCCTCGTGCAGTGCCACTAACCTGGAGATGTGGGTATCCTTGATGAAGATGGATACTCCCCTGCCTTTAGTATTTTGGTCCACGTTCTGGGGCTGAAAAGTATAGTATGAGTTGAATCCTGGTAGTGCTGGGGTGCTCTCTGGAGCCTTGAACCAGGTTTCTGTTACTGCACAGATATTGATTTTCTGCATACTGAGGAGTGCCTCGAGTGCGTGCATCTTGAGGTTTAGACTTCTGGCATTGAGTAGCATTACCCTTAGTTTTTTGTTTCTGGTATTGTCTATGGAGGTGGTTTTGTCTTTTGAGCCTTGCCTAAAAAAGGCACTACACGGGTGGCAAGAGCCTTAGCCAGTATTCAAAAACCTAAGGGTGACAGGTGCAAGCCATCCCTGGTGAAGCATCATGGCTTGTCGAGCATGTCATCCCAGGCTGACAGACACTGGATCCCCTTTGAATGACACCAATAGCTTAGCCAATTGTTAAAATTGATCATTTTGTCTTTATACTGTGGCATCATTCTTGGTGAGGGCAAGATGCTACTCAGGGTCAGGGTCATACCAGCCTGGGCTACATGATCAGAGAGCTCCTCTATGTCTCTTTTCATGTAGTCCAGGGAGGTACATCTCAGGTGATTCACGCCAACATGGACAATGACAGAGTCATATTTGTACCTGCTGTGGAGTGACCTGAGTGCTTGTGTTATATGGTGGATCCTGGTACCTGACAGGCAGCTTACAGTGACCTTCTCCTTGTTCAGTCTGGTGAGCGGGATGTCAGTGTGTCTGACAATTGATTCTCCTATTACTAGTGTATTAGGTGCATTATTTAGCCTTAAGGGCTGCTTCTGTGTGGCACACTGACTTTGTAAATTATGTGATACGTGAAAGTTGTGGGGTAGTGGTTGCTTGGATGTCTGCTTTGGAGGTCTCTGCTGCTTTGGCCTCCAAGTATGGTTTTCTGAGTTTATGTGTCATGTTTGCTGATGTGATTGGTCTATGTGGGACTGATTGTGTGGTGCGAGTGGTTTCCTTCTCCTCCTGACTGACTGTGCCAGTCTTGGTTTGTGAGAGCTCGGCCTCCAGTTTGGCTGTATAGTTGCATCTCTCACATACATTTGAGTTTGTTGGAAGGAGGAGAAGGTTGTCTGTGTACATAAAGCAATTGTAACATTGCCTCAAGATTCCCAGATTCACCAGCTGGACTGGAGAGTATACCTGAATCTGCAATTTGGACATGCCTGGATAGTTTAAAAACTGATTTATTGATTGTCCGGAATGGACGAATAGGGAGCCTTGTACTTCAGGGTAGTAAAAGGGGGTGTAGTGCTATAGTTTGTTAGTGCTTACTGAGGCATTTATGCAAGTGCTGGGCTGTAGAAGGGAGGTAGAGTGCTTACTTTGAGAGTTAGACTAGTTCTAAGGGAAAAATTGAAGAGCAGACTTTGTGGAGCTGGGAATAGTTTAAAATAGCTTAAACGATGATGCGCGACATTGCACGATGCTGCGAGGTGTGCAAAATCATGCAAAAACATGCAAATGCGGGTTTTAAGGCAGGGAACATGAAAGAGATAGGAATTAGCCCAAAACAGCCAAAAAGCTACTACTTGCTGGGCTGAGACCACTCCTCCAGGGACAGATAGGCTGCTCAAAGCTCCCCACTCTCACTGGTAAACAGAGAAGCTTCCTCCTATCCAAGTAAGGATATGGGCAACACAGGAACATATACCACAGCCCGGAATCCAGCAAAACCTGAAATCTGGACTACTCTTGTTCAGAAAAGGTGGGAAACAAGGATATTTTTTTTTTTTTTTTTTTTTGCTTTTTTCAACAGAACAACAGCAACTTAACAGAAAAACACTGTAAATGCTTTAAACAGGTTATCACACTTGAGTGTGTAGCCTAAACAGTTAAACAACACAAAAACTATTTAAAGAAGTGCATGAACAGTAAAATGCAAAAACAAGCTTTTTCAGATATAAAAATAGCTAGAAACTCACTTTTCGGTGAGAATATGCAGTCACAAGTAGAAAGGCAGAGAAAAATATTTAATCTGTTTAAAGTCTCTCTCTTTGTCTGTCTGCTGCTTGTAACACTCTGCAGAACCACGAGGAGCTGTGCTGAGTCTGAAACAAGCGCAAAACTGTGCAAATGCAGGTTTTAAGGCAGGAAACTTGAAAGAGATGGGAATTAGCCCAAAACAGCCAATAAGCTACTAGTTGCTGGGCTGAGACCACTCCTCCAGGGCAGATAGCCTGCTCAAAGCTCCCCACTCTCAATTGTGAACAGAGAAGCTTCCTCCTATCCAAGTAAGGATATGGGCAACACAGGAACTTATACCACAGCCCAGAATTCAGCAAAACCTGAAATCTGGACTACTCTAGTTCAGAAAAGGTGGGAAACAAGAATATTTTTTTTTGTTTTTTTTTTTTTTTTTGCTTTTTTCAACAGAACAACAATAACTTAACAGAAAAACACTGTAAATGCTTTAAACTGGCTATCACACTTGAGTGTGTAGCCTACAACAGTTAAACAACACAAAAACAATTTAAAGAAGTTCAGAAACAGTAAAATGCAAAATACAAGCTTTTTCAGATATTAGCATAGCTAGAAACTCACTTTTCGGTGAGAATATGCAGTCGCAAGTAGAAAGGCAGAGAAATAATACTTAATATGTTTAAAGTCTCTCTTTTCATCTCTCTGCTGCTTGTAACACTCTGCAGGACTATGAGGAGCTGTGCTGAGTCTGTAACAAGTGCAAAACTGCTCAAATGCTGGTTTTAAGGCAGGGAACTTGAAGGAGATAGGAATTCGCCCAAAACAGCTAATAAGCTACTAGTTGCTGGGCTGAGACCACTCCTCCAGGGACAGATAGGCTGCTCAAAGCTCTCCACTCTCACTGGTGAACAGAGAAGCTTCCTCCTATCCAAGTAAGGATATGGGCAACACAGGAACTTATACCACAGCCCAAAATTCAGCAAAACCTGAAATCTGGACTACTCTAGTTCAGAAAAGGCGGGAAACAATGATTTTTTTTTGTTTTTTGCTTTTTTCAACAGAACAACAGTAACTTAACAGAAAACACTGTAAATGCTTTAAACAGGCTATCATACTTGAGTGTTTAGCCTACAACAGTTAAACAACACAAACATGATTTAAAGAAGTACAGGAACAGTAAAATGCAAAAAACAGCTTTTTCAGATATTAGAATAGCTAGAAACTCGCTTTTTGGCGAGAATATGCAGTCGCAAGTAGAAAGGCAGAGAAAAAATACTTAATCTGTTTAAAGTCTCTCTTTTCATCTCTCTGCTACTTGTAACACTCTGCAGGACCATGAGGAGCTGTGCTGAGTCTGAAACAAGCGCAAAACTGTGCAAATGCGGGTTTTAAGGCAGGGAACTTGAAAGAGATAGGAATTAGCCCAAAACAGCCAATAAGCTACTAGTTGCTGGGCTGAGACCACTCCTCCAGGGACAGATAGGCTGCTTTAAGCTTCCCACTCTCACTGGTGAACAGAGAAGCTTCCTCCTATCCAAGTAAGGATATGGGCAACACAGGAACTTATACCACAGCCCAGAATTCAGCAAAACTTGAAATCTGGACTACTCTAGTTCAGAAAAGGCGGGAAAACAAGGATTTTTTTTTTTTTTTTTTGCTTTTTTCAACAGAACAACAGTAACTTAACAGAAAAAAACTGTAAATGCTTTAAACAGGCCATCACACTTGGGTGTGTAGCCTACAACAGTTAAACAATACAAAAACGATGTAAAGAAGTGCAGGAACAGTAAAATGCAAAAACAAGCTTTTTCAGATATTAGAATAGCTAGAAAATCACTTTTCGGTGAGAATATGCAGTTGCAAATAGAAAGGCAGAGAAAAAAATCCTTAATCTGTTTAAAGTCTCTCTTTTCGATTCTCTGCTGCTTGTAACACTCTGCAGGACCATGAGGAGCTGTGCTGAGTCACATGGTAATACAATTTAAAATTAAAGCACAACTACCTAAAATTATATCAGGTTATAGAAATCAATTGAAAAGCAAAAAATCTTGTGAACTCAATAAAAACATATGAAATAATGGCACCTTAAAATGACAAGTTTAAAAAATGTTTGTTAAAGTGTGCAAATCGCAACTGCAAACAGTATAAATCATGGAAGAATACTAGCATAATCTTAATGTAAGCTAATTACCCATGTTACTAAAAAATGTTTCCACTTGAAATGCACTTATTTACATTTATTTACAGAAATGCTGCTCATCTTTAAATACTCTTAAGTTTTAGTAAAGAAGCTAATGAACTCAAATCGTTTAATTCTGGTGGACTAAAAGCATTCAATTTTACTGCCACAAGAGTTCACAGATTTCTAACACTAAACCCAAAGGACCTCCTCTGGGATTGTAGTTTATCTGATCTATAATTTGAAAATGAAAACTATGCTGTGGGTGTTCCTGTAGATGTTATGCCAAGGCATTTTCCATCTTTGATTTCCTGATACTATATAGGTGTTCATGTACTCTGTCCTTGAGTTTACGATCACTCTTGCCTATGTAAAAGCAAGGACAGATTTTACAAGTTGCCAAGTAGACCATACTCTTAGATAGAGAGTTAAACCTTTTGTTGATACAGAACTTTTTACCCCTTACAGTAAAGACTTTGTCTACTTCCATATATCTACAATATGCGCAACTTTCACACCTAAACATACACGTGGTTCTTGACACAGGGGTCCTGACTCTCTCTAGTAATTTTTTTAAGGTTAGGTCCTCTTCTATAGGTGTTCCTGCTATTTGCACACTTTAACAAACATTTTTTAAACTTGTCATTTTAAGGTGCCATTATTTCATATGCTTTTATTGAGTTTACAAGCTTTTTTGCTTTTCATAACAATCAATCACCAACCATTAGAGTCGGCCTTCTACATTCGAATAAGGAAGACCCATTAAAACTCACTTTCATTACATCCTTTAGTCTGGACACTCCTGTTATAAGGCAGATTATATGTAAAAATTGGAATTTTTTAATATCGGATGTGAACTTAGCCCCCATTATTGGATCATCTCCCAGGATCACCTATAGAAGAGGACCTAACCTTAATTTTAAATTGTATTACCACATGACTTGTTAAATGCATAGATATGAAATGCATTTACTGTGATACTTGGTCTGATGAAGTTTTACTTACTAGAGTAAAACGAAAGTCCTTACTTTACTGCTTTTTGAGTGAATAAATACTGTTCTATGGAACATTTTACAGCCAGCAGCCATTTTCTACATTACATTTTGTGTCAGGCAAAGTTTAAAGATGTGATGAAGAGGCTGGGTAGAAATTCTCTGCAATAATAGATAAACCAGTGAAAAATGTCATCTGAGCTTGGGGAAGCATCTGCAGGCATGTTTTCAAGTAGGTTACTGATTTTTTATGTTTAGGTTTTTGAAGTAGAAGGGAGGCAAATGGATTGGATTAGTAATGATGGCAGAGAGTAGAGATGCTGTTGATAGCTTGGGGTGGAGGGTTGAATTATCTTAGAATGTCAGAGCAGGTGAGTGGGCCTTGATTAGTCTGAATTAGGCCTGCAGATGATTAGTTGCCAGAGGAAGTGCAACTAGTGAGCTGAATGACCAAGTACCAGAAGTGTTTGGGTTTATTTACCAGGGAAGCTTGATTAGTTTTGATATGTTTTGCTTCAAGTCACTGTATGGATTATTTAACCAAGTTTCTGAGTTTGTTAAAGGCTGCACAGTTGTCAAGAGTTTAATTGTTTTACTATGGCTGCCAGGCATTATCCCTTAGCTTGAGAAGAGATTTAAGCTCTTTGGTGCACCATGGGATTTGTTGTTATTTAAAAAGGTGTTTTACCATATCTTAAAGTTAGAAGATTGTTTAGATTAAGTTTGTAACTGTCCATGTCTGTCCTGATTGTAGTGGATTTAGTGGATTAGCATGCAGTACCTGTATAGCATGTGTTGACAGGTTGTTAAAATGGGGGAGGGGGTATAACCTCTGCTTACCTGTGTGCAACAAAGGCTGCTCTGGATATGTATTGCAGCAACCATGCATGAAAACGTATTTATTTTAACAGTATGTGCCTTTATTGATAATTCCAATTGTACAGTTTGCATTAGAAAAATATTAAAAAATGTAGTCATGTTCATCATGATCAGAGTTAAAAAAAAAGAAACAAAAACTTTAAAAAGGAATAACAGTGCAACAACTACTGCAGTCCTTGAACACCTGTCCTGCCTTAATAATTTTTATCTGTAAAACATTATAACCAGTAGGAAGGAGGTGCGAGTGGGGAAGGTATACCAAAAGCCAATCAGGACTGAAGCCAAATGACTAATGACAGCCAACTGAGTCCTTCAAATCCTCTTAACCTTTCTCATATCTGCAGTTACTGGCTACTTACAAACCCTTCAAACTAAATTACCAAGGAATGGGCTACATAAAGCTGATACCAGTATTCAAATCATGGGTCATGGTTATCACATGCCAGCTATATCTTTTCTATCCTATACAAATGTCCTTCATACATAATTCTTTCTTTTAAATATTAAATGAAGATACATAACCATGGGTGGTTCAAGTGATTTCCACAGATTGCACATACCAAGTGTACCCCATGTTTTATCCCCTCTTCCTATCCATCAGAATTAAAAGAAGCAGAGTGTAACCTTCTCTTATCTTATAAAGTCACAGTATCATTTTTAAAACATTCACAGTCCCTCAGTTTGTGGTAAGCTCTAGAAAATCCTGAACAACATGCTACCACTCCCCTTTATTTATTCAGAATACCCCCAACTGAGAAGCAGAGGATGTGGAAACATTTCTTCCAACTTATAAGTCACAATGAATCACTTATGTATGTATGTGTATATATATATATATATATATATATATATATATAGACATATACTACCACATATACACACGCACACACACACACACGCACACACACACACACACACACACACACACACACACACACACACACACACACATATATAATACCTCATGGCACATGATTAAATAGACAGCATCCTACAATGCAAGTTCTAGTACCTCCTCCCATTTATTTTAGACTTGTGTCATTTGGTTTGCCATTGAGTTAAAAAATGAGACACGTGATGGCCAGATCAAATCCTGTGTGGTGAATATACCATTCCAAGCAATTATCCAAAGTCTTCCTAATGCCAAGAATAGGAGTTTGTCTCTAAAAACTGTTGTTACCCTAATTAAGTAATCCCATTCCGGCCAATAAAACCAACCACCAATAACAGCTAGTGAGGTTTGCTCTATTGACCTGACTGCACTCATAAAGACTTAAAAACTGAAAAGTAAAAAGTCATGGCCATTCAGAAACCATATAGCTGAAACACTGTACAGCTGTAAGGGGATCATCTGCATACATCCCATGGGCCTCCACTACATGAGGCCAAAGGTATTACACATTAAAGATACTAGATTGGCTGGAGTTTTCTTGCAGTTTTTATTGACTCATTTGAGACTATTCAATGCAGACTGACTCACAGATGTGCTGCAAGGAATTTCTAGCCATACATAGGACCACTAATCCTCCATCACCAGACTGTTACCTCCTAAATAAATGGCATTAACCCTCCATCCCCAGACTGTTACCTCCTAAATAAATGTCATTAACCCTCCACTGAATGACCTTAGCCTATCTAGTTAGACAAAAATATAGACTGCCTATGTCAAGTAAAGAACTGAAGGGAACATACTTATGTTCATTGCCAAAACACATTGTGACAACCGTATCTCTCAATCTCTTTGAGCAAGAAATCTGGACAAAGCCATAAATGAAAGTGGGGCAGAGGCCCCAAAATAGGGACACTTTTTAAATATTGCTCTTACAAACTTAGAAAGTTGATAGAATAACATGTTTTGGATTAGCAAAAATTTTCTGAAGGGCATGAAGTCTGAAACTCAAATGTCTGTCATTATTTTCTAACTTCAGTCTTTAATGATTTGCCACTAATTTGCCAGGAAAACCACATTTTCATGAAAAAAGGACCAAAAATATGAGGCAAAAATGTGTACAGTTGAGGAGTATGGAACTATATACTTTATTTCCCATTTCTTCAAAAGCTCTATATACTTTCCCTGAATTTCTTTAAGGAAATCATTAAAAATCCTAGTCAAACTTATACAAGTGACATAAAAAGCTATAGTCAGACTAACAGTGGAGACATTAAAAGTTAATAACTGTCCTCTTATGGCAACTGTAATTTATACTGAATATTTTACATAGCTATATGCTCCCAGTGTACTGGATTTCATGTGGAGTCTGGAGATGACTTCCAGAAAGCTCACCAAATTCATGCAAAAACAGGATTATGCCATTAAAGCTAAAGATATCAACAATACATATTTTAGACAAACCAAAACGTGTACATATTAAAAAACATTGTTATGTAGTTAAGACTAAAAAAATGATAATGCACCTATTAAACACACCAAAATTTGTACAAGATGCAATGAGTTTTAGTTTTCAATTTTTGATAATTAAGATTTGCATTTGTGAGGAGGACATTTTAAAAATAAGCTTGAGATCACAGAGACCAAATGTCAGATGTATTTGCATGTTAATAGCATTCCTGGTTTAAATAGTTTTATTAAAAGAAAATGTTTTTAGATGCATGTATTTTAATTAAATAATATAATGCTTTATAGCATATTAGAATGCAACATTTATGAGTATTCTATATTTGTATTCTATATTTTTGTTATATATGTACATATTCTGAATTAAGAAAAAGATAGCTGCTATCTTGTATGTCCGTAAAAAGAGAAGTTAAATTAAGTAACGGCAGAACAATAAGCTCACAAATCTTGTCACAGTAACAGTTCTTCACAAAAATGTATGTCATCCACCAGAACTAATAAATCCAATTCTCGACTATTTGTAATAATAAAGCGGACTCCACGTAGACAATGTAACAAATTTATTTGTAGAAACAGCAAGCGCTTTCACCACAAAGGTTTCTTCAGGCTATCAAAAATATATTCAAAGTGCGTACTTATATACAACTAATTTAATGACATCATTTCCTCTCTCATTTAATTAATTATTTAAATTAAATGAATAACATACTTTTAATCTTAGCTATATACCATATGATTTGCCATCTAATAAATAATAGCAAATATAGTCATATTTAAACCATAGGTAATAAACTCTATAAGAAATGTATATATATATATTTTTTTTTATATATTTAAAATGGATAAAAATGTATGCATAAGCAATCGCTTTCATGTCCACTGAATTTTTAAACATTTTCCACGATTAGCGCTATTTATTTGACATCAGTTTCTACCATAAATATTAAATCACAACAAAACATCACATAATGCTAACATATATATATATATATATATTAAAAATGTATTTGAGTATTATTAAAAATATTATTAAAAATATATAAAAACATGTGAATATCAACTATAAACTTGCAATATATTTAATATATTAAAAGTACTTTACATATAAAATGCCATGGTTCCAACTTACTTCTAGCTATTGTTATGACAAATGAACCAAACTATAATATATGATATAGTACTATGTCATATTGATTAATAAAATCTGTAATGAAAAATATATCATTTCCTAAGGGGTCTATTCTTCAAAACAGGCTTAATGGAAACTCTATCATTTAAGCCAGGCTGACAATCAGCCCTTAACCTTATAATCCATCTACTTTCCATTTCCTCTGTTCTGTTCCTAACATCACCTCTTCTATTAATGGAGATGTTGACTTGTATAACTTGGAACCTAAAATTGTGTTCTAAAGTATTACTACATATATGTCTTGATAAAGCACTTCTAGAAGATTTGATGCTAATATCATAGATGTGTTCTCTAATTCTATATTTTAGTCTACGGTCGGTTTTGCCTACATAAAATGCAGGACATGCCGTACAAGTAGCTAGATAGACAAGATATTCAGTACAGCAGTTAGCATCTACATTAAAAGTGAATTCTCTAGTTGTGACTGGATGTACAAACTTATTCGATTTGGTAATGAATTTACAATAGTTGCATTTCATACAAGGTCTGGTACCATCATTTTTATCTATGTTAATTACTCTAGTTTTCAATCTATTAGGACCACATAACATCCTATAAAGATTCATCTTATTTCTATAAGTAAATGAAGGATAATCGCCTATGATGGTGTGTATCTCGGGGTTCACAGTCAAAATATCCCAATATTTCATATAAGTCTCCTTTACCTGTTTAACATCTTGTGTATAATAAATACACACTTTAAGCTCATCTGCACTTCTATTACTACTACTAGAAATTAACGGACTATCAAAGTTATTTTGTTCTGCAAAATATGGACGTGCCCTGTTCAACCATAAATTATCTAAATCTAAAAGACCTTCCACCATTTCCTTAGATGTATATGATCTTTCCTCAAGTTTTTGTTTCAATTCTAAGATTTCATTTCTAAATCCTATCTCAGATGAATACAGGCGAGATATTCTCATGGCTTGTCCTCGTACAATATTTTTGAAGATGAAATTAGGATGCGTGCTAGACCTATGTAATATAGCATTTCTATAGCATCTTTTTCTAAATACACCAGTACTGATTAAACCCATGGTCGTTCTTTCTATAAATACATCCAAAAACTATATTTTATATTTTGAGGCTTCTAATGTAAACTTCAAATAACTAGTTTGACTATTCATTTGTTGAAAGAATTCATTCAATTTGTTTTCATTTGATGTCCAAATAAGAAAAAGATCGTCCACGAAATGGACATAAAGCTTAATATACCGTTTAAAATAGTCTAACTTAAATAAACAGTTATTTTCCCAATCAGCCATGACTAGGTTGGCGTAGCTATTGGCACATGAAGTGCCCATAGCCATGCCATCCCTTTGTAAATATATGTGATCTTGAAATATAAAGACATTATTAGTAAGAACAATTTCCATTAAATTACATAAAGTCTCAATCTGTGTTTCTGTAAATGAGCCATGATACTCTAAGCATCTATGTATGCTTCCTATACCTTCCATATTAGGTATGCATGTAAAAAGTGATTGAACATCTAAAATTACTAAAAAGTACTGTTCTTTTAATATAACATCCTTCATACTATCATATAACATTATCACATCTGTTGGGTATCCTTTAGTATATATGTATATTCATTAACAACAGGTCTTAACTTTGTTTCCAGATATATTGAGGTGGGTTCGGTGACCCATCCCCTCCTAGCAACTATTCATCTCATGGGTGGTTTTTCAGGATTCTTATGAATCTTAGGTATCCCTTGTATGGTTGGTATCATAGGTTCATTGACTATAAAATGTTTATATAATTCTCCAGTAATTTTTGTTGTATTAACCATTTGCAACAATGCAATGGACATTTTATTAATAATATTATCTAAATCATGCATGTTAATAAGATTATAATGATCTATTCTGAATTAGTTTTATGTCATGTGATTACTAATCAGCTGACATTTTGCAGTACTAAGAAAAACTGTTGGAATTAGATTTAATGTCATTCAGATGGAAGTCTGCTATATGTAGTATTAAGAAATGATCCCGTTTTATCTAAAAGTCCTTGTTATTCTCCATAATTGGTGTATCATTATATTTTCATTTGTTTTAGAACATAGTTTGCCTACCATTTATTTTCCGTTTTTGTAGTTTGTTGTTAAGACCAGTATTCTTTAGAAAGGCAGCTTACCTAAACTTTCTCTGACCTCCAGAGGTCCACCTCCATTAAAATACTTTTTTATCACCCCTGTCCAAAAAGTCTCCTCCTCAAAAGACTTCAAAGATTACCACCTCCTATAGCTTTTACACCAAATATTCTAGATACATTCCAAATATCTAAAATAAATATACTTAAAGAAGAAAGGTTACTCTTTTGGCATCAACTTATCAAGAAAGGGAAAATTCTAACAAATGAACAGATAATTTATAATTATAATATAAATAAAGATAATTGGTTGTTTTTACAAAATCTAAGGCATTTTCTTATAAATAAAATAGAACAAATGCAACCTTCAGTTAGACATCAAGCTCCAAAACTCCAAAACTCATTGAATACCTTATTCTTATCACAAAACAGCCTTATCAGGGTACAGGTTATTTGTCCAATATTTATAAAATTGTTAAAAAAACAAAAAACTATCATAAAAAATCATACTGGGATTGTTATACTTTAATAAACAACCATCCTCCAATTAAAAAAGAAAAAAGTAATATTCTAAAATCTTCCAAATTTTCTACATTATCAAAATACTGGCAATTATTCACTTGGAGAAATCTATACAGAAGTTTCTATACACCACATAGGTTAGCCAAAATGTATTCTATTGAAGATCAATGTTGGAGATGCCATGCCAAGATAAAAGCAGATTGGCAGCATGTTTTTTATGAATGTATATTTCTCAATATGTACTGGAAATCCATTAACTATTTTTTTCAGACTGTTTATAACGATAATTTTCAATTAACAATGTCTTTAATTTTATTCAAATCTCCTATTCCAAACTGTGTACCAAAAAAAGACACTAAAATCCTATGATCACTATTGGCAATTTCACGTAAAATCATAACTATACACTGGAAAAATGAGGCTTCTGCTACGTTCAAGGAATTTGAGAATTTAACAACAGTTGCTCACATGGAAATATTAACAGTGAAGAACAGAACTAAAAGATCTATTTCTTACTATTACTCTTGGATGAAAGTACTGGAAATACTTGAAAAGATCGAAGAAGATATATAATCTTATGTTTCTAACTTTATATAATATAGAATTTCAATGTTATTTGCATAGACACCAATGTAAATACTTATTTAATGGTTTGAAGTTAGTAATGTTTTAGAATTGTAAATATGTTATTTATCTTTATTTCATGTAATGTTTCTTAAGACATCTTATTTGAAATAATAAAAAATATTTAATAAAAAAAAGATTACCACCTAATTTTCAGTCTATCCCCCTTTTCCAAAATATTTAAAAAGCTGTTGTACAAATTATGTAAAATATTAAATGCTCTAGCCTACCTCCAGTTAACCAGCACAGTTTCAATAATGTTTTAGCACCTATACAAACCCTGCTATCAGCTACCCAGAGTATTTATTATAATATTAATGTCAGTCTAATAACAGCTGGAGTTTTTTCTGCTCTGACAAAGGCTTTTGAGACTGTCAAGCACATTTATTTTTCAAAAAATGAAAAGGCTTAGCATTTGAAGCAATGCTATAACCTGGTGTTGAAATGATCTTATTGATCACACTTTTCAAATTTATACACTCAGCAAATTTTCCCCAGGAGGAACTCTGTATGCAGGACTTCAGAAAGGATCTGAACTAGGCCCTCTTCATTTTCTCTATTTGTTAAAGGACAACAATGGTATTCTTTTGTTAAATGCTCAACTTATCTCTCCTTTTTCTACCTATTTATAGTCCCTGCTATGAATAAACAACAATACAGCATTTAAAATATTTAAATTGACTCTTTCTCTCCACTACAACAGTGCCTTACTATACTGTGGTGGTTTCACTTTCAAAAAAAGTTTATCCCCCCTGGAAAAGCTTGCAGCAGTCTCCAGTTCATTGATGTCATCAAGGTCAATGAATACAGGTAGTTTTTGGTGAATTCCCTCCCCAAACTGACATCACCATGTCCATTCTAAAAACATACCCATGCTGTGATGTCACAGCTCCATGGTCCTTCCCCTACCCATACAGAAACTAAAGGCTAGAACAAGGAGACAGTACATGAGTCAAGTCTTCTGCTTTGAGCTGTCAATCACAGCAGGTAACACCTCAAATTACCCTTACACTTTGACAGCTAGGGAAGTTACACACTTCTTTTAAACAGAGTGGGAACACAGATGTAAAGGCACTACGACAACCACAAAAATTCTCTGAGATTTTATTGTGAATATAACAATACCAACAGACAGTAAGTGCTTTCATCCTTAATACAGACTTCTTCAGACTCTGAAGGGTCTGAAGAAGTCTGTATTAAGGACAAACGTGCTTACTGCCTGTTGGTATTGTTTTATTCATGATTAAATCTTGGAGAATTTTTGTGGTTGCCATGGTGACTTTACATCTGTATTTCCAGCTACGGACGTTAGGTGTGAGGGGGTGGGAGTTGTGTCAAAGTAGTACAATTCAGGCTTCACAAAAGACAGCAATTTAGCCATTCTAAAAAGAAGCAGCAGAAAAAAGCACTTTGAAAGTTTGTTCTGTGGCATTTGCACTGTTTGTGTTTTAAGTAGTCTTTGAATGGCATGAAATGTTACTTAAAACTAACCGACTAAAAAACATCAGTGTATGTATTAAAATCAATACAGTAATAGGAGCTTTAGGAAGAAAGAGGGCCTCCGTGATATAATTTTTTACAGACAAGCACTGCATTGTGGGATAAAGGCAGACTAAACAATCAGGATAATTTCAAGATGTTAGACCCTATATGGTCAGCGTCGCTCGTCTTGCATATATTGAATAAGATGATGAGTCTGGGTGCTCATTTAAGTGGTTTATTATGCACAAATACATCAGGATCGAGAACGGTAATATTAAACTTAAACTAACTGACTGATTACTATACACATGCATGCTTACACCTCAGCTGCTCACTACAAAATGGCACTCTTGCTTGCACATGCTCAGTACTTATATGCACATGCCCATAGACTGGAATGGTTCTAAAAATAACATACACACTCTGATCTACATCCTCCCTGTTTGACTAGTTGGTCATGCAAATAAATAATGACAATCACATCAGCATGCAAATTATACAAATATATACAAATAACAATCATGTCCAGGTTGCTGTGTATTTGAGAGTAGGTCTTCAGATACAACCTGACCTCATAATATAATAACTAGAACTGAGTTTAGCAACAGGGACAATCACTGGGGAATGTTCTTCTTGAGGACTTTCAGGGATACTTTCAGGAACAGGTGATGAAATGTTTTCTGGAACAGGAACATTGGACAAATCACTCTGAGAATTAGTCTTTGTTATAAGCAAAATATTGCAACACTGGCTTAGACACTAGTAATAAATGCTTCTGATTCTGCCCGAATTCCATACCTTGTGACTCAATGATGTGCATTCTCTGTTCCTCACACAAATGTTTCACAAGTCCTATTTGGTTGAATCCTTTTGCTGTCTGCATCATCACTATCCCTCCTTTTTTAATGGATTCAGAGGCTTTCTGGTTTTATCATTGTAGGACTTTTGGGACAAATGCTTCTTTAGGAGTTGAGCTTTTATACTGCTTTGTTGTTTTTAGCACTTGGAACAAGAAAATTATTTTTGATTGGTAGTGTGGTTCTGTTTTGTCTTGAAATTAACCTCTGGGTAGGTGAACCAAGAAGACTGTCGTGAGGTATATTTCTCAGATTAAGCAGCTTTAGATAAACATTGGTATTGTCATGTTTAAACTTTTCAACAGCTGTTTTGCACTTTGAACTGTATGTTCTACCAAGCCATTTGCCTGTTGGTTTTCAGGACTACTTATAACATGAATAAAGTCCCACGTTTTAGCAAATCGTTTGAACTGCTGAGTTGTAAACTGTACACCATTGTCAGAAATGACTGTGCAGTCTGCCATGGAAAGAAAAATGTCACTTCAACTTAGTAATGAAAGTACTGGATGTGAGATCAGGAAGGAGGTCAATCTCAAACCAGTTTGAATAAGATTCTACTTATACAAAGTAATGTGGACAATGCCATTTGACAACATCTGTAGCTACTGTTGACCAAGGTAGTTTAGGAATCTGGCTTAGCTGAAGTTGTTCTTTTTGTTGATGTAATTTAGTACTATTACAAACAGAACAAGCTGAAAGTTCATTCTCAATGCCTTTCGACATAGAAGGCCAAAATACTAATCCTCTTGCCATTTTTTTAGTAGAATCAGTTCCTGGGTGGTCATGATACAAGATTTTAATATACGCTTGTTGCAAAGATTTTGGAACAATCACTTTTGGACCTTTCATGAAGATACCATCTTCCATTAAAATCTCATCTGTGTAAGGAAAATACTGCTGCACATCTGGGGGTAAACAAGATTTATTTCACGGCCAACCTTGACTGATAAAGTGGTCGTGCTTCTGGAGAATTAGATCTGAAGCTGTATGAGTTCTAAGCTCATTAAAACATGTGGAAGAAAAAATTCTCGCTTCCATGACTTCAAAATCAGGTTTCTCATTTTCATGCTGTTCAGAGGTGTTTCTAGGCAATCTGGATAAAGTATCAGCAAAATAAAGAAGATTGCCTTTTGTGTAGACAAAGTGAAAATTGTACTTTTGCAATTTTAACATCAAACATTGCAATCTCGCAGGAGCTGTGTGCATTGGGTTTTTCAAAATAGTGACCAAATGTTGGTGGTCTGTCTCAGTTTGAATAGGGTGGCCATAAATCTAATCATGGAACTTCAAACATGCAAACCCAATTGCCAAGAGCTCTTTCTCTATCTGAGCATACTGCATCTCAGTTTGGGTTAAGGTTCTGGACACATAGGCTACTGGTTTACTCTCTCAAAGAATGACTGCACCAAGACCAAACATTGAAGCATCACAGGAAAGAGTTACAGGTTTGTGAACATCATAGTATCTTAAAGTGGGTGGACTGGCAGTTTTCTGTTTCAGGACATCAAATGCTCTTTTTGGTGTTGTTCTGACCAGGACCAAGTTACATCTTTGTGTATCAGCTCTCTTAGTGGGGCTGAAAGTTCCTTCAGATTTGGAGTGCATTTTCCTAAATAGTTGACCATGCCAAAAAACGTTATAAAGAGATGACATTGTCTGGATCTGGCATCTCATGAATTGCAGCTTGCTTGGAAGGATCTGATTGTAAGCCTGAACTGTTAAACAAATGACCCACATAAATAATTTCTCATAGCCTGAATTTGCATTTCTGAGGATTCAGCTTAAGAGTCACTTCATGAGCATATTCCAGAACTTTCCTGAGGTTTCTATCATGTTTGACTTCACCATTGCCTCCTACAAGAATATCATCTACTGTAATAGGACATGGATAGCCAGAAAAAATTTGTTCCATCGCATGTTGAAAGACTTCATTGGCAGAATTTATCCCAAATGGCATTCTCAAAAATAAGTACCTTCCAAATGGTGTACTGCAAGTCATGCGCAATGAAGATTTTCTGTCAAGCAAAACTATCCAAAATTAAATATTTGCATCTAAGACAGAAAAAACTGTGACATATGGCATAAGAGCAGCACCTTCATCGACTGTATGCATTGGATGATGAGGTTGTTTTAGTGCTTTGTTCAAGTCTCTTGGATCAATACATATTCTAATATCATCTGAGTTTTTCTTATGAGCTACAGCAATGGTGGATACCCATTCAGTTGGTTCTTCTACCGGACAAATTACACTTAGATGCACCATTCTGTCTAGCTCAGCTTTGATTCTGTTCTGCAAGGCTACTGGAACTTTTCTTGCTGGTCTGATGATTGGGCTTACTTCAGGGTCTAACTTCATGGAGTACACAACTGGGAGTTTCCCTAACTTGTCTTCAAAAAGATCAGCATAGTCAGAAAAAATAATTTGTGCAAACTTTTCAATGTTACACATGCTAACATGGTGGACTTCTGCATTAAATGAAAGCAGCCCCATTTTCAAACGGTCTCTGAGGCCTAACAATGACTGCACATGCCTTTTGATTATGTAAAAGTGCAAGTCATAGCTATTCCCAGCAGATTACCATGAAAGCACTACTGAGCCTTCAGTTTGAATTTCTTCACCACCATAAGCAACAAGCTTCACACACTTTGCCAAATCAAGCTTCTTAGCAGATCTTACTTTGGCAAACATTTCTGCTGACATAACATTGCACTTTGAACCAGTATCAACTTTTAGCTCTACAGGCTCCCATTAATCAGAACAGTACAAAACACTTCATTCTTTGCAACAAATCTACTGCATTGATTGTTTCAACAAGCACAGACACACCATCAACATAAAAAGTAGGGTCACAGCTTTTTAGTTGATCAAATTGCCTCTTTGAATGTTCTCTTTTAATAAAAGAATGAGCCTGCTTTGATTTACAAAGCTTTTTGAAATGATTCCACTTTTTACATGTGTGGCACTGCTGACCAAAAGCTAAGCACTTTTCTCTTTTAGGTTCATGATCACCACTACAATTATGACAGTTGACTATGAGGCTAGGTGGGAGCACATTCTTTAATTTTGCCGTTACCCCTGTACTTCACTGGGCATGCCCTGGATTTTACTGGATCTACCCTGAACCATGAGAGAAAGGCTCTGGGTTTTATTGAAGTTGCCCCACCCTTGGGCCTTTATCTTTTAACCACATGCTGCATCTTATCAATATTAGCACTGAAAGGCATTGGAATCATGCATTTAGCATTTGTAAGCATATCTGTGTGCTTTTCTGTTAGTTCATATATTTGACAAATCTCTATGGCCTTATTCAAAGCTAAATCACTGTCCCAAAGCAAAATCTTTCTCACTGCATCATTTTTAATGCCAGACACAAGCCTGTCTTTTGTCAACTCATCTGTTAAATCACCAAATCTGCAGATGTTTGCCTTGTTTCTTAAATCAGTTACATATGCTGCAAAAGTTACACCAGGCATTTGATCTCATGTGTAAAATATGTGCCTTTCTATTGCAATATTTGTTTGAGGGTTACACCTTTCTCTCAAGTTATGTTTTAAGCACTCGGTGTCTTCCCAGGTTTCAGCTGGTACCACTATATGGCTGTCTTCCCCCCTGCATACACAGCTGGGGCACACACAAATGAACACTCTCTTAACATAGCTTCTGAACCAGCTAAATTAAGCAGAATAAATACCTTTGTACATACATCATTATCAGAAAAAGCAGCTTGTATGAAAATCTCATATTCTTGCTCAAACACTCTCCAATTTTCAGCAACATTATTATTAAATACAAGTGGAGCTGGTCTGAGAAATCCTTCTGCCATGTCAACAAATTGCTCTTGGAATTATATTCAAATGCACACACACACATATATATACATATATATATATATATATATATATATATATATATATATATATACATATATATATATATATATATTTATATATTATCTATATCTATCTATATATATATATATATATATATATATATATATATATATATATATATATATATATACCAGGTACCATAAACTCTTTGAAATGACTATATTCTGTGAAATAACTGTACTGTAATACTGCACAAACTTGCGGACACTTTGCCCAACTTGGATATCTGGATAGCTTTAATCAATATGAAAAAAAAGCATACAGCAAAAAAATACAGTTGATTTCTCTTTTTTATACATTTTATGTGAGTCAAAGGTTATTTCAAGTACTTTGTAAGCATTTTGAGTATTTTTAGCAACATATCATAATTCTGAACATTTCATGTAATTAGAAAGTTGTTTTGAAGGGTTTTAATGTTTTGTTTTATATTTGTTGAGTGAAAACCATTTAAATGAGTTCTGGTACCTGGGTTTGTTTTTCTGACCTGTTTGTGAGTCGTTTGAGCTTCAGATGATTCACTCCTGCATATTCCTCTAAATGTAACTGCCTGCCTCATGGTCTTGAAGAAGTTGTTTTTCTTTGCATCCCATTCTGACACCTTGTTGCTCTTCTTGTGTGTATTTAATAAGACAGTGAGGCTGGGTGTTTGTTTAAGTAGTCTATTGTATACAAACACATCAGGATGGAGAATGGTAACATTAAACCTAAATGAACTAACTAACTGACTGACTACTACACACATGCATGCTTACACCTCAGCTGCTCACTACAAAATGGCACTCTTGCTTGCACGTGCTCAGTACTTATATGCACGTGCCCATAGACTGGGATGATCCTTAATAGAGCATATACACTCTGATCTACAGTCAGACTCAGAAATTACTTATAAAGATATTTTAAAAACCTGTGAGTAGTCCCAGAGTAGTGTTAAAATGGAGGAAACACAAACCATGATGAAATAAACATGTATTTGAGTCAGTAGGTGCAGCCCTCCTTTAATGATATACCTGAAGACCTTCCACTTGAAGATCTTATATTTTATGCAGATGATATATCACTCCTCCAAGCCAGTAAATCTTATTCAATCCAACAAGAACTTCTTCAATCAAGGTTTATAAAACTTTATCAATGGACAGATAATGAATATTATAAAAACTAATGTTGTTATTTGTTTCCCCCATAAATCATCTAACTTACCCAGTCTCATACTTAACGACATGGAAGGCAACCTTATTCCAAATGTCTCTGAATATAAGTACCAAGGCTTAATTCTGAACCCTTCTCAATGACTCACAACCACTACGGATTATATAAGAAAGTTCTTAAGAAAATTAAGGTCTATCACAAAATATCTCATACACTTTTTCCTAAAGCTAGGATACTTGCTAACACAGTGTCACTATTGCAGTAATCAGTTTCTATGTTCGCTCATCAAATATGGAACACAGCAAATATGATCGAACATAAAAGAGCTAAATGTGAAAGTACCGAAAACACTTAAAATGGTAAAATAATTTATCGAATGAGCATAGCTGACCAAAAACCAGGAAGTACCATGATGCATAAGGAAAGCAAAGGAATCCTTTTTCAATTTTTTAAATTTTCCCTTTTCCCCACTGTAATGCAATCTCAGAGTCGGTATATATATATATATATATATATATATATATATATATATATATATATATATATATATATATATATATATATATATAGTTAGGGGGAGGTGTGGGTGATGCAATGTTTGCAATGTTGGCCAACTATGGCCATTCAGTGAATTAGTTTATGATGTTAAGTGATTTTGTTACTTTAATGTTTCACTTTATTTACAATGGATTATAAGCTATCCGCTGTGTTCTGTATTCGATATGCAAACACAGATCCCAGTAATTGTACACAATGTAAAGATATTGTAAATACTGTACCATAGTTATTTGATTATTAAGAAACAGTCTTTTTCCTTGCTCTTTTAGAATTATTATAACTCTACTTTTCTGTATGTAGAATTGCAATCAGCTGAATATATGTATGCTCAAGTGTAAACATCTGAATGAATGTGCTCCTTAGCCACCCAGGCATTGCTGAAAAGGATCAACAGCCCACGTACCTAGTCAACAAATAGAAAATAAATTTGATTCACATGAAACTGTACCTGCCAGTCTGATTCACACTTTAAAAGCATATTGTCTAAATCCTATCCCAAGTACTTTTAATTACCAAATTACCACACATTACCCACACTGGCTTTAAACGGGTAAACTAAAAACAAAGTATCCACACCAGTAAAGCAAGTCCAAAAACGCAGTAAATAATCACCTCAGTAGTTAAAAATAAAAATGAAAATCCAGTTAAACACTTTTGTCTTACAACATCTTTCATTTAGAGTTCCTCCGAACCTTTTTTCTTTCTTTTTTTTTGAGCTCAAAACATTTTGCCATTTGTATCACATGTATGTTCTTCTATGTGCTTTCTAAATGGACCATTTGCCTTCCCTACATAGAAATGGCCTGCACTAACAAACAGCAAAATATACTAAATTTCTAAAACTGGAGTTGCAGATATGAAAATTCAAATAAGTTTTATCAGTAGAAGGATGCCTGATTGCTGCATTGACATTGCCTCTAGTGCCAAGATTGATATACATGAGCCAAAAGTGTTCCTTGGCTGTGTGGATAAGCATAAATGTTCTGTTCTGCAGGTTGTTAAAACAAAATCATGATGTCTGATTTCTCTTGTCTCTTTTATGGTATTCAAATGGTTTTGAATATTTGTTTAATGGTACAGCTGTCTGCTCTGTATTTATTTATAAACATCAGAATGCATTGCGGTCTTTTTCATAGGAAATCGTAAGTGGCCATCTTGAGAGGCATTTGCAGGTGATACTTTCATGGCTTGCTTACTTATTTTCTTCCAGAGATAAACAATGGCTCTTAAATAAAGAAAGTTATTTTATACTGCAGTATTTACCCTATAGGCCATATGAAATAAACATGGATATTAACTCGAAAGTATTTTTGTAAATTGTTGTTAGAAGAGTATGTTTCTTTAAATAGTTTTTTAATAAAGAATGCAAGGAATTATGGTCTTATCTACTTGAAAGGCTGTAAAGCTGAGGTTCTAGTGAGTGGAATAAACTGAACAAAGCAGATAAGTATATATATTTTTATTTCCTATTGTTAAGCATCAGTGTTTCATATTTAACATAATTTCTTTCACTTTCCATCACAGTCACACTTCAGACATGTACACAATAACTGGCTATTTTTAATGGACTGGGCAGAATGTGCATTAAAGCAACTGATCATAGGTAATGTGACACAGCAAGTAGCATTGCCATGTCACTTCTCCTGGTCATCTGGTTTTGTTCTTGACTGTGGTTCCTCCTATATAGAGTCTGGATGAATTCCCTATCGCTAACTATGTTTTGTCAAGGTGCTGTGGCTTTTGTTAACATCTCAATGTATTGTTGTAGGTGAAATGGCATTCCTCCAGTTTTCCTGTAGGTAACTTTGTAGAATGGCACAGTGGTGCAGGGAGTATGATTGTTGCTGTAAAGCAAAAGGTTCTTTGGTTACATTTTTTATTAGGGTGGCTTCTGTGCAGAGTCTGAATGGCCTCCATAAGTTCATGAGCATTTTCTCTGGGTACTCAGTTTTCCTCCCACATCTCAAACACATGTGGCATCTAGATTGGCAATTCTATAAACTGTCTGTAGGTGTTTGTGCAGTGTGTATGTGATAAGGAAGAATAGCCTGGATATTTAATTCCTTTCCATACTTGCAGGTGGATGACATCAGCTCTTCCTGGGATCAATATAGGAGTCTGATGTGACTCAACAGGACTAGTTAGATGGATAGAAATGTGCAGTGTGAGTTCATGACTGAATATGTCTGTGTGGGGAATTCACTTCAGAAGTCTGAAAGCCCAAAATCTTGAATTTCAAAAGACTGAGACCAAAATCTTGAAAGTTCAAAAGACTGAAAACTCAAAATACTGAATCTCGGAATATTGAATCTCAGAATACTGAAAACACACAGGATACCAACACTTACTATATTCCAGCAGCAGTAGATACAGAAGCAAATACAAGACAAACCATATTACTTTTCCCCAATTATATGCAGGGGGTTAAGCTTCCCTGCACCCCCAACACCCCCTGCTACTTAAATATATCAACTCCGAGATTGCACTTCACTAAACTAACATGAGTTATTTTGTAGTATAGCAAGTTAGAAGGGAACATGACTAAGGTTACAACAGGCAGTCATGAAACACATAATGGTATGTTTTCCACTTTGTTCTGTGGAGTGCTATCTCAGACTTGAGTAGCAGGGGGGGTGGGGGGGTTCTGCGGGGCTTGGTCCCCTGCTTATACTTGGAGAAGTGATAACTAGTTTATTTGTTTCTGTATGTAGTTGTGCTGGAATATAGTAACTGTTGGTATCCTGTGTGTTTTCAGTATTCTGAGATTCAGTATTTTGGACTTTCAGTCCTCTGAAGTGAATCCCCGTGTGGACATTTTGCAATAGACCTAGCTGTATGTGAACTGCCCATAACAAGCTGTGGTGGTGTTTTCACTTATGTAAAAAAAAATGTCATCAGTGCATCTTGTGATAGATCTGTCTTGTTAGAGGCAGTATGTTCTTGTATGAAAAAAATATCATTAGTGCATTTTGTGATAGATCTGGTTTGTCAAGAGTGGTGCAAGCATGTGTGTGTGTGTGTGTGTGTGTGTGTGTGTGTGTGTGTGTGTGTGTGTGTGTGTGTGTGTGTGTGTGTGTGTGCGCGAAAATATCAGCAGCAAGTTATCTGTGAACACATGCGACACTGAAAGACACATATATAACTCTTCTTGGCAGAATAAGAGAAAAATTAAGTAAATACCTTTCAAAAATAAAGGATATCATGGAATAGCTAGAGCCTTAGAGCCCTGAGGACCTGGTAGACTCCACACTCCCTGCCTTTATAAGAAACGTTTGACAAACACTTAGTTGAACAGACCTCTTACTGATTTTTTGACATGGTCCTCACTTAGGTTAATGCTGTCTTGGCTCCAAATGTGCAGAACGCCCCTATAAATTATTTGGGTGCTATGGACAGTGTGGTCATTATTGTTCTACTTAGCTCACAATTAAACATCAGTCATGCTCACAGAAGGTTGATAAAGCTTATTTGGGGACTGGAGACAGTATGGTTATTATTTAGTTAACTTTCCTAACAATCAAACCCAAGGGTAGTACACAGTGTATGAGCAACAAGTAGGAAAACAGTGCTCTTATCAGTATTTTTTTATTTACTTTCTTCATACTCGGGTATTAGCCATATATACTGGTGGTTATCTTTTGGGAGTACATGTAAGGAGATTTGCTATGTGTATATATCTGACAGAAACAAGCAGTAATATGTGACCAAGGCTACTTGTTCAATCACTTTAGATACACCTCTCAATTGTATAAATATTCTCAGAATATCCAGATTTTTGCTTCATATTTTTGGTCTGACCCTCATAAAATTTGTGGTTTTCTGGCAAATCACTGAGGACAGAAGTCAGTAAATAATGACATACATTTGAGTTTAAGAATGCAAATCCTTCAGAAAATGCATGCTAATACAAAACTGTCATTCGAGAAACTTTCTAAGTTTATAAGAACAATATTTATTAGCTGTCCCTATTTTGGGTCTTTTGTCCTCCTATAAGTTTAGGCTTTTTCCAGATTTCTTGGGCTAAGTGGTTGAGAGGTATGATTTAGTACCAGTCAGACATCAGAGGTTTACATAGAAGGTGGCTTCATTTTGGAGAAAGGGGGTAAGGAGGAATGCTGCACTTTGCTGTGAAGGAAAGGTTAGTTTGCTGTTATTTTTTGTATTTCTGTATTGCCTTTCTATATTTTGAATACTGTAGTTTGTTTTCTTTACCTTGTGTTTTGCTTGCATTCTGTTTTAACAGCATATTAAAACTTCAAAACAGACCACAGCTCTCTCTGTTCTGAGTCAGGCAGAATTTTTTCCCTCCCTCTCACCCATTTAAGTTGTCTTGTTAAATACCACTGTCTTTCTAGTTGCCCGCCTCTTATGTTAATCTGACCATATATCTCATTTCTCTCTACTTTCACTGGCTTATGTGAGTAATCACAAAACCATCACTTTTGAAATCCCACCCCTTCAATTATTTAAATTTATTGGCCATCCTACAGTATTTCATAGTACCAAAATACAAAAGTAACCACCCCTTTCAGTCCATCTTGCTGTTTTAAAAATAGTAACTCTCCACTAAACCTTAACTTTTTAAACAGGTAAAACTCAAGTTACCTACTTTCATATCTAACTTCTCTAGTGCACACTGCAGAGTGCATTCTTTTCAATCTTACCTTTAAGCATCCCTGTTACTAGCACTTTCTCTAATACCTAAAAGATCATCTCTACTTGACTCCAAGTAGACTTTTCTCTATCTGTTAAACCTAGCACTTGCTCCTACAGTACTTATTACCTTGATACGGCACTCTTATAGATAGCACCCCAAAAGGCAAACCCCATTTCTCAGTCACCCACGTCCCCGGAATCTCTTTTAAAGTTTTTGTCTAGTCCTTCTAGCATGTCGAGGGATCAGTTGCTAGTGTCCTCTCCTGCTCAGCTGGTGAACCTGGGAATATTGAGGCAATGTTACAATTGCCTCATGTACACAGACAACCCTCTCCTCCTCCCACAAAACACAAATACATGCGAGAGATGCAACTATACGGCCAAACTGGAGGCTGAGCTCTCTCAACATAGGACTGGCAAGACCAGTCAGGAGGAGAAGGTTACCACACACACTATAGACCCAGTCTCACATAGTACCATCACAACCTCAAATCATACACATAAACACACAAAGACATACTCGGCGGCTCTGATCAAAAATCTACCAAAACAGCAGAGACCACCAAAGCAGACACCCAAACAACCACCACCTCAGAACACAACACCTGCAACACATAGACCTCACAGTCAGAGTGTCAAACAGTCACAGCCCTTAAGGCCAAACACAATGCCAGACACACTAGTCATTGGTGACTCCATAGTCAGACACACTGACGTCCCGCTCACCAGACTGAGTAAGGAGAAGGTCACAGTAAGCTGCCTGTCGGGCGCTAGAATCCGCCACATAACGCAAGCACTCAGGTCTCTCAACAGCAGGTACAAATATGACTCAGTCATTGTCCACGCTGGTGTAAATGACCTGAGACGTACCTCCTTGGACTACATGAAAAGAGACATTGAGGAGCTCTCTGATTATGTAGCCCAGGCAGGTATGACCCTGACCTTGAGCAGTATCCTACCTTCACCAAGAATGATGCCACAATACAGAGATAACAATTGGCTTAAACTCTGGTGTCATTCAAAGGGGATCCAATGTCTGTCTGCCTGGGATGACATGCTGGACAAGCCACGCTGCTTCGCAAGGGACGGCTTGCACCTGTCACCCCTGGGATTCCGGATATTGGCAAAGGCTCTTGCCACCCCCATAGTGCCTTTTTTAGGCAAGGCTCAAATTCTAAACCTACCACCCTAGAACACAAAAAAGGAAAAAAACTAAGGGTAATGCTGCTCAATGCCAGAAGTCTAAATCTCAAAATGCATGCACTCGAGGCCCTTCTCAGTATGGAGAACATTGATGTCTGTGCAGTGACAGAAACCTGGTTCAAGGCTCCTGAGAGCACCCCAGCACTATCAGGTTTTACCTCTTATCATGCGTCGGGCCCCAAAATCCGGACAATACCAAGAAAGGAGGGGTATCCATATTCATCAAGGACACCCACACCTCAAGACTGGTGGCAACGCACGATGCATCGGAGACCATCCAGGTGCAATTAACCATAGGCAAGACTGCTCTGCAAATTGTAGCATGTTACAGGCCACCCTCACAAACTCAGGAACCTCACATGGCCTTCCTGAAAACACTAGAGGGGATAAATGTATCACCAAACACCATCATACTAGGTGACTTCAATTACCCTAATATAGACTGGGAACACTACTCAAGCCCAAACACCCTAGCCCAAAAGTTCCTGGAATTCATAAACTCAAATGCCATGGAACAACTAGTCACCATCCCCACAAGAGGAGAAAACATACTTGATCTCATCATCACGAACATGGGAGCACAATGTTCAACACCGGAAGTATACCCCTCACTGGTGAGATCAGATCACAAACTAATCTCGCTGGAGGTCCTCATCCCACCCCCACCTGAAATAAAAAAAGACCACAGTAAAGAACTTCTCGAAAGCCGATTTCACACTTCTAAAGACTAGTGTGGTCTCCTTTAAGGCCCCCGAGCCAGCGGAAAACAGTACTCAAGCCGCTGAATCACTTACAAATGCCTTCTACCAGCACCTGCAGGACTGCATGGATAAGGCAATCCCAAGCAAAACAAAGACTCTTTGTACCAAAGGCAAGCGTCGAGTCTGGTGGACCCCAACCATAAACAAACTCTACAACAAAAGGAGGAAGCTACTACAAGATAGAGCAAAATCCTTAAAAGGTAATACACCCTTGATCACTATAAGTAAAAAACTAAGAGCTCTCATAAAATCATCCAAAGCAAATTTTGAGAGAAAAATAGCTAAAGACTCAAAAGACAATCATAAGGCCTTCTTTAGCTATGTTAGAAACCTGGGAGGAAACTCCCAGATATGCTCAGAACTAGTTCAAAATGATGTGAAGATTACTGATCCTACAGACATTGCCAACATACTGGCTGACAGGTTCAGTGCAAACTTCTCCCCTCCCCAAAAGGAGAGATATCTATACCAAGTGATTGCAGCCCCCAAACATCTCCAACGCCCAAGTGAGAACTGCTCTCTCCAAAGCAAAAAACACAGCATCCATGGGACCTGATGGTGCCCCGGCTGTGTGCTCCACGAACTCAACGAGGAATTAAACCCACAGCTAGGACAGCTGTTTAATCATAGTCTTACCTCTGGATACGTACCCAGGGAGTGGCGCACTGCAACTGTGGTCCCACTTCACAAAGGCGGTGCCTCCACCGACTCTGGAAATTACCGGCCCATTAGCTTGACAAGCCTTATCTGCAAAGCCATGGAGAGGATCATAATGGACCTCATAAATAAAGACATAGGGAATTTGCAGACTTTGGATCCATCCCAGTTTGGCTTTGTCAAAGGCAGATCATGCCTTCTAAACTTGGTTGACTTTTTCGAAACAGTCACCAAAGCCATTGATGAGGGAAAGGCAGTTCATACAGCCTACCTCGATCTGGCGAAGGCCTTCAATACAATACCCCACTCGGGTATCATTGAAAAACTCATCAGCTTAAATGTTAACCCACACATCACAAGATGGGTTGCAAACTGGCTGAGTGACAGAACCCACAGGGTCAGAGTTGCTGGCGCCATGTCAGACTCAAAGCCTGTCACAAGTGGTGTACCACAGGGCTCAGTCCTGGGCCCACTCTTGTTTGGCATCTACTTTTCCGAAGTACAAGCAAACACAGGAGGGTTATGGCTGACAAAGTTTGCAGATGACTGCAAACTGGGCGCCATAGTAGAAAACACATCTGACACAGATATCCTTCAGAAGGGTCTCACAGAAATGGATAACTGGTGCCAGAGCCATGGCCTAAAGTTAAATGCCAAAAAATGCATAGTCATACCCTTCGGGAAAAACAAGGTTACCAAATAGGTGGCAATCCACTGAGCACAGAAGAAGTTATCAGGGACCTGGGGACCCAGGTTGATAGTAGTCTGTCATTCGACACCCATGTAGCTAAAAGGTTAGGAAGACCTTCTACATTGCCCACCTTATCATGAAGGGATTCTCATCTAGATCAAGGGAGGTCATAGTCTCCCTATACTCATCACTCATCAGACCAATGATTGAGTACAATGCCCCATTCGGAATGTATCTGACCCGACACTTGCAGCAGCTGGAGAGGCCACAAAAGTTCCTCACCAAAAGGATAAAGGGTCTCAAACATCTGTCCTATGCTGCCCGACTGAAAGAACTCCAGCTCTATTCAGTCACTTACCGCTTGCTCAGAGGTGACCTTTGCCTAACATACAAGGCCATGTCAAACCCAGATTTGATGAATATGCTGCACCTCAAAAAATCTAGATCCGTCAGAGCCACAAGGGCGGGAGACTTAAACCTCGACACGGCTATTAATAGGATGTGCTGGAGGGATAGATTCATCACCCAAAGACTCCCTATGCTGTGGAATAAAATCCCGGTATATGTGAGGCAGAGCACCTCGCTGGCCTTATTCAAGAGAAATCTTGACCAATGGATGGGAGAGCGCAGATATACCCCAGGGATTACCTCAGTGTCACTGCTCGACAGAGGCACAGCAAAATAATGGGTATAGTTCCCCATACTAAAGGGGTGGCGTAAGCTGCAAAACTATGGCTAGGCTTGTAAATGCCCTCGGGCAGATAGCCTAGTATGAACCTATGAACCTATGAACAGCCCCAGCTTGAAATGTGTAACTGTGGCCATTTCATCTTTCACATTCATCACAATCTAACACTAGAAGTACTTAAAGGAAACTACTTTTAGGGAAGGTGGTTGAAAGGCAGACACTATTGTAAGATATGATTTTTGTATCCTACAAAGTAGTTATCTTATCATTTTATTAGGAAACACTATTCTGTTCTCTTTGAACATTATGTTGGGCACAATTAATTGTTTTCCTTGAATGAAAAAAAAAAACACTTCTTTCCCTAGTCCTAGTTTTTGTTCAGATCATCACTGGATGAAAAGTTTGGAAAAAGCCTTAAAATTCACCTTATAGCATCGATAATCCCATCAGACCTCTGACTTAATCCAGTTAGCTCTTTTGTGGTTATTACAGTGGAGCCTCGCCCAGTTGGGGTGTTGAAAGGAAGGAGGAAAAGCCTGAAGAAGAGTAAGTCTGATCTTTCATTAGCGTGATTTTTACTCAGATTATCATTGGGTCACAAAGTAGGAAAATAAAGGATCTAAAATTCACTTCAGAGAATCTAGTACCCTGTGGCTTCTGAAGGCCTTGTGGTCCCCAGACCCTCAGCTAAATTAAATGATTTCTTCCACAGCTATGGCGGTCCAGCCTTGCCCAGCTGGGTAGTGTTAAAATGATGTAGGATAAAGCTGAAGAATACTACAAACTGTGAGAAACAAGAAAACAGTAGCTTGGGTGGGCACCATCTAGTCCTTTGCCTAAGGTTCCATTTACCTAAGGCTGGCCATGCAGAAATGCATGTATCTTTATTACATCCATCACTCCTCTCAAGTTTTAATGCACTCGGGTATGATTCTATAACTAAGCCATAACAATACCCCTCATGTAGGTTCA
This sequence comes from Protopterus annectens, assembly GCF_019279795.1. NCBI lineage: Eukaryota > Metazoa > Chordata > Ceratodontiformes > Protopteridae > Protopterus > Protopterus annectens. Next base: position 707,921,065 of record NC_056735.1, read on the forward strand.
CAGGTGCATAAGTAAGTACTATGCTAGTTGCTCTTACGGTCCATTTCCAGCTTAGCCAACTTCCCTTTTTGTGCTTAAATTAACCTATTGCATTTGGTTTGAGATTAGCCTTACCCATCGCATGATTGATAATTATATTACCCCAAATGAAAATAACTGGGATCATACTTTGAGGGGACCCATGCATGGAATAAAGCATTTAGGAGCTGCCTCTTTCCATTAGTAGTAGGGACAGTCCTGGGGTAAATTTTCTGCTTCCCATCTGTAGATCCAAGTTGCTGTTGAATATGGACATCGATGAACTTTAGATATAAACCATGTTTGCAATTATTTTACTTTGTACTTTATGTTAATGACCATCCAAATTTAGACATTTAGTCATTTTCAATTGCCCTTCCAAAATATTGTTTTGGACATTGGGGGTGGCAAGTAGGTGACTTACAAAAAAAAAACATTACAATGCATTGGCTTGGTACAAACAGTAGTAACTATACATCTGTCAGCAACACAAAGTTTAGCTTCTAATCAATGTGTTAGTGGTCCATATATTAAAAATATGATCAAAGGGAGTGAAGCATGACTTCTCCACATGGAGCTAAGATCAACAGTAAAATAAAAATAAAATCCATTGCAGACAAGAAGAATATTGCCCTGATATAAAAATTAACCTACAAGCCATGAAATAGAGCCATAACAAACTATGTGCTGCTGTTATCCCAAAAGCAGTTCCTTTGACATGCTTGCATAATTTACCTCTAAATCAGAACACGTTCTTGTTCAAAGATGTCATTTGCCACTGATATAAATAATTCAGTCTTAAAATGTGAAAAAAGACTTAATGAGTAAAACATGCTTTAATGATTTTTAAAGCAACTTCCTTTGAGACAATGGCACATAGTTGATGTATATCATCTTTTACAAAAAGTAACTTTTGTTCTTACTTACAGCCAAAGTTAATTTATAAAGCTCAGTACAATTAGCAGTGTAAGAGTGCCAGAAAGAAGCCAATAGCAAGATAGAAACCCTTTTGACTCATAACTGGATTCAGAGGTGCCCTGTCAGCTGGTTCTTTTACGTAAGTAGCTCACTTGTAAATAACATAAAAGCAAAATGAGCTGTTTATGTTATGAGAATTCTTAAAATATAACAAAAACAGTAAAAGAAGTAGCACCAGGGAGTAAATGCTCCTCTGCCAAAGCCAATAAACAAGATAAAAAATAAAAATGCACAGGAGCAAACCAAAGCTTGACGATAGTGTCCACAAATAAAAAGACAACCAAGTCCAATCGTAAAGTTCCACTCACTACTGTCCTTACTTTAAATCTTTTTTCCTAACATATTACATTTTTGTATGGCAGGTATAATAATTTAAGGGAGCTGCTTAGTAGGAGAATCTATAACATTAGGGATGATAAAATGGTAGGATGACATAGATGTGGGAATTGTTCCATGTGTAATAGAGTTAAAAACTTACATGGTGTGAAAATAAATAGAAAATGATACCTTGCCACGGAAAAATCTGATTGTAACTCATGGGTAATCTATATTATTGGATACAACTGTGCAAATACACATTGGTATATAGGACAGACCACTAGAAAGGTGAAGGTCCATATTATGGAACATATTGGGAATATCAGAAGGAAAAATGTGGAAAGTCCTGTAGTCATTCATTTTATGTCTGCACATAATTGATCGCTGGAGGCATTCATTTTCAGTGTATTGGCATGACCAAAGGTTTTTGCAGGTAATTTAAAAAAGGGAATTAAACAGATTAGAATATAGAATGATAATTAATTATCATACATTGCATCCCAGAAGAATGAATTTGGATAGTAATATGACTATATCAATCTTGTGAGCAGTATGGTATTTAAAATGATAAATTAATAAGTTAATAAATGAAGAATAAATGAATAAAGTATATCTATATAGCACTAATACTTTAGGTTTTTAGAAATATATTTTGAAATAAGATTTTTTTGTATATATTGTATACAGTTTCTCTGTGTTTATTATATACATTGTAGTACATATTTTAAGAATTGTTATAACATAAAATGAAATAAGGGTTGCAATGTTTCTGAGATTATGTTTTTTTCCCCTTTTATATTATTTGTATATATCATACACTGTGTGTTCGCACTTTAAGAAGTAGATAATGGTCATAATGTGTTGATGAATTAATTGTCTTAATAATTGATTGAATATGCAGTATATAAGGAGGTGCTGTTTTTGCAATAAATTGTTCCATTGAAGGCAAATGGCGAGGTTCCAGAACGTGCAATAAATGCTTAATACAGTTTTTGTTTTCAGCATTTTTCATGGTTATATTCTTGATGGTATCTTTATGAATTGAGCATTGGTGTTTGGATGTCTGTATTTCACTTGGCATATATAAGTCTGATCTTTTGGTCATTCAGTCTGCATATTTCAGGACTCACTCTAGCAGGTCCCAACATTTTAAACAGTTACAGTTAAATATTATACTAATTCACCTCCAAAACCACACTGACCACAAAGAATTCCACAGGAATAAATAATTTGACCACTCTGGAAATATGTTTTACACTTTTAGTACCAACAACATGATAATTAAGTGCTTTCTTTTCTCTGGATATCATCAAAACATATCTCTGAGCTGTACCAAATTCCTCGGTAATTACTGGTTTTGAGGTGCAAAAATGGGGTGCCACAAATTCACAAGTGGCCCCCTTAATTCCCGATTTTTCCGGCTTTTTTTTAAATTTTTTTCTGCCTTTATTATTTTTTTTTTTTTTGCTGATGCCATCGCATGCAGAGGCATTTGTGATAATTTCAGTTTCGTAACCAGCCTGCCAGCCTGTCGGAATTCAGCTGAGGGCTGAGTCAGAGACTCGGACTGTGTTTGTTTATATTTATACGACTTGCACAGGTGTTGCAGTTCACACAGAGTCACATCTCTCGTCTTGCATGCTGCAGCACTAAGCAGCAGCTCTCGGAAGAAGATGATCCATTCCCAGCCAGTTTGAAGTCTCAGAGTGTCATCAGGCACAGACAGTGTGTGTTTTTATTTTGTTTGTTTTTTTTTTTTAATTTTAAATTAAAATAATCCAGGCAGGCTCCAGCTGAGCTAATATTTATTTAGTTTAGGCAAGTTGGCAGGCAGGAAGCATTGAAGAAACTCTATCCACAAACTGCAGTGCAGTCTTGTTGGATCCAGAGCTGTGCAGCAGGCAAGAAACTCAGACCTGAACATCAAGGTCAGTATTAACTTAATTTATCAGAATAAAGGGGGTTAATGCCAGTATAGAAAAAATGGCTTAAAAATTTATCTCAAGTTGTAACCTTAGTATACCAGACTCATCTGGTTGGAAGCAACAAGTTAATATACAAGTAGGAAGGAATTGTAGCTTTGAAAAGAATAACTGGTTTCCTCTGGAAATTATTTTGTGTCTGCAAATGTAGTACAATTTACTATTGGCAAAATATTACAGTGAAGACAATGAGGTGACAGTGAGTCTGGTGACTCCCTGGGGAGGCAGTGTTTATAACTCGGTGTGCAGCTTGAGTGTGCCTAGTGCTGCATATAATGAAAGGCAGCAGTGTGCTCTATGCACTTGTCACATAACCTCACACAGTATTATTATTGTACAAGTGTGATATTAAGCTAAATAAAATGCAATTGTTTTCAGAAGAAAAATGTAACAGTATGATTGATACCTTTTTAGTAAAACATAGAGAAGGCTGTATTAAGCTGAGATAAGTGACTGTGCCAAAAACCTCGAGTAAACCAGCATGTAAACTGTATACTGCATAGTATATGTGATTGTTTTCAGTGGAAATGGATTAGAGCTGTTAAAAAAGTGAAGCTCAATTTTCAAATGTGCAGACATTTTAGGTCCTTTTAGCTTATTGCACTTTAACTTGCTACTTCAGGTAAATATAATTACCTTATTTGGACTCCCTCCCTCAAAGTGTATAACACTGGAAACAGAAACTTGTACTTTCATATGGAAGAAAAATGGGAAATATTGCTTAGGACTCTTTTAAATGAAGAGAGACAATCACTATTACCCATTTTTACTTTCTGCCTTGATTTGAAGTGTGCACATGTGCATTGCATTCTTAGAGAAATTCTGCAACTGGTGCTGGGACCTATAAATCAAAGACAGACAGAAAATCAAGTATATTTTTAACAACTGGTAGTGACAGTTCCAGATTAGCTATTAGAATTCTGTTGTATACCATCTGTCTGCCTTAACCCATTTATCTGATATGTTCTTCTGTAAAAGTAAAACTGACTATATTTAATTTTACAAGGTTTAATGCTTCATTTTATGGGTGCAGCGCATTCCATGAAATGTGTATGCAAAAACACGAATCACTGAATATTTCATCAATTCACTTTTTTTTTAAATGTATAGTGCTTGTCTTAGTGTGAAATAATCGGAGTGTATGGATGAGGGAGTTTTCCCTTTTCCTCATTATTGTGTGATTGCATTTGATTGAGTTGTCAGTTTGTCGTGATTCTTACCAATGTTTAACTATTTTTTTTAAAAGTGACTAATTCAGTCTGATAAAAAGTATCTTGAGATTTGTGTAATGAAATAAAAATGCTTAAGGTTTTAGTATTAAAAAGTCATATTTTATTTCAAGCCACAAGACTTCTCTTAATTTCCTCTCCTCGTACTGCAGCACTGAAGTATTGTTTTTGGTCACCTTTTTAACATCTGTGGTCTTTTAAAAATGTATTGAATCTGCATAGTGCTATCAGTTGCATCTCTGCCTCTGAATGTGAAAGTTGCAGGTTCCATTGATAGATGAAGGCTGACATCATACCTGAAAAGACTGACATCTGAGAGCACCATAAAAAAGGTTAAAATAAAATGGGTGGTCATCATTCTTTAAAAAAAAGAAGAGATGCCTTGTGGGAGTGTGTGAATTGTTTAGACCAAAAGAGAGTGCACTGCTCTGGGTGGTGGGGTGGATTCTTTGTAACAGATGTTAAAACTAAGAAATCTCTTCAGCTAATTCTGTTGTCAGTGCTGGCCTGCTGAGATTCCAGGTGGAAGTAAATGAGCAAAAAAAGACTAGTGGGTTTTCTCAGTCTTCTAGCCAACAAGCTATAATCATAAATTTAGGGCATGCAGTTTACAAGCTGTGTACGAATGAGGGTATGCTGAGCTGTGTGTGAATGTGGGTACACCAAGCTGTGTGTGTATGACAGTATGCCAAGTTGTGTGTGAATGAGGGTACACCAAGCTTTGTGTGAATGATGTATGCCAAGCTGTATGTGTGTATGATGGTATGCCAAGCTGTGTGCAAATGAGGATATGCCTAGCTTTGTGTGTGTATGAGGGGATGCCAAGTTGTGCATATTTGAGTGTATGCCAAGCTATGTGTGAAAGACAGTATGCTTAGCATTTTCTACCTCATAGTCATTCATTTTATTGTCATTTTTATATACTCTGCATGTGAGTCACCTTGAGATTAGAAAACTACTATCTCAATATATTTCTTTGCTTGTTTCAGCCTGTTATAGTCTTCATGGCAAAAGAAAATATTAAAACATTTCTTAGGATTTAAGAGCGAGTTGAGCATCTTTGTTTTTAGTGTTAAGTTCTATTAAATCTAGAACTTCCCAAGCTAAATAATTATGCCAAGCTTTAATGGACTTTCTTGGTCATAGACAGTTATCATCATCATCATTCATGACTCATGAAAAATTATATTTCTACGTCTTCTTCCCCCAGCTCCTCCAACTCTAACAGATAAAATAAAAATAAAGACATGAAAATAAATTGTTTTGACTTTGAGTGATTGAGTCATCATTATATAGACTCATCTCATACTGTGACAGTCTTTAAGCTATGTGTAGGACTAGGACGGCAGAAGAAAGGGTTATATAGAAAACATGACTTCTGGTTCTGAGAATATTAAGATGAAGGGCAGAGAATGATCAGCTATTCACAAAATGTGCTCGTTGGACAGGAAGTTCTAGATTTGGAATTGCGCTGTGTGTGCATGTGTAGATAACCTTTCTTCCTGCAGTTTTCTAGTGTTTTAAGGTGAATAGCATGAATTCTAGTTGCCTTAGAGAAGTTTGATGTCAGAGGTTTCAGAATTATTGCTTTACTAAAGGACTTGAATGTGCCCCCACATCCTGGCCAATTCTAGCTGGAATTAATGAATTTTTGTTATATTTCTTCATGAATACTGAACAGTATTCAGTTCGTCTTGCTTTTTCTTGTCCTCCTTTTTGTGTCCTTCAATTTTCCTTAAGACTAGCATCTTTTATTTGTCTAATGTATCTTTACTGTCATGTCTATGTGCTAAAACTTTAATGAGGTTTTACCCCATTTTTCATAGTCTGTTGTTTTGAAGTACAAAATCATCATGTTTGTTTGGGGCAATTCTATAAGTGAACTGATAGTAAGCAATAGTCTTTGAAGGGCAGTTGATGATGTGGCTTTTTCCCTAATTTGTAAAGTGGATCTATAGATTCCATACAGACCACTCGAGCCTGACAAGGAATTTCTCCATAAAATTAATAGGTAATTAAAAAGAGTTCCTGACCTGTGATTAGCTGCAGACATACGAAATTATCACAGCTGCCAGACTTCTTCAGTTTCTTGAAGAGATTAAATGGACCTAAGCTGGTTCAGGTTTAAGCATGTTGTATTATTTTTTAAAAAGATGTTAAAATTGGCCTACATAAGTGTGTAGAGGGACAGTATACATATTAAACATTTATTTTAGTGTAAAGTAATAATGCTGACATATTTTTTCCTGTTAAGTTATTTAAATAGAAAATGATCTAGACAAGTCATGCTTCAACCATTCAGTCCCTGCTTGATTTTTTTTCTTTTTGTGTAAAGCAAGGAGTGATATAATTGTACTCCAAAAATCACTATTGTTAAGCTCTAGTCTGTCACTGGAGCAGTAACAATTGTCAGCAGCCACAGCAGAAGAACAGCAGGAAACTGTTTAAAAGGCTAAATGAAATTTGTAACTGCTTTTAAAACTGTTTCCTCTTCCAGGTGCTCTCTGTTTGGCAGGCATTGGCAGCAGTAAATGTGTTACAGCTCTGGAAGCTGTAAAACACTTAATGCTTCAAGAGAGAGATGGAACATGCTATTTTGAACTGAGGATACTGTATTTTAGTTTTGCACAAGTTTAAATAATATAAATAAAACACTATTTGTCTTATTTTGTGTTTCATGATCATATTTTGGTTGTCTGTTCTTCGGTTTGCATTTAAAAGTTTGCGTTTAAAAGTGGTATATCACAATTCCACTGGAGTGGGTGGGACCATGCAATTATATATGCAAATTTTATGTTAATCAGTGTACAGATTTGTATCTATTTTTCATGGGCCTTTGTCCAGATTTTTGATATTTCCAGGTTGAGAGGTATGCAACAAAACCACCAAACTTTTTCCATCGCATAATTTTATACTTACATAATCCAGATCACATGTCAAAATCAACCAATGGTATTCAAAACATTCAGTAAAAATGCTAAATAAATGCATTATAAAAATGCAACCCATTGCTAAAATTCTCTTAATACATAACATCATGTTAAAATACAGTCATCTACTAAATATGTACAGTAATAAACAAAATCTTTAACTAAAATTATATTGGGTTTCTAAAAATATTCAAAAAAGATGTAGTGGGGTGTTCCAGAAAAAGATGTATAAAAAAATAATAAAACAGTAAAAAATATTACAATCTAACTGCAAGTATTATTAAGGCACTCCTGATGAAAATATTGTCATTAAGCCCATGGGGTACCCCTGCATTGAGCCTGATTTGCCACATTAATTTGCTGAATTCAGTTTTTAACTCCCATGAGCCAAATGTGGGTTTAACAGGTATTTTCTCTAAAACCATGAACATGAATATTTTGCGTACTTCACACACATGAGTATGCTTATATAGGGCATTATTCCCATTTTCCTATTTTATGTCAGACAAATGTTGACAAATATGTTTCTGGAGTGTACACACTGTCTTACCTACATAATAACAGTGGCACTGATCGCAGTAAGTTATGGACACTATCTCATGTTGTTACAATTATATTTATAGATAAATTTAAAATTTTAATCAAAGATTTTATAGGTTCATAGGTTAGTAATAGGCTAACTGCCCTTGTAAGCCTAGCCAATTATCCCTTGTGAGACTCAAACCCTACATCTTGTGTTTGTAAGGCAAACACCTTAACCATTCGGCCACCCTAAATTCAGTACCAATGTCACATCCCGCATTTTGTTTAGCCAGGCAATCCAGTAGAAAATTCACACATTTTGTTCACTTTTCTAATCTCTCTTTAATAATCATGCAAGTCATACAAAGGCAGATTTTTTTCACCATAATTTGGTAGTATGTTACCATAACATGAAAAAAACTTTCCACTTCTGCTTAACCAACTGTTTAATACAGTCTGTCTCATAATTTATTTAAATCCAGTGTTACTGGGGGAATAATATCAGCTCTGTCCAAATCAATACCTAAAAGTGGTTGGTGCTGGAGGGTCTGTCTTTTAAAACTTGTTTCTTTATATCATGTAAAAGTTTTGGTGGATAACCCCTTTCCTGAAACACATTTATCACTTTTCTACCTCAATAACTAAGACTTTGTCCTTTGATGCCAGTCTTGATAGATCAAACAGGTTGTTCTTTAATAAGGCTTTTTCTGGTGTATTGGATAAGTGCTGCTGTGTTGCAAGTCTGTGATAGAAAAAGTGAGTTTATGATATACATTTTATTTAAATGTTTTACATAAAAACCTTCTTCGATACACACATCCAGGTAATTAATGCTTGTTCTTGAAATAGTGTAAGTAAACTTAAGAAATAGTACTGTGGTATTAATGTATGCTACAAATTCACATACTTAATTTTCTTCCCCCTGCCACAACACAAAATGGTCATCCAGGTAATGCTGATTGCCATAAAAAAACAGTGGAAAAAATGTATGCCTTTTCCTGGTACCGTAACACAAGGTTGGCAGAGAGAGAGGAGCAAGCAGCTCCCACAGCTACCCCACTCACCTGCCTACAATACTCTCCTTCATAGTATGTAAAGTTGTTAGTTTTCATAACTGTGAGAGATAATGTAACCTATACTCCATGCACTGAAGAAACTCCCATTAATTTAATGCATCCTCAAACCACTGTAGACCTTCCTGATGATATATAACTGAAAACAAGTCAACGACATCAGTGGTAGCAAATATAGTACTTTCATTATAATTTTCTTATTTGAGATTGCCTAGAAACGCCCAGGAGTCCCTTATCATGTAGGGGAATGTCACATAAAATTGACTTTCCTGTCAATAAAAATAGCTAAAGAATGGATTTTTGATCCAGCAGCAGCAAGTATGGGTCTGAAGGGGGTTGGCAAATATTCTTATGTATCTTGGGAATACTGCATATTACTACTCTACTCTAAGAAATTTGTATATTTCATAGGAAATACATTGCAGTGTTAATAAATCATACGACATAATTTCTATCTTATTATTGCAATATTACTCTCATTATTTAGATAGCCTCCTATATTGTTCAGTACCATTCAACAACTGAAACAATGCAAATGAATAATCAATGCTGTTCATCAATACCAGGCCTCCACCCTTGTCTCACGTAACTCATGTAACTCATTTAGTGCATTTCATTGTTGATTTGCACCCCCTAATATTTTTTAGAGTTATAAAAATTTCTTACGTCACATTCATTTTTCAAACATTCCAATACCAGAAAGTAGTGGGACATTTTAAATATTTTTTTCTGACTCAAATTCCCTCTGTAACCACATTCTCATTGTGTTGGTCAAATATAATAGAAAAGTTCAGCTTCTTAGTGATCATGTTTAACTCTAAAATAATATCCTATAAATCAATAGTAGTATTATGCACCAAAGTAAACCATTTTCCAAAAAGATAAAAGTGTGTTTCAGTATAAGTAAATACATTGAAAACATTCCCAGAAATGGTAATATCATCATCATCATCATCATCATCATCATCATCAATCATCATCAATCCTCATTATCATTATCACCATCATCATCATCATCAATCATCATCGATCATCATCAATCATCATCGATCATCAATCATCATCATCATCATCATCAATCATCATCGATCACCATCAATCCTCATTATCATCATCATCATCATCTTCATCATTAGCATCATCGATCATCATCAATCATTATCATTATCATCATCATCATCATTATCATCATCATCATCATCATGCTGCTGAATAGTACTTGGTCTCAACATCTCTGTGTTTTGTTGTTTCCTCTCCCTCTTGAGCATCCTTTCTTGTTGCTCAACAATCTTGGTAAAGGAAGAACAGCTATGGCAGGAGTAGCAACCCAGTGGAGTAAACCCTGGCTCTAGCTGATTGTCTCTGCTGAAGTGAAACCCTGACACAGTATGGGAAAAAGGGGGTTATGGGTGAATTTATCAGAAGCAATTGTTTTCCCTTATTAAATGTTGGGAGGGGGGTACACCAAATTGTTAGTATAGTCATATAGTTAAAAACATCCCTTTCTATTGTCTTGAGTTTTCTGTTTTTATTATTCCAAACCTGTAGCTTAGTATTGTTAAATACCTAATTAAATAGTGGCTGCACTCAGACTGGCTTTACTTTTTTTCATTATACCAGTTCAGATTTTGATTAGGTAATTAATTTTATCAGCTAAGTTTTGTAAAGGTCATATGGCAAATCATTCCACTATTTAAATGTTTTATGGCATGTTCAACTTGTATCTTGAGAAAACGTTGTGTGCTAGATGGGAAAATATGCTATGATATGATTCATAATAAATGGTTTCCATTTAATTACTTGTAGATTTAAAGGTACATAGGTGAGACTAGGCAATGAGCTTACAAACTATAGCAATTGTAAACCATAAGCAATGTTCAAATGGTCCCTGTAGCCTTGAGGTGGAAAAGACAAGGTAGACTTGTAAAAAGACTTGAGGCTGCCTATTGAGTTACCTGGGTTTTCCTTGAAGGTGGTAAGAAAGCTACACTGCCTCACATTTAGTGGAACCTTGATCCAGAGGTGAGAATACACTGGGTTATTTGTCTATCATATCAACATATCTTACTTACCTGTTGATGAAGGTTTATGATCTTTGACTGGTTGTTTTGCAACAGTATAGGAGGTCAAGGAAGCTCAGGTCTTCTATGGCTAAAAAAACATTCACCCAGATAATCACTGAAGAGTCTGCATAAAATAAAACAAATACAGGAATATGGCTGCCAGTTTGTCCAGATAGCAGAATGTCTTCAGGCCATTGACCATTTTAAATGTAAGGAGTGTTTCAGTTCTTTCAAACTGAGTGATTTTTTTTATTTGTTACAAATGCATACCAAACAGGACATTGGATTTAATAATGGATAAGATAAGAAATTCAAAATGATGAATTAAGACTTCATTTGAACTATATAAGATGTCTTTGGAAATGAGTTGAGCCAAGTAGAAGGATTTCTGAACTAATAAAATCAATGAACGAAGCGCAGTGCAAACAGAAAACCAATAAACAAAAAATGCACTGTGTGAGGACAAACTGCACCGGACAACCGAGAACCTGATACCAGCTTTAATAAACGTTAAACGTTTGACAAACACCACATTTTTCGTCACATAAATCAGACTTCATCAGGCAAATACAACAGTAATTAACACCCATATATATATATATATATATATATATATATGCTGACCATTCATTTAAACTAACCAATGAAAATCTATTCAACAATGCTCATGAATATGAACGAATATAAATGAATTTGGAATACATGACAATTAGAGAAGCGAAATAACATATGTTATATGTTATATGTCTGTATATATATATATATATATATATATATATATATATATATATATATATATATATACATGCATACATACCTTGTCCCATTTTAAAATAAAACAATATAATTACATTTTACAATATTTCACTGCCTTAACATTTTATAGCTTTCCTATTTATAGTTTTATATGTAAATGTCAAAGTTTTTTATACTATTTATTAGATGAAATTACACATCATTCATGTGTTCATTATATATTCATGCATTTTATAATATATATATATATATATATATATATATATATATATATATATGGTTGTTATATATATATTCATATTATATTATTATTATTTATTGTTCATACATTTAATATCAAATATTCACACATTTTATATACTTATTATTATATTTATTATGGTTATTTTTCCATTTATTTATTCATTTAGTATATTACCAATGATGATATTCAAGCGTATTCAGATTTTGACCACTAGATGGGAGTATTGCTGATTAAAATACATTATTACAATACATCATTGATTTACACATATTTATTTTATTCTCGATGAGTATAGTAAATAGTTTTTCATTATAAGGTACTTGATTTTTATAACAATTATATATTGTTCTGCATTTCAATGTATTTATATCATCGAGAATCAAATTATCTTATTTCGATTCTCTAAATGTCATCTATTCCAAGTTCATTTATATTCATTCATATTCATGAGCATTGTTGAATAGATTTTCATTGGTTAGTTTAAATGAATGGTCAGCATATATATATGGGTGTTAATTACTGTTGTATTTGTCTGATGAAGTCTGATTTATGTGACGAAAAACGTGGTGTTTGTCAAACGTTTAACGTTTATTAAAGCTGGTATCAGGTTCTCGGTTGTCCGGTGCAGTTTGTCCTCACACAGTGCATTTTTTGTTTATAGGATTTCTGAACTGCTACAAAGATGTGATGGTCAAACAATAAGTAATTGCTAGAGAGGAATGCTTATATCAGTGTCTGATTATCAGGGTGTGTCACATTTGTGGTATGATTTTGATATCTTTTTACTTAATGAACTATACTACATTTTATCACATTTAGTTTGGACCACTGTCCTTGTACCAATTGCTAACATAGACTAACTTATGCAAGAACAATTGTGAGTCACAGCAGGAGAGAATAACAACACCAATTTGCAGTGATCCACAAACCTAGATGACTATTGGCTTGAAGTGTTGACTAGAAGGTCAGACTAATTGATAAAAAATAGGAGAGGGCCAAGCACTGAGCTTTGTCGTACACCACTTCTAACTTTATTTTTTCAGAAGTGGTATGGCACCTGTAATGTTAACCAAATGGATTCAGTCAGACAGCTAGTAAGCTATCTAACGGTTAAACATATGGATTTATATTCAGATTTACAAGTCTGAAAATAATACCTGCATGAAGAAGTGTATCAAAGGCCTTGAACAGGTTCTGATATGCTGTATGCTACATGTAAGTGATATCCACAACTGTGATGAGTTTTTTAAAGAAGTTAATGAGGTTATGGAGGTAGGCCCCACCTTTGACAAAGGCAAATTTGTGAGGGTCCAAGGTTAAGTGATTTTCAATGTTCAGAAAAAAGCAGTAAGATAAGATGCCTCATGGCGTTACATATGAAAATATTGAGAATAATGGGCCTTTAGCTATCAGTGTCCATGGTTGGGCTGGTGTTGTGTATTGGCATTACATGGGCTATTTTTCCAGCCTTCAAAATGTAACAAATGAAGAAGTTTTGATTAAAGAGATTAAGTAAGCATTCAAATAGACCATATTTAATGTTGATAATCAAGCTACCTGGTATATTACCAGGGCCCATAGATGAGATGTTTTTAGCTTTTGAGATGGTTGAAAGCACTTGCCTGATAGTTATTAAAAGGAGTGTCTGGGACTATGGAATTTATAGAATAGTTATAACTGTGGTGTGGAATGAAGTTTGTTCTAAAGCTGAAATACCAAATTTCACTATTTTGAAATCATAAAGTCGAACACCCATAATCCCGACAGCACACAATCGCGAAGCACACAATCACGAACACATACAAACCATACACCACACAACACATACATCATCCAATCCACACTACAACAAACAAAACACACACAAACACAAAAACACAAACAAACAAACCTATACTACATGTAAAAAGGGGGGCAAGCCCCCATGCACCCCCCCCCCTACTTATATATACTAACTCTGAGATCACACAGACACAAAAAGGAAACACACACCCACACATTTCAAAGTCCCTCGCACACACACATACATCACACATATGCATGCATCTACACATTCAGACACACTCAAACTCCCACACATAACCCTTACAAAACACTTACCTTCAATTGCACCTACATCCAAACACGATACACTCCCAAAACTGCACATCACGTACCGTAAGCCATAACCATGAATTCGAGATATTCAACTTCAAGATTATGCACTTTTGCGATTTTCCATTTTCGACGTTATGATTTTGAAATACTGAAATTTGGTATTTCAGTATTTTGAAATTATAAAGTGAACCTATATATATATATATATATATATATATATATATATATATATATATATCTATAAATATACAGATATATATATATATATATATATATATATATATATATATACACACACACATATATATGTGTGTGTGTGTGTGTATATATATATATATATATATATATATATATATATATATATATATATATATATATATACATATATATATATGATAGGTCCCATTTAGATGATTGAAGTCTTAGAACTTTGAATTTCATATGGCCAACAGCATATGATCAAAGTTTTAAGACTTTAAACACCTAAAATAAAACAAAAACAAAACAAAAAATCCTGAATGTTTCCACAGCAGGGCAAGCCCCCCCCCCCCGAACCCCCTACACCCCCGCTACTTAAATATACCAACTCTGAGATCGTACTACAACAAGGAAAAGGGAAAATTTCCCATTCTGTGCTGTATTGAGATCTCCGTTAAGAAAGTTTGAAGTCTTAAAACTTCAATCATATGGTGCCAGCCATATGAAATTCAAAGTTCTAATACTTTGATCATCTAAATGAAATCAATATGAATATATACATTCATGTGTATATATATATATATATATATATATATATATATACAAATGTGTTCAAGTTAAAGTTTTTTTTTTGTTAAGACTCTTGACATTGAGATGAACCACCAGGGTCTATATCACATAGTCGAAGTTACGTAACTTCGAACACCTAATGGTCGAACCATTATGTTCAAAGTTACATATCTTCAACCTCCCAAAAAAAAAAAAACACAGTGGACAAGGACAACAAAATAAAGCCCCCCTGCACCCCCAACACCCTTGCTACTGCAATATACGAACTCCGAGATTGCACCACATTGAAGTGAATGGAAACCTCCACCTATGGAGATTTCCATTCACACGCTCGAACTTTTACAAATTCGAACATATGGTCTCGACCATATGGTGTTTGAACTTATAAAAGTTTGATGACATGATAGGAACCCGAACCACCATATTAATGTTCTCCAAATTAGACTTTACTAGAACAGCATGCCAAGAAGAGGAATTCTGCATAAACAGAAGCACTATGCCTACAGCAAAGGCTTTAGCCAAAATGTGAAAGTCAAAATAAGACTGATGTACTCTATCCCTGGCAAAGTAGGAAGGTTGTCCATCATATTACTAAAGGAGGAAACATACTGGATCCATTAGAATGGCATCAGCTGCATAGTCATTTATGAACGTGAGTTATCTTGTGTTTGAATCTCACCATTATTCTGGGTGATGGCAAAAATAGTTCTTATGCTTATCCAAAAATGGACACTGACAGGTCATAATCATATTTGTCAGAATGAAGGCATCTAAGAATCTTCTTTACATCCCCAGTCCTGGGCTCAGAAAGCAGCTAATCATCATCCTGTTTATATCCAGCCTATTGTGGCTGCTGTTGGAATCCTTTCAATACATTCACCTATTACTTTCACCTATGACTCTTAAAGGAAGGTTTAGTGATTATGGGTGTGATGCCCATGGCCTGGCCCAGCAATCAAGGATCCTCAATCCTCACCACAAACACTAGTGAGGGGCGTCTCTTATAGGAGGAAAGGATAACAAATACACACAATAAAGTGCAATTTCCCTTAAGAGCACACATAGATCACAGTCAGTCCAGGGCTGGTCACTACCTTGCTCTCCAGGTCCCCAATAAGACTCCCCACTAGCAGAGCTATAGGGTCCAGATCTCAGCCTAGTGGGCAAGCTAAAACCTCCAGCACCCTCTCTGTCCAACCAGTGCTTCGTGTCCCTTTCCAAGTAGCTGACAAACTTTGAGAAGAGTTTATACAACCACACAGACACTCCTTGAAAAGGCTGGCACAGGTTTTCCAGCTGTGCCCCTTTTTCCTTGCCTATACGGTAGTATCAGCTGCCACCACTCACTAATATTTATCAGCTACTCAAAGGCCCTTAAAAGGGTGTTCAATTATTACTCTGCAATATTATTATCCAACTGGTAAGTGTGATTAAATAGTCAAGGCTTATTAGACTGACTTGATACAGGATCACTCTATACATGCAATGTACTCTAGAGCTTAAATTATTTCTACACAAAACAGCCGCAGTTGAAACGGTTTAAAAATACTGAATAATAAATAGTCAAAACACAAGACAATACTTTTTACTACACAGTGCTAGTGAAAAGTTCAGAGATAACAGAGAAATACTTAAAATAATTCAGTAGTACAGTTCTGACATCACAGAAAAACACTTAGTCTAATCTTTCTAGTTTCTAGCTATTCCTAAAAGAAAACAAAAATCTAAGATAAACTTACATATAAAGCAAAAGCAGTGCTGAGTTGGATGGTCAAGTCAAAAATGCTTAATGCTCTCTGATTCTCTGTTTTTAAAATCACATTCCTGGTTCACATTACATCATTCCTCACACTTCCCTGGGTTCCCAGGCTAAAAGAAACTGCATTTACATTCTTCACTTCTGGGCAGAAACCTGAGCAATAAAGGACATTTATGCATGCAAATTCTGGCCATTAACTATGGCCTTAAAAAATAGCAAGAATTCCTTCATCTAGACTGGCCAGAGCTGTGTTTACATCAAAGGGTCACAGCATGCTTTACTTGGTCAGTAGAGTGCACTGTTGTTACATTTTTTCCAGTTCCACATGTAACACTATTTTTCCCATTTAAGACAACAAGCATGTGGCTTACATTAATATTTACAAATGACAGAATTATCTATAAAATTCTATCTAGCTAGGTTGGCAGCCTTCACACCCACCCCCCGGAAAAAACAAGCAAGTTTTTCAAGTGACCCTTGAGAAACACTGCTTGAGAGGGTTAGGTCTATCTGAGTATACCTTACCCCATTCCCTGTCTTGAGAGCCCATCTGCATTGGCATTGCTAATCCCACTGCGGTGCTGCACAGACATATCATATGCTTGCAACCCTAGGCTCCATCTTAGCAACTTGGCATTTTGCTGGCTGGCTCTGTTTAACCATGTTAGGGAGTTGTGATCTGTCATAACAGTAAATTTGCTTCCATACAGATAAGGCTGACATTTCTGCAGTGCCCACACTATGGCTAAACATTCCTTTTCTACAGCTGCATAGCATTCCTCCCTGGGGTGGAGCCTATGACTGAGATAAACCACTGGGTGCTCTTCTCCCTTTGAAGAAATCTGGCTAAGTACAGCCCCACCCCATGGTTTGAAGCATCCTCCTGCACAACAAATTATTTGCTGTAATCTGGACTGGCTAACACAACACAGGAGGTCCTCCCAAAGCTTCTTTAAGCTCCTGGAATGCCTGCTCAAATGCTGGGGTCCACAATACCTTATCTGGCCTGTTCTTCCTTCTCAGGTCTGTGAGGGGAAGCGCTATGGTACTATAACTGGGGATGAACTTTCTGTAGTACTCTGCTGTTCCTAAAAATGCCCTCACCTGCTTTTTAGTAACAGGTGAAGGTCATGTCTGAATGGCATCCCCACTCTATGTCCTAGGTAGGACACCTCTGCCATACCCACCTGACATTTGCTCAGCTTAATGCTCAACCCTGCCCTCTGTAGTCTGCCCAGCACCTCCCTGACATGCTGAAGGTGATCTGGCCAGGAATGGCTGTAGATGGAAATATCATCTAGGTTAGCAAGGCCAAACCCTCCTGCTCCTGCTAGGATATGATCTACCAACCTCTGGAAAGTCAATGGGGCATTCTTCATCCCAAAGGGCATCTTTCTGAACTCATACAAGCCAAAAAGAGTCACAAAGGCTGACCTCTCTCTAGCACTGGGAGTCAAGGGCACCTGCCAGTAACCCTTGGTAAGATCAATGGTTGTAAGGTACTTAGCCCCACCCAGATATATATATATATATATATATATATATATATATATATATATATTTATACACACACACACACACACACACACACACACACACACACACAGACACACACACACACACATATATATATATACATATATATATATTTATATATATATATATATATATATTTATATATATATATATATATATATAGATATGGATTCACTTTATAATTTCGAAATACTGAAATACCAAATTTCACTATTTTAAAATCATAAAGTCGAACACCCATAATCCCGACTGCACACAATTGCGAAGCACATAATCACGAACACATACAAACCATACACCACACAATACTTACATTGTCCAACCCACACTACAACAAACAAAACACACACAAACACAAAAACACAAACAAACAAGCCTACACTACATGTAAACATGGGGGCAAGCCCCCCTGCACCTGACATGTGGGGGGCTGTGCCCCCCACCCCCCTACTTATATATACTAACTCTGAGATCACACAGACACAAAAAGGAAACACACACCACAAGTTTCACAGTCCCTTGCACACACACATACATCACACATATACATACATCCACAGATTCAGACACACTCAAACTCCCACACATAACCCTTACAAATCACTTACCTTCAATTGCACCTACATCCAAACACGATACAATCCCAACACTGCACATCATGTACCGTAAGCCATAACTGTAAATTCGAGATATTCGAATTCACGATTATGCACTTTTGCGATTTTCCATTTTCAACGTTATGATTTTGAAATACTGAAATTCAGTATTTCAATATTTTGAAATTATAAAGTGAACCTATATATATATATATATATATATATATATATATATATATATATATATATTTATATATATATATATACATGGGTCTAGGTTATAACGTTGACAGATGGGAAGACCGACAGCGAAATCACCGACGCGAGAAGATCGACGGATGAAACACCGACGCGGAGAACACCGAGATGGGGAAAGGATGTGTAAGTATGCGGTAGTGACGGACGTTAGGGTGCGCAGTAAGTGTGCGTTGGCGGTCTGTAGGGTAGGGGTGGGTTAAGTGAGTTAGGTTAGGGCGAGTTAGGTAAGGGTGCAGTAGTGACTGTTTTGGGTTAGGGGCGGGTTAAGTGAGTTAGGTTTAGGGCGCGAGTTAGGTAAGGGTGCAGTAGTGAATGTTTTGGGTTAGGCGGTTAAGTGAGTTAGGGTTAGGCCGAGTTAGGTAAGGGTGCAGTAGTGACTTTGTTTGGGTTAGGGCGGTTAAGTGAGTTAGGGTCAGGAGCGGGTTAGGTTAGTGTGCGATAGTGACGGACATTAGGGTTAGGGTTTCGGTTAGGGTAGTGGATAGTTGTGTATGTAAGGTTTAGTGTTTGTTTGTTAGGATTTAGGTGTGCTTGTGTTGTGTGTGTGGTTTTTGGTCAGGGAATTTGTTTTGTTTATTGGTTGTTGTGATGATGTGTTGAGTGTGTGTGGTGTCGTGTTTGTGAGCTGTCGATGATGTGGTGTCGGTGATGTTGTTGTCGATGTTGTGTGCTGTCGGTGTTATAACCTAGAACCATATACATACATATATATGTATAGGTCCCATTTAGATGATTGAAGTCTTAGAACTTTGAATTTCATATGGCCAACAGCATATGATCGAAGTTTTAAGACTTCGAACACCTATAGTAAAACAAAAACAAAACAAAAAATCCTGAATGTTTCCACAGCAGGGCAAGCCCGCCCCCCAAACCCCCTACACCCCCGCTCTTTAAATATACCAACTCTGAGATCGCACTACAGCAAGGAAAAGGGAAAATTTCCCATTCTGTGCTGTATTGAGATCTTCGTTAAGAAAGTTTGAAGTCTTAAAACTTCAATCATATGGTGCCAGCCATATGAAATTCGAAGTTCTAATACTTTGATCATCTAAATGAAATCAATATGAATATATACATTCATGTATATATATATACAAATGTGTTCAAGTTAAAGTAAGGTCTTGATTTTTTTTTTTTTTTGTTAAGACTCTTGACATTGAGATGAACCACCAGGCTCTATATCACATAGTCGAAGTTACTTAACTTTGAACACCTAATGGTCGAACCATTATGTTCAAAGTTACATATCTTCAACCTCCCAAAAAAAAAAAAAAAAAAAAGACAATGGACAAGGACTACAAAATAAAGCCCCCCTGTACCCCCAACACCCCTGCTACTGAAATATACGAACTCCGAGATTGCACCACATTGAAGTGAATGGAAACCTCCACCTATGGAGATTTCCATTCACATGCTCGAACTTTTACAAATTCGAACATATGGTCTCGACCATATGTGGTTTGAACTTATAAAAGTTTGATGATGTGATAGGAACCCGAACCACCATATTAATGTTCTCCAAATTAGACTTTACTAGAACAGCATGCCAAGAAGAGGAATTCTGCATAAACAGAAGCACTATGCCTACAGCAAAGGCTTTAGCCAAAATGTGAAAGTCAAAATAAGACTGATGTACTCTATCCCTGGCAAAGTAGGAAGGTTGTCCACCATATTACTAAAGGAGGAAATATACTGGATCCATTAGAATGGCATCAGCTGCATAGTCATTTATGAACGTGAGTTGCTTGTGTTTGAATCTCACCATTATTCTGGGTGATGGCAAAAATAGTTCTTATGCTTATCCAAAAATGGACACTGACAGGTCATAATCATATTTGTCAGAATGAAGGCATCTAAGAATCTTCTTTACATCCCCAGTCCTGGGCTCAGAAAGCAGCTAATCATCATCCTGTTTTTATCCAGCCTATTGTGGCTGCTGTTAGAATCCTTTCAATACATTCACCTATTACTTTCACCTATGACTCTTAAAGGTAGGTTTAGTGATTATGGGTGTGATGCCCATGGCCTGGCCCAGCAATCAAGGATCCTCAATCCTCACCACAAACACCAGTGAGGGGCGTCTCATATAGGAGGAAAGGATAACGAATACACACAGTAAAGTGCAATTTCCCTTAAGAGCACACATAGATCACTGTCAGTCCAGGGCTGGTCACTACCTTGCTCTCCAGGTCCCCAATAAGACTCCCCACTGGCACAGCTATAGGGTCCAGATCTCAGCCTAGTGAGCAAGCTAAAACCTCCAGCACCCTCTCTGTCCAACCAGTGCTTCATGTCCCTGTCCAAGTAGCTGACACAGACACAGACTTTGAGAAGAGTTTATACAACCACACAGACACTCCTTGGGAAGGCTGGCACAGGTTCTCCAGCTGTGCCCCTTTTTCCCAGCCTGTACAGTAGTATCAGCTGCCACCACCCACTAATATTTATAAGCTACTCAAAGGCCCATAAAACAGTGTCCAATTATTACTGTGCAATATTATTATCCAATCGGTAAGTGTGACTAAACAGTCAAAGCTTATTAGACTGACTTGGTACAGGATCGCTATATACATGCAATCTACTCTAGAGCATAAATTATCTCTACACAAAACAGCCACAGTTGAAAGGGTTTAAAAATATTTAATAATAAATAGTCAACACTCAAGACAATACTTTTTACTACACAGTGCTAGTCAAGAGTTCAGAGATCGCAGAGAAATACTTAAAGTAATTCAGTAGTACAGTTCTGACATCACAGAAAAACATTTAGTCTAATCTTTCTAGTTTCTAGCTATTCCTAAGAGAAAACACAAATTGACAGGAGCCCCCGTGGACTATGGTGTTTGCAGATGACATTGTGATCTGTAGTGAGAGTAGGGAACAGGTTTAGGAGACCCTGGAGAGATGTAGATATGCTCTAGAGAGAAGAGGAATGAAGGTCAACAGGACTAAGACAGAATATATGTATGTGAATGAGAGGGAGGATAGAGGAATGGTGAGGATTCAGGGAGTAGAGGTGGCGAAGGTGGATGAGTTTAAGTAGTTGGGATCAACAGTTCAGAGTAATGGTGAGTGTGGAAGAGAGGTGAAGAAGAGAGTACAGGCAGGATGGAGTGGGTGGAGAAGAGTATCAGGAGTGATTTGTAACAGACAAGTACCAATAAGAGTGAAAGGGAAGGTCTACAAGAGGGTAATGAGACCAGCTATGTTATATGGGTTGGAGACAGTGGCATTGACAAAAGGCAGGAGTCAGAGCTTGACGTGGCAGAGTTGAAGATGTTAAGATTTGCACTGGGTGTGACGAGGATGGACAGGAATAAGAATAAGTATATTAGAGGGTCAGCCCAGGTTGGAAGGTTTGGAGACAAAGCCAGAGAGGCAAGATTATGTTGGTTTGGGCATGTGCTGAGGAGGGATGCAGAGTATATTGGAAAAAAGATGCTAAGGATGAAGCTGCCAGGTAACAGGAAAAGAGGGAGGCCTAAGATAAGGTTTATGGATGTGGTGAGAGAGGACATGCAGGTGGTTGGTGTGACAGAGTAAGATGCAGAGGATAGGAAGAAATGGAAACAGTTGATCTGCAGTGGCGACCCCTAATGGGAGCAGCCGAAAGAAGAAGAATTCTCTATGCTTTTAAAATCACATTCCTGGTTCACATTACATTATTCTTCACACTTCCCTAACAGAAACCACATTTACATTCTTCACCTCTGGGCAGAAACCAGAGCAATAAAGGAGATTTATTCATGCAAATTCTGGTCATTAACTATGGCCTGAAAACAATAGCCAGAATTCCTTTATCTAGTTCGACCGGAGCTGTGTTTACATCAAAGGGTCCCAACATGCTTTACTTGATCAGTGGAGTACACTGTTGGTACATTTTTTCCAGTTCCACATGTAACACTGTTTTTTCCCATTTAAGACAACAAGCCTGTGGCTTACATTAATATTTACAAATGACAGAATTATCTATAAAATTCTATCTAGCTAGGCTGGCAGCCTTCACAATGGGTATGCAGGTGAAGGTGAATATTGCTGTGTAAACTAAATGCTACGGATTCTTAGTCCTTAGTCTGGAAGGTTTTCACAGCATTTCCTTAACCTCTATGTAAGGTGATAAAGTGGCAGTACTCTGTGCTGTAGATAGGTATGTTTGTGCTGTTCTTACCAAAGGGGCTGTGAGATGAGAGTGTGACCTCTTAGTTCAACAGATTCTTCATAGAATGAATTAATTCAAGGTAGCGATAAAGGGTTTTCTGTTAGTATCTGCCAATTGCTACACTCCCTGGAAACACATAGTGTTATCTGATGGGCTATAGAAGTGTCAAAAGGAAAATGAAATTCTATAATGACTAGTGCTGTCAAAGGGATATGAGAAAACAATACAGCTTAATATCCTACCTTTAGTATAAAACAGTTATGTGAGATTGGACAAGGGAATGCTGATAATATGGAATTTGGCTAAAGAACACATGGATTTGATATTGGATTCTGGATGCAGTCTCTTGACGCAAACAGTAACAGAGATAGTATTTGAAAGTGCAAGAAATGCAAAAGTGACAACAATGTGCAGCAACAGTAAAGTAACAAATGCAAAGAAATGCATTTAAATGAGGTGGTCCAACCCAATAGTTCCAAGAGCAGAAACTGAAAACAATAGCTTCATGTTCCATAACAGCAGAACGCTCTGAACAAGCAGCTCTGCTGAAACAGAATGATTGAAAGTACAGAGAGGTGCAGTCAGTGACTGAAAAAATAGGTTAGTTTCATCTGTACCTAACTGTTAGCAGGAATGAGCAACATATAGTCTTCTGTACTAGCTCAAGAAGCAGTGAGTGTAGAGCATTGGCTACAGACAGTCTAACCAAACAGCTCCAAGTTCAGGAACCACACAGCAAACAATTGCAGTGTAGTAACTGCAGCACAATCAACACAATCAGGAAAAGTATAAAGAGAACTTAAAGAGAAAGGGTAATCCAATAGTCTTTAATGCAGTACTGTACAATAACAGATTTAAATGCTGTGATAATAATAAAGCAATTAGCAGCAAGCGAGTGACAAGCACTAATGCAATCATACTCAAGTGCAATCAGTAGCTGAGATAATAGGTTAATTTGGTTTCTAATTAGTATCAGTAACTGGAACGGTGCAAAATTACTTAATATAGTATTAGCAACAGTGCAATATTACATTAGCTATTGCCAGTAATGATCAACAATGCATCAACAAGGAGAAGCAGTGAAATATTACTTAAACATAAGAACAGTACAATCAGAAGAACAACAATGCTGATTTCAGTGATGGAATCAGGTAAGTGCAGTCACAGTAAAGTTATTCTTTATTGCACTTTTGTCTTTGTTTGTTAACTGAGGTAGAGCACTGATGTAAATAACCCTTTGCAGACTCATCCTGGAAGGTCTGTTTGGTTAAGTGACTTACTCAGTCACCTAGTCAGGCAATGGAAGCTGAGGGAATCAAACCTTGCACCACCGGAAACAACTTGTTAACAGCTCCTTAATCCTCTGTGCCAAATGCCAGTCATAAGTTAATAAGCAGACAATGATTTGTACATTATGTAATAAGGCAATAGTAATTCATTATATGGAAAGAGCTAACTTCAGATTAACAATAAGCAGGCAACAATGTCTTTACTATGTAACAAGTGACAGCATAAAAATGCATTCAATAGCATATTTAAGTGCAGCAAATTAGTCAGTGAAATAAACAATACTATAGACATCAAATAAATTAAATAAGAAAGCTGAGTGCAGCGATAGTAAGGTTAAAATACCAAAATTTTATTTCCAGTGGGTGCACACAAACGGATGAGCGCTTTCACAATAAATGCTTCTTCAGATCCATCTAAAAAACCCCAGAAGTCTTCTCTTTATATATACGTGAACCAATCAACCAATTGATAAAAATACTCATCCACATTTGAAATATAAAAACAAATGACTAATAAAAGTATATATCTGAATATATATACATAAAAAATACATACATGTAGCAACCCTATATGTAAAAACCCTATATATAAAAAACATCAAATCATGGACTGCATAATATAAATAAATAAAAACACACAGAAATATGCAGTCAGAGATGCATCTATAAATAATTAAACATAAACAAACCACTCTATATGTGTTAAAATCCACAATACACGACCTCCGAAGGAGAATAATAATTGTAGAAAATCTAAATAGTTTCATCTCCTATGTTACTAATATTATGTATACTAATAAGTGCAAACCAGCATTGGGAATAAACAGCGTGGATGTATAAGGAGCATCCAAGCTATTTAATGTTCCTACGTTGTTTCAACCTAGGTTTGATCGAAGCTCTGTCATTCAGACCATGGCCCCTGTCTGCCTTTAATGTGATGATCCAATCGGTCTCCTTGGCTTCTGTGAAATTCTTGATATCACCGCCCCTCTTATTGACAATAATGATCTCTAATACCCGAAATAAGAAAGTGTGACCCTCGTCATGGGAGACCATATGTCTCGCTAGAGCATTATGTAGAGTGCCCTTCTTCATGTGGTAAACGTGCTCCCTCATTCTGTCCCGTAACGGACAGTTGGTTTTACCAACATAAAAACTTGGGCAAGCCTGACAGGTGACTAAATATACCACATTGGATGTCATACAATTAGCATCCACCTTAGTAAGAAAAGTAGCATGATCATCCGGATGGATGAAGACCTCACTGCTATCTATAAAGGAGCAGAAATTACAATGACCACATGGTTTGGTGTGTCCAGTATGCATCATGGTCCTATTGAACCTAGGATAGCATAGCAATCGCTTCAGATTACTCTTGTTCCTAAACAAAAAACCTGGTGTTTCCCCCACAATATTCTTCAGATCGTCATCTACGAGGAGAATATCCCAGTGCCTATTAATGATTTCCTTTAAATGGGATAAATCAGAAGTAAAGCAGGTGGAAAACTTAACAGGTCTATAGGTCGTATGAGTTCCAGTCACCTCATACTGGCTTCTGGGTCCAAAATATGGTGGACCCAGAGTGGTACGTAAGGTTCGTGCCTCCTCTAAGTATAAGTTAATCTCACCATCACTGTATCCCCGAATTGATAATCTATTCCTAAGACTTTCTATCTCTGAGATAAAGCCATTGTTGGTAGGGTTAAGTCACGAGGCTCTAATAGCTTGTCCTTTCATAATGTTCTTAAAAACGAAAGGTGGATGCATACTCTGAAGAATATTGTTGGGAAACACCAGGTTTTTTGTTTAGGAACAAGAGTAATCTGAAGCAATTGCTATGCTATCCTAGGTTCGATAGGACCATGATGCATACTGGACACACCAAACCGTGTGGTCATTGTAATTTCTGCTCCTTTATAGATAGCAGTGAGGTCTTCATCCATCCGGATGATCATGCTACTTTTCTTACTAAGGTGGATGCTAATTGTATGACATCCAATGTGGTATATTTAGCCACCTGTCAGGCTTGCCCAAGTTTTTATGTTGGTAAAACCAACTGTCCGTTACGGGACAGAATGAGGGAGCACGTTTACCACATGAAGAAGGGCACTCTACATAATGCTCTTGCGAGACGTGGTCTCCCATGACGGGGGTCACACTTTCTTATTTCGGGTATTAGAGATCATTATTGTCAATAAGAGGGGCGGTGATATCAAGAATTTCACAGAAGCCAAGGAGACCGATTGGATCATCACATTAAAGGCAGACAGGGGCCATGGTCTGAATGACAGAGCTTCGATCAAACCTAGGTTGAAACAACGTAGGAACATTAAATAGCGTGGATGCTCCTTATGCATCCACGCTGTTTATTCCAAATGCTGGTTTGCACTTATTAGTACACATAATATTAGTAACATAGGAGATGAAACTATTTAGATTTTCTACAATTATTATTCTCCTTCGAAGGTTGTGTATTGTGGATTTTAACACATATAGTGTGGTTTGTTTATGTTTAATTATTTATAGATGCATCTCTGACTGCATATTTCTGTGTGTTTTTATTTATTTATATTATGCAGTCCATGATTTGATGTCTTTTATATATAGGGTTTTTACATATAGGGTTGCTACATGTATGTATTTTTTATGTATATATATTCAGATATATACTTTTATTAGTCATTTGTTTTTATATTTCAAATGTTGATGAGTATTTTTATCAACTGGTTGATTGGTTCACGTATATATAAAGAGCAGACTTCTGGGGTTTTTTAGATGGATCTGAAGAAGCATTTATTGTGAAAGCGCTCATCCGTTTGTGTGCACCCACTGGAAATAAAATTTTGATATTTTAACCTTACTATCGCTGCACTCAGCTTTCTTATTTAATTTATTTGATTTACTCTCCACGGAGCTGCAGCGTTTACTTGTGGAGCATTAGACTTTGTCTGTAATACTATAGACATGTTTCACCGGACTACAGTTTTCCAACAAATGTAGATTCATTAAATAGGCACATCACTAAAGTTGGGGATCAGTTAACAAACCTTGTATTTCAGTGGTATTAAAGCGTTAATACTTCGTAGAGTTCTAACTTGCTTTACAATGAATGAAGCTCCTGAGTTTATTCTATGTATGCGTGTATACTATTAAGGATATATTCAAATTGTGACACCTTCTTAGGTATCTATATATAGTATTTTCCTTTAACTCTTAATTTTATAATGGGGAAGGCCTTTTTGATGATAGTGAAAAGGAGAGATTTGAAGATATCTATAGCAGTGTCTGGGAAGGAAGCGTGCTACAGGGAAAGTCAGTAGATGTTTTGAAGTGATTCCTTAGTTTCCAGAAAAGGTCTGTGTAAAATGATTACAGAGGGAGATCTGGGTATTTTGTTAGAAACTTTTGTTTAAGGGAAGTGATCACTCAAGGCATTGAGTAGGCAGGATATCTATTTTAATTTTGGTGGTATGTTAGTGATGAAGAAGGATAGTGGTGAATCTTTTGTTTTTTCCTGGCTGGGGCGTTGATTAGTTTTAAATAGCTGTTTAAGATGAGAAGGTTACTGAGTTGGTACCTGCGGGGTGCAAGAAATACAATTTTTAGTTCACCCATTATTATAGTTTTGCTGCATGGAGAGTATGATAGGATTGAGTTGAGAGTGATTTGAAAGATCGGTAAGTTTGAGTGGGGTGGAATATATATATATATATATATATATATATATATATATATATATATATATATTTATATACATATACACACACACACACACACACACACACACACACACACACACACACACACACACACAAAATCCGCGGTGGTGGTGCTGCGGTAGCATTGTCACCTCACAGTAAGACGCTGTCTTGTTCGATTCTCAGTTAGAGCGTCTTCTGCATGGAGACATGTGTGAATGTGCATACCTTTGTTGAAGGTTGTGCATCAGGGCTGGCAACTCGATACGTAAAAATCAACTGCCCATCATTAGCGGACCAGAGTTCCGCTGTGGCGACCCCTAACCGGGAAAATCCAAAAGACACAACAACAACATATACACACACAAAAGTGAAGAGACATTTGACTTTATTATTAGTATGTAGTTCAATTAATAACCATTTAGCAGAAGCATCATGACATGAATCCTGGTGATTATGTACCAGGGGTCTATTCTAAAAATTAAGGAATAAAATGTAGTGACAGGAAGTATTAAAAAGGAAATGTGAGTTGCCTGAGTATGAGAGATCATCACCTCAGAATGGAATTAAATTTATGGGGAGACAACAAGTGAAGGAGCTTTGTCTGAGATCTAAGCATCACCATGTGAGATTAGTTAGGGGTAGAATTAGGGGTGAATGGATTTGGTTTATGGGTGGAAGCAAGATTATGGTCTGGTACTACAAAAAGGAAGAAGGGGAACAAGAGCAAAGTATCTTCCCAATGTTGAGCTGAAAAAGATTAATAAAGAAAGGAAGAGTGAGGGGTGATGAGATAAATGTGAGGAAGGGGGAGCTTTATCAGCTGCCTACAAGGATGACAGAAAAGAAAGTTTGATGCTGAAAATGTTCAGGGAAAGGAAAGACTAATTCCTTTGAACCAAAATCTTTGCTGCCACCTAAGGCCTGCTTTGTGAAATCAACAAAATGTTGTTTGTAATGAATAGTTATTATAAAGATGGATGCCTGTAAGTCACCACCTAAAGCACTAAGTGTGACATGGAAAAGTGAAAGAACACATATAGGAAGGGAGGAAATAAGTCAGAATTAGAAGCTATTTGAAGGGAGTTAAATGAGAATTGTAAGCAGTCAAGAAGGAAAGATATAGACAGAGAGAGAGAGAGAGAGAGAGAGAGAGAGACTTACTGCAATAATAAATACAAAGATAAATATAATTAAAGCCATTCTAAGGTAACTGCAACATTTTGCTTCTAAATAGTTTCTACTGAAGCTTTTTCTTGCTGGCCTTCTATTGTCAGCCCTCAGAATACTTTAATTTATAACTTCCATAACAGAATCAGTTTATTGCTGTTTAGTTAGCTGCCTCATTAGAAGAATACAGCAAAATCAGTATTCACCTACATTGGCAACATGGCGACACCCAAGCATGTGACTTGATAGTATTGCCAGTGTTATTTTCTGTTTATTGTGTATTTAAAACACTCTTGAAACATGAGGACCGAACTTTTAGCAGAAGTCATGAATGACTGGTTAAATGCCAAAATAGTTCACACATTTTAGTATTTATTGAGCGTGCTTTTTCCTTGTTTACTGTTCGTTCTTTCAAACAAATATTTTTTCTCAGGCAAACTGCAAAATCTGTAAGTATATGGTGCTTTAAAATAACTGTGGCAATTGATTTGCATATTACATGGAAATGTTAATCTAAACTAAGATTTTATTGTGGCACATTGGTTATTCATTTTCTAATTTGGGTAGTAGGTTGCAGTAAAGCAATTAATTGTTAACTGATTTATTGCATGGCATACACAATGCAAAGGAGTCTATGTGCTGAGCAGTGTAGCTCCGTGAGCTATAACCAGAAATATGTCTGCACCATTAACATTTTCATTTGTTATTATAAACTGATTTATTTGGTTACTGTTTAAGATTCTAATGTGTCATGCAGCACAGATTTGAAAGCATATTTCCACTTAATTACAGATGCTTTGCTGGCCCCCACACAAAAATGCATATTCCAGTCTTACCCTGTCATCATCCCATGCTAAAAAATGTCACACGTCTTGTTAAGACTAAGCAAGCCTTTGACATTTGCCAGAAACGTAATCAAATGAGTGCTAAATTACTTTATTTCAGACACTGTTATGTGCATGGGGTTTTCAGTGAAAGCATGGGTTCAAAACTCTAGCATATTTTATTAGTACTGCACTATCTCACTGTGGAATCTAATGGATAGCAGAATTGCTTTAGGTTTCTTTCATCAGTATCCATGAAAATGTTAAGAGTCTGACGTGACCCTAACTCAGCCAAGAACAGACTGCATTCACTGCTAAGTTGTTAATTCCTTTCAAAGAATTTGGACCAGTTCCCTAAGAGCAACTAATGACTCCCACACCTCCGATTGTGGCTGGCCTACACATAGGCAGTGTAGATTAATTCCTAATACTGACTTTTATGTCTACTTTTTATAATCTCTATACATTTGCATCGCCAAAGCTTTCTAAATAGTAAATATGGCTTCTCAACTCTTTTCCATGTTCAACCATGTTTTCTTTCTTCATATATATTTGCAATCATATTTCATGCAGACTACATCATTTGCTCTGCATTTCATCCTCTGAACTGAAGGACAAATGAAATAAGGGATACAGAAAGGGTGTTGGCCAGGAGTCAAATATCTCAAATTGCAGTCTCTGTAAATTTCCTTCTATACCTGTCGTATCTATTCACCCTCTTTGCTGAGATTGCGGGCATAGTCTGGTTAATGTATTTGCCTTTTTTTATATAAACTAAAGAATAAAACATATTTTGAGGTAAAGCTGTTATATAATAGAAAAAAATGCTAATTTATTTCAAGCATACAGCTGCTTGCAGCCTTACCTGCTTCATCAGTTATCAGAAGGTCAGTGGTCTTGCTTAAATGTACAGTAACTAAGCAGGACAGGCTGAAGTTTTGCAAGAAGAAGGAAATCATACCTCTTAGCTGTACAGATTTTCACAGAAAGCTCAAATTTTTGCCTGATATTTTTCATCTGTTCCTCATACAAATGATGTTTTTTGACAAATCACTGGGATGATCTATAAATTAATGTCACTAAATAAGGGCTTGCATTTGAATTTCAGACTATGCATCCTTCAGAATTGCTAGCACAAATACTGTTACTCTAACAAACTTCTAAGTTTATAAGAACAATATTTAAAATGTGTCCCTATTTTTGGGCCTTTGTCCCCCCATTATGTCAGGCTTTATCCAGATTTCTTCCACTAAGTGGTTGAGAGGTATGATATGGATACAATCTGTAAGAATTAAACAAATAAATATTGCCTTGAAATATAAGATGTAAATGTTACATCTGAATCAGGAGTATCTACCCTGAGATGAAAAGTGTTTTCTCAGTGAGAAGACTGGTGGGTCTATGCCATGAAAGAGGTTTCAAAGATCAGTATATTAAATTATTAATTTGGTTTTATATATATTTATATTTGCATGTAGTAACAAGCTATCTAGTTTATGCCAACAGATTCTGAAAACATACAAAGGCAGTCATTAGTATTCAGGTCACTTTTTCTAGGTATTTAAGAGAATTTGCCAGTAAAGCACTAAATGTGCAAGTCAGTGAACCGTAATTTGTACTGAAGTAAGATAGTTTAATCGACAGCCTCATCAATAAACATAATGTTATTACATCCAGATAGATAAACAAAGACACAAACCACTTAAATGAAAAAATGTATTTAATGAATAAGCATGAACACACACAAAAATGTGGTTGTAAACACTGCAGTATAGATGCCTTCAGTATACATTCCTATATCCTTTAAATGTAACTTTAACAGTAACTCGAATTATAGTACTGATAATACAGTAATATTAACCCTAACTGTGAACATAAACCCTGAATCTAAATACATCCCTAAACTATAAATTTACCATAAATATAGACACAACACTAAACCATCCCTAAATGTAATCCAAACCATGTTTAAAACTTAAATCAAATCCTAACCTAGACATCAGCTGCACTAAAATCACTGAATTCTGAAAATATTCCAGGGCCATCAACCAACTGAACTATCATTCAGTGCAACATTTTTTCCAAACCAAGTTCAGCCAAATGATCTTCAAATAATGCCTTTTGATATCATTGAACCTGGTCAATGGCCTCACACCCACATTGCATGTTTCAGGGTATGTGTTAGCAAGACAATAAATCTGCATAGATTACTAAGTGTCTGTACAACCAGGGCAAGTGTAGCGTTGCATGGATGCCAGATTCCTATGGTAAAACAAATACACTGTGTCTGGAGATGAAGTATGTCAGACAAGCAGTGCCTTTTGATTTTTTCATGCCATCAACACATATTTGATGAGGTAGTTTGATTGTCATTATTTTGGGTGAGTGTGTAAACTGGGTTAGAAGAGAAAGAGAGGGACAGCAATATTATTATCTTCCCAAAAGAGCACTGTCCCCTTCACTTTGCAGAGCCATTTTGTCTAGATGTAAAAGTTGCTACATTTTTATTCAAGGAAGATGCTTTTGGAAGGTGGCAGGAGGTTGTTTTGTGTATTGAATTGTGTGATCATGTAACACATAAAACAAGTTGAAAGGATCTTGGCATGATGAATAAAGCCTACCACATGGACTACCATTTAATAGCATCACAATGTACATTCCTCTATGTTTTTGCATGCAGAGAGCTGAGAGCAGACTCCTACCAACACATTTGTCACTCTCACTTTCACTAAGATGAATTCCCTGGGACAAACAGAGTGAACTTTTCCACTTTTAGGTATTTCCAAAAAATGGACATTGAAATTATGAAATATCCTCATTAAGATTCAATGTACTGCATCTAAAATTAAACTATTGCATCTGGGGTAATTTAACTAATTAAAAAAAAAAAACAGATTCAGGAACTCTATTACACTAGTCAAAACTTTGTACCTTATTACATGAAATTCTTTAGATAATTACAAATTCACCAATACTGTAAAACATAATTATTGGTATATAACAATATTTTGAAGAACTACAGTAAGAAAAATATACACATATAGAATACCGAAAATACCATGGAAAAGCATTAGAGGTCAAAGCAAAGAAAGTGTTAATCTGAGTCTTAGCTTTTCATGTCCTAAAAGACACAACAGCTCATAACTAGCATACTTCTCACAGGTATTGTACATTCTGAAATAACATAATTTCTTACTGGTATATATATATATATATACACACACACACACACACACACACACACATACACACACACACACACATGGTAATTCTATAATAAATTCTACTACTTTGTATGTGAAGATACATAAATGTTTTTTATACTGGCTGGAAAGAATGAAGTACCACATTTCATAAAGGATTCTGTTTCCAACCTGTTAGTTGATTTTATGAATGCATATAAACATAGCTGTAGCTAGCACAATCAGTCTAAAGAAAGAAAGGTCTTCAACTAAAGCTGATAAAAACTTCTACCACCAAAGTTGCTTGTTATATATTCTCACACAGTGCTGCTACTTTCATTCATACAGTGATAAAATTTATCACATATATATGTGTATATATATATATATATATATATATCTATATATATATCTATATATATATATATATATATATATATATATATATATATATATATATATGCTTTTGCTATATTGTATGCAAAGATCCTTTTTCCTTTAAGCAGAAGTTTCTTTCAACACAGCCATCATCAACTATTATGTGCATGCATAATAGCTCTTTGGTGTCTTTACGTTTTGACTGTCATTTTGGCATTTAAGCAGCTATGATTTTACAATCACAGCTATATAAATGCATTCTGAGAATGCTTAAACTTTCAGCCAAAGTACAGTTGGCACCTTGTTAAAAGTGTCAGTCATACCCCTGACTGCTTGCTCCCAGAACAGGCAACCATTTGCCTCATCTACGCTATACATCTGCATACAAAATACTGAAGTATTGCACTCTGAATCTAAGCACCGATATGCTCCTGCAAAACCAGACATGTAATGTGTAGCCATGTGCCCAGTAATCCATGCATGACTAATTACATATTCAGAAAATGAAATCACTGTTTTCATGATGTTGGCCATACTCCAAACTGCAGCACTCTCAAAGATGATTATAATAACCTTTGGAAATAAGAAACAATGCCTCATACATGGGGAACTGGGTTTCCTGCCTTGACAAAAAAAAAAAACATACATCAAATACTTTTCATTTACTTGGCACAAGTTTTGTTGGTGCAGTTTTTGCTCAGTTATTCAGAATCCATCACTATACTCTGCACATTGCCCACACAGAATATCATACTTAATTCTATTTGTGCAAGACCCAGACATATAAATATTATAAAAAGTAAAAAAAACACTCAGATTTGAATTACTGTCAAAGTGTTACCATGGGTAAAACTGGTGATTCGGTTATATTCAGTAAAACAATGCTTAATTACTGACTATATATTTCATTATTTTAAATGATTGGATAATTATTCAGGTTTTTTCAACAAGGTTACTAAACTTTTAGTCATTTTATTCATCTTGAGACAACTGAGTATCAAGTCATCAATCAAACAAAAATATATTTATTTCAGTTTTCTTTTGTTTGCCACAATAGTCAGATAATTTGCTAATAAAGATAAATAGATTTAAAAATAAATGAAGTCAAAATACTGGGATTCAGGTTAATGGCTAAGGCTCTTGCCACCCTTATAGTGCCTTTTTAGGGAAGATTCAAAGGACAACACTACCACCACAACAGGTACAAGCAAGCAAAATCTGAAGGTAATGCTACTCAATGCTAGAAGTCTAATCCTCAAGATACACTCTCTTAAGGCTCTCCTAAAAATGGAGAACATCGATATAGTAACTGAGACCTGGTTCAAAGCTCCAGAGAGCACCTCTGCAATACCAGGCTACAACTCATACCACACTTTTCGGCCACCAAACCAGGACCGAAACACTAATGTGGAGGAGTGTCCATATTCACCAAGAATATTCACACCTCCAGGCTGGTTGCCCAACACAATGCACCTGAAATTCTCCAGGTGGAACTAACACTGGGTAAGACTGCAATACAAATTGTAGCTTGCTACAGATCCCCACCATGCGCCAGGATTCTCACTACACCTTTTTAAACATACTGGAAAATATTAAGATGCAACCAAACATCCTAATACTAAGTGATTTCAACTACCCTGCCATTAACTTGGAAAACTACTACTGTACCAACACCTTTGCTCAACGGTTCTTGGAATTCATAAATTCCAATGCCCTAGAGCAACTAATTCATAGTCCGACCTGGTCATTACCAAACTGGGAAACTGATGCTCCACACCAGTGGTCACCCCCTTGTTGGTCAGATCAGACCATAAGCTAATCACCCTTGATATCCACATCCTACCCCCACCCCCCTTTATGGAAACCTCCGTAAAAAAACTTCTCGACGTCATGCTTCTCAAGTCAGAAGTAACAAACTTCATGACACCCATGCAGATGGGAAGTGGAAGTTCAACTGCTGAATCCAACAGTAAGGTGCTGTACTAGCACATTCACTTCTGCATGGACCAAGCCATCCCAGATAGATCCAAGATGCTGTCTTCTAAAAAATGGAAGCCAATCTGATGGTCCCCTGCCATAAACAAACTGTACAACAGAAGGAAGAAACTGTTGCAGAAAAGAGGAAGAACCTAAGATTCAAAAAACTCCCTCACCAGCCTCAGTAGAAATCTGAGATCCCTCATAAAATCTTCCAAAGCTAGTTACAAAAACAAAAATTGCCAAAGATTCCAAAGACAACCACAAGGCATTCTATAGCTATGTCAAGAATCTAATGGCAATACTCTGACCTGTTCTGAGCTACAGCAGAATGGCACTAGATATACTGATCCCAAGGATATTGCCAATATCCTGGCAGATAGAGTCAGTGCCAACTTCACCCCCCTCTCACCCCCTAAAGGGCCCATCTCAATACTGAAAGAATGCCAAATTCCGGTAATCACGGCCATGCAGGTAAAAACTGCACTCTCCAAAGCCAAGAATACAGCATCCATGGAACCAGACAACATCATGGGCTGTGTAGTACATGAACTACAAATTGAACTGGCACCTCACCTATGTGTCATGTTTAATCATAGCCTTACCTCAGGCTTCGTGCCCACAGAGTGGCGCACAGCTATAGTCATCCCACTCCACAAGGGGGGATCCACTTTGGATCCCGAGAACTACTGTTCCATCAGTCTGATGAGCCTGATCTGCAAGGCCATAGGATGTATTATCATGGAACTTATAAACAAAGACATTGGTAACCTTCAAACACTAGACCCCACCCAGTTTGAGTTCGTGAAGGGACGATCTTGCCTCCTGAACCTGATCGACTTCTTTGAATTAGTCTCCAGAGCCGTGGATGAGGGTAAGGTGGTTCACACAGCCTATTTGGACCTTGCCAAGGCTTTTGACACAATCCCCCACTCTGGAAACATAGATAAACTTACTAAGCTGGGAATTAATCCATACATCACTTGATGGGTTGCAAACTGGCTTACTGACAGAACACACACTATAAAAGTAGCTGACTCCAAATCCAGCTCCAGACAAGTGACAAGTGGTGTACTGCAGGGTTCTGTCCCGGGACCACTCTTGTTTTGCATCTACTTCTCTGAAGTACAGGCCAAAACTAGGGGACTCTGGCTTGCAATGTTCGCAGATGACTGCAAGCTGGGAGCCATTACTGACTTCCCAAATGATGGTGATATACTACAAAAGGGCCTTACCGAAACAGATGCCTGATGCCAGAGCCATGGGCTCAAGCTAAATGCCAAACAAATGTATAGTTGTCCCCTTTGGGAAAAAGCATGTACCTGTGAACTACCACATAGGTGGCAGTACACTAAACACTGAAAATGGGATAAGAGACCTAGGGATACAGGTGGACAGTGGTCTCACCTTTGATAACCACATAGCAATAACAGTTAAATCCTTCTACGTGGCACACCTCGTCACTAAGGGTGTTTCATCCAGAAAAAGGAGGTCATTGTCCCTCTGTATTCATCCCTCATTAGACCCATTATAGAATACAATGCCCCATTTGGTATGTACCTCACAAGACATCTGCAACAACTAGAAAGGCTGCAAAAATACCTCACAAAAAGAATTGCAGACCTAAAGCAGATGCCTTATGCTGACCATCTAAAGAAACTCCAGCTATACTCTGTCATATATCACCTACTCAGAAGTGATCTCTGCCTAACATACAAGGCCAAGTCAAACCAGAGTTGTTGGACATGCGACACTTAAAGAAATCCCAATCACCTCCGAGCCACATGCTCCAGGGATCTTAACCTTGTCATCACGATGAATAGAACATGCTGGAGGGATAGGTTCCTGACCCAGAGACTCCCCATACTCTGGAACAGACTGCCCATACATGTCAGGCAGAGCGCCTCAATGGCCGTCTTCAAGAGGAACCTTGACGATTGGATGGGAGATAGAAAATTCACCCCAAGGATCACATCAGTAGCCCTGCTAGACAGGGGTCTAGGAAAGTAAATATTTATGGAAAGCAATAGCCCGAGAATCATTATAGCTAGGCTTGTACAGGCCCTAGGGCCAATAGCCTAGCACATACCTATGAATCAGGATAATGGATGAAATCCCAATTTTGTGTGCATGCAATTCTTAATATAGATTGATTGTATTAACACTATTTTGGTTAAATAACTGAGAAATCTAAATGCAGAGCTTTTAATCACCCCATCTAGAAACATTTTAATTTATCAAAAATATGCATACTTCAACTTGGTAAAATAATTGTATTTAGGGATAAATTCCTGGGCATACTTCATTTATCACTGATTATAGATTTAAAAGCATATACATTAATAAGGTGAAGCAGATCTTCATAGTTCACTGGAAACAAATGGAATTTGTGAAATAATATATAACTGTCTTAATGGTATTTACTAATAATATATGAACTGGGCTATGCATTAATTTTATATTTAACAAGTAATTAATTAGGAAATGTAATTTGTCTAGGAATTCATTATTATCTAACATGATATTATTATGATGCAACTCTGAAAGAGTTCAGATAGTTTTCAAAGGGAATAGCTTAGAACCAGAAACATTGGTAGAATTAGTGCAAGCTGTGTGCAAGGACCCAATGACTCAAGTAAGAAAAGTGTGTAGTCTCAGAGAGGGGTTCCCAGCAGGAGTGGGTATGCATCAGGATTCAGCTCTGAGCCCACTGCTGTTCATTCTGGGATGGACTACATTAGCAAACAGGTCTGAGGGGATACTAACCCATGATGAGCTTACTTAGTTAACATCAATGACACTGATGTTGTCCCAATCAGCATTACTCATAAAAAAGCTGGAAGTGCTATCAAGAATGAATAGCCTGATGCATTTTTCATAAAGAGTTCCCACTGGGGAGCAGACAAGTCAGGAGGGGCTGTTTAATGATATGAATACAACAAACATAGAAAAATCCTCATAGAGAAGACTTGCGTCTTTGTCTTTTGCTGCATTGAGTTTATGATGTCATCTCAACACACCAAAGCTTACATCACTATAGCTCTGGCACAAAATTTTGTAAGTGAAACAGATGCATTTCTTGTAGTGCATGTATCTGCGTTTGTTATATTATGATGAAATAAGACACAAATAGCATGAAGTTTTACCTACCATATGGGCAGCTTTGTCATCTATGCCCCTTTACGTTATCATTCTCACTCCACAATCTCAACATCTTAGAGAATGAGTGATCACTGACAGGCAGTGTAACACCTATATTACTCTTTCCCCAAAGTGTACTGATTTCAGAACACCTGCATATCACTTGCTAGCATTGCAATTGTGTGCCTGTGTGAAGTGAGCAACATAAGATGAAGAAAAGTCATGTTGATGTATTATGTTCAGCAACTTAAAAAAAAACGTTATTAAATTATCACTTAAGACACAGACAAAGTTCAAGCAACTTTGATTCAAGCTTGGATGCAATCAAGTTGCCATATTCCTGCTACACAGCTGTGTACAGAAAGATAACAGTCTGTTCATACAGTTTCTCATACAGCACTCTTATGCTACAAGTACTTGGAACTGCACTGAGAGGTTATAACGAATGTTTGAAATTCATAACTAGTAATCCAGACAAATTTTACATTCCTATGAAAATTGTTTCTCCTTTTTATACCTGCTTTCTAGACATCAGTCAACTTCAGCAGACCACAATATTCAGTCACTAGCTTCCAAATGGACAAACACACTAGAAGGCTCCTTGTTTTTATGTTGCCCTTCCCAGGTATAGCAGAAGAGATTAAAGCAAATATTGCTATCAAGAAACAATCTTGGTTTTGTTGACATAGTTCATTAAAAAGGATGTCACCAGTTATTTGATTCTGTGGTCTTTGAGCTACCTCAGTTATATCCAGCAGTTGCATTCTGTTTTGCTGGTATAGGCTGCTGTTGAAGAAATTCAGTTACTCTGTCAGGTATATGATTTGGAGTTAGCTCTAAGACTGTGCTTCAAACATGGATACACAAACAGTAGAATGCATGTATGACTTTATGGATAGTTTCTTCAGACAATCAATGACTTTTGTCACCACCACAAGGTATGCCTGGTTAAGTATGTGACATTATATCATTAGCTTAACAAGATTCATTCAATGGTCCCCATTCCTCAAGACAGAATGGTTGCTTAGCTACTAAAGGATGTTTTGAATTCTCTACAGTAATCTCAGGAATCTTTTGCAACACAAACTTTTTCCCAGTTTTTAATGAAGTTTCCAGGTTTTCCAATACATCTCACTCTACAATAGCTTTAACATTCTTAGGGTGATCCCCATGTATCTATGAGAACATTCAAGTGAGAGCTCACCAGGAACAAAAATAACTCCATATTGGTTCTTACATATGTCTTTATTTAATCTGTAAATAATTTAATAATGATTGTAATTTCCTTTTGTACTGTTATTTGTTATATTGGACAGCTATTATTTATTTGTTGCATTTGTTGACTGGGAAAGTCCACTGGGCCTAGGAAGAGCCCATTTTCAGTGGAGACCCGGGGAGAAAAGCTCCACAGTGTTACATACATAAGCTCCACAGTAATATATACATAAGTAATAGAACAATGTTGATACATACAAAAGTAAAAAACAAAGTTGAAACATAGGACAATGTCATTGGGATGAGGTTCCTCATCCCAATTTTGTGTAAATCCTGAAATACATACACAGCAGGGTTAATTTTTTGGTTAGATAAAGCCTCATGTTTTTACACTGCACCCAGTATTGTCTTGTATATGTGCATGCTGTACATACACAAGCAATACAGGGTGCAGTATTGTATAGTCTATGTGTATGCTGTACTACTATGGTTGCAGAACCTCACATTTTAGGTACATACTCTTTTTGCTTATAGCATGCATGCAAAGTATGTTTGTATATGCATGACTGTGTAGATCTCTATAACATGAAGAGTTATTTGCTTATAGCTGTGTGTGTGTGTGTGTGTGTGTGTGTGTGTGTGTGTGTGTGTGTGTGTGTGTGTGTGTGTGTGCATGCACGAGCGCGCATGTGTAACTGGGTCTGTTCATACTCCTGCAATTATTTTTCTTTCGCTCTCTGTCTCCGACTCTCTCTATACATATAAAGCTATGTCAAACTCAGAGCTGTTGGACATGCTACACCTAAAGAAATCCCAGTCCCTCCGAGCTACATGCTCTAGGGACATAAACCTTGTCACCACAATAAACAGGACATGCTGGAGGGATAGATTCCTGTCCCAGAGACTTCCCATACTCTGGAACAAGCTACCCATCTATGTCAAGCAAAGTTCCTCATTAGCACTCTTCAAGAAAAATCTTGATAAGTGGATAGGAAATAGGAAATACACCCCGGGGATCACTTCTGTGGCTCTGCTCGACAGGTGCACAGGAAAATAACTTTCTTGGGTGGTGTAAGCCAGGGAACTTTGTTGGCTAGGCTTACTTACGCCCTTGTGCCGATAGCCTAGTACGTACTTATGAACCTATGAACCTATGAACCTATAATAAAATCTTTTTCCATTATTTCTAATGTTCGGGTTTCTGGAAATAGATTGTTTTTCCCACATATAGATACCAGTATTTAAAAGTTTAAATGACAATATAGTAATGTTGATTCTGGTAAATAATAATTATTTTATTAATTATAACAGCACATCAGTTTATGACAAAATTAACTTGCATGTCATTTAAGTGGCAAAGGAAAATGTAAAATTGGGTGACTATGTAGTAATATTTTCATTTTTAACAATGTAGTCTTAATGAACTTCTTAACATAATCTTACATTTTGTCAACCAGTTCATCAAACCCTCCAAGCATCACTGACCCATTTTTTAAACTATGTCTCTCTAAGTATATCATCCCACATCACAATATACTTAAAAGCAGCAAATATATAAACACACTTGAAAACCAAAATTAACACTTTAATGCACTTTTCCTAGCACTTTGCAAATGTCTTCACTGGGAGACAAATAGTTTTAGCCCATTTTCACATTCACTTTATATTCTCTTTCAATTATTAAATGCAATTAAATATTTACATTACTTACTTGAATAATTGAAACTCAACAAGCACTGAAAACATTTTTTAAAGAAATAAAGGTTTAAATTATATTATAGCAAACAGTTCCAACTGAAATTTACATTCAAACCTATTTATTACTGAAATATTATATTTCAGAATTAATCTTAATTCTGATTTATTCAAAATTTCACATTTATATCCTCATCTAAGCAGATGAATAGCACTGACAGCTAAATACTTTCAACTTTTCAATTCATCTCCATGAGGATTTCAAATGTGTTTATACACCACCACAAATCAGACTGTGAGATTGAGCTACCCTGTAAAGGAAACCTATGTGTCAACAAATCTGATTGAAGGGGCAGTGGAATGAAAATATCAAACACCATCTGACTATCACCTTTTCTGGGCAGAATATACTTTTATTTATTTATTTATTTATTTATTTATTTATTTATTTGTATGATTGTTATGCTATTTTCCAAGCTGCTACTTCATGTTTAAAACATGCAGTGTATTCAAACACACCAGCCATTCAATGCCACAGTTTATCTTCTGTGTTAAACAAGTTCTTCATCCAAACATGTGACAATGTGACGGGCTTATCTATAATGAACTGTGTGAATATCAGGTGAAATACTCAGTTGAAGGCTGGTATTAAACTTGGATTAAACGTACAGTGCATTCTAAAACCTGTTTTAAAATATTGCTAAGACACCGGTGATGCATCATGCATTGCCTGTTTATCTGTATGAGTGAAATTGTGGTGCTTTGCTTTTTTTTAATAAATTGATAAAGCATCTTTTGGCATGAACGTACTTAATATGTTTTGAACCTGTGATGTTCTTGATCGTGTACCTGTTCGTATATTGATAAAGGCTCTTCAGTTGGTTCCTACCTGCCTCATCTTCACTGCAATCAAAAAGAATCACTGACTGTGCTTCCACAGGCTATCTGACAAGGCAGTGACTCAATCACTGTAATTAAGTCTAGGAAAAAATCAGGAAAAAAATTTACAAATGGATAAACTACATACAAAAAGTAGTGAAACTCCATTCTAGTAGGAAGACAGAGAAATGAAAAACGAAATCATATCAGTATGATAGTCCTGATAAAGGCATTCTACAGCACATAAATTACTTTAGAGCAATTTTGTCATAGTGGGATAGAATACTAACAAATAAAGAACACATATATGTGCGTGTGTGTGTGTGTGGTGGGGGGTTGATTTGTGGATTTCATGTGTTACCCTCCTTGAAACATTTTTTGCCAAAGCCCTAGGGGAAATAAAATGTATAGTAGAACCTGTCTGTTAGTTCATCATGTTCTTGTTTGTCATTATATATATATATATATATATATATATATATATATATATATATATATATATATATATATATATATATATATATATGTGTGTGTGTGTGTGTGTGGATCTACTACTTTTGATCGACAGCACATTTGATCGAAACTCATTTGATCGACAGCACATGTGATCGAAAACCAGTATTCATGGCAATTAACAGGGATTTGTCCACCTCCCCAAAGTTGTGCAACCCTGGAATTGATATATAAGGGTAAGGGGGGTGTGGGGTGCACAGCACCCCACATTTGGGGGTGTGGGGAGTGAAGCCCCCCACTTAATTTCCTTTAAAAGTAGAAAATAAAAGAAAATGTATATATTTTAAATGACAAAATGCTGTGAGCTGTGCCCCTCACCCCCCCCCTACCTTTATATATCAACTCCAGGGTCGCACGACTTTGGG
The DNA here is from genome assembly GCF_019279795.1 of Protopterus annectens. NCBI lineage: Eukaryota > Metazoa > Chordata > Ceratodontiformes > Protopteridae > Protopterus > Protopterus annectens. The sequence continues at coordinate 707,964,677 of NC_056735.1, forward strand.
GAGGGGGACAAATCCCTATTAATTGCCATGAATACTGGTTTTCGATCAAATGTGCTGTCGATCAAAAGTAGTAGATCCGTATATATATATATATATATATATATATATATATATATAGTTATAGGGTCTAGTTCGAATATGGATACCCATTGTATTTTGCATGGAGAAGTGGCTGGGAGACTGGGACTCAAAGAAGTACCGAAGAATTTAAGGGTGGCTCAGGTCGCAATGATCATGTTGAATCATCTGCAGTGGATTTGTTGTACATCAGTTCAAACAGTCATGAAAATTTGTTTGCCTCTTTTTTGCCGGTTTTCCTATAGAGTTATCAGGTGAGCTAAAAGAAACTTTTTGTGAATTGGAGAAGTCTATGCTTATCGAAAAAAAAAAGAATGCATTGACTGTAAAGATATATTTGGAGTTTAATTTGACACCCTGTGGTTTAAGAGTGTTAAAATTCCTTATTTGCCTTTTGATTTGATTGATACTAATGAGAAGTGGTTGTCTGTGCATTGTGTATTGGCAGGTCATAATTGTGTGTTTGAGTGGATTAATATATTGGTGGGGCATGATATCATCAAACAAAATCAAATCAATAAAAAATTTGCACTTTCAGTTAAAAAGTACCTTAGATCCTCGGTGCTGTCAGAACTGGCTGCAGGATATACAGTCCAGAATTAAGAAATTTGAAAATGAGCTTGTGGAGTGTAAAAATAAACAACTAGATTGAGATAGTAAAGACTATGCAATTTTTTTTTTGTGGTGCAAGTTATGCAAGTTTTTTTTTACGATAACAGAAAAGAGTATATGGCAAGTAATTCTTCAACTATGTCACCTGTTATGTGATCTGATTGATGATTTAATATTTCTTTGTAAATGTGATATGGAAAATGTGCCAAGTTTAGTAATGAATTTAGTAACAATCATTGTTATTAGATTTTGTATGATGGTCATAACATTCAAATTGATTATTTGCATTTGACTTTAGTGGGACTTTCAGACAAGTACATAGTTTCTAAATTACATCACAAGTCTTTAGTCATTTGTTTTTTTTTTTTGTTTGTTTTTTGCATGTGCCACATGCAAGTTCTGCTTTCCCTAAGGGTGAATTCTGAGTTTAAGAAGGTCATGTTCAAAAATGGAAGATTTTTTTGAATGAGTCTTTTTTAATTATTAATATTTTTGATAGGGGTTATAATGAGAACAGTGTATTTTGGGCTTATTGGCAAACTTTGTTATTACAGCAGAAGGATTTATTGGCTTGCAGTGGAAATTTAACAAACAATAGAACTATGAGATTGTTTGATAATGGTGAAATTATTAGGAGCAGATTGTTCATGTTTTGCAATACAATCAGTTTTCACTGATATTGTGTTTATAATTAAGAAGCCTTGGAGTATTTTGTTCAGTGTATTGTTTTATATAAAAGTTCTTTATTTTCATTTACTATGTGAAAAAAATATTTTAGATATCCGGATAAGAAGTTATGTTTTTTTTTGCTTGCTTTAAGTGTAGGGAATATGCCAGAACCCAGAGGCACTGTCTCGTGTAGCAGTTGTGTATTATGTCCTTTTATAAGTAATAGGTTTGATAAAATAAATAATCCCCAAAATTCAATAAACTCCTTGTAGGCTTCACGCAAAGCCTACACAGAGTTTACATGTGTATACTGTAGTATGCGGCGATCAGCAGCACGCATTGCATATTCTTGTCGCTCACAGCATATAAGCAAGGTTTCATGGCTGGCAACAGTGCTGCCAGCCAGGAAACCATGTAAGTGGATATGGATAGCACTCCTGTTAAAATCATAGCATTGACGGTCCTCTGTTTTGTGCAGAATGCCACAATGATCACGAGGGGTTCACAGATAGCACTCAATCTTTTGGTGCAAGACTTCTGGACAAAACCCAACATAATGGGGGGACAATGACCCAGAAATAGGGACATATTTAACATATTTTCCCTATAGAAATATGCTGGAATAAGATACATGTTCTGAAGGATTTGAAGTATGAAACTCAAATGTATATAATATTGAGTCACATCACTCCTGAGATCATTCCAGTGATATGGCAGAAAGCCACAAATTTGATAAGAAACACATCTGGATATTCTGTGAAAATTTGGAAAGTTGAGAGGTGTGAATGTTAACTCTATGGTCCAAACACAGTACAAGACAGTGTATCTACAGTGCAGAGTATTGTGAAATCCCATTCCTTTATTCTGTACTGATGTTGTGTAAATAATCTGTAAGGGCACATAGACTGCTATGTAAAATAAACACTCAGGGGAAGTGTGTGTATTGAATAGGGGCACACAGATGAATTCTAGGAATGAACACAGGGAAAGAGGACAGGTGAGGCAACCTAATAGCAGATGAGGGTGTGTCAATGAAAGATGTTTGTAGTAGCAAAACTAATTACATATCAATATGGTACAGTAGAGACTGCACAGTGAAAATGTGTATTATGTCTCTGTCACACAAGGTAACATATAACTATGGGGAGGATGTCTGTGTGAGATAAGCATCCTTACATGAATAATGCAGACGACATCTATCAGGGATCTGACATACAATTGGTGTAGGGTGTATTTTGTGAAGCTGTGCAAACCGATTTGCCTGAATATGAATGTAATCTCAGCTGAGGTCTCCAGCAAGTGGGACACAGGTGCAGGCTCATGGACAATAGTAAAAGAAGCAACCTCAATCATGGACAATATCAGAATAATACCAGCAGTAATCCCATGCCTCTGACATAACATATGTGATTTAGAGTGATCAGAGATGATTCTGCACAAACACACTTGTACAACTATTATGACACGTCCACACTCCATGATGGTAATCATGCACACTGCTCTGGCACTGTAACATCTTTTGGAGGTGTTAGAAGGGACACTGCTATACCTGTATACTAGATTATGAGCAATACAGACTCTTTGACTGCTGTGCATGGCATATATATATATATATATATATATATATATATATATATATATAGAGAGAGAGAGAGAGAGAGAGAGCGCACAATCCACACTGTCATGAATGTTATCCATGCCATTAATGTTTTCAGACACCTATTTATGTACTGTGTGCATCACCAGAACAGGTAGCACACATGCACCTGGTGTAACAACTTGGTGGGGCTACCACACTATCAGACAGTAATGTTTAGGCCACAAAAGAATGCCTAGGTATGGCCAATAAGCTGTGTGACAGCTCACTGTGACAAAGATGGTACACTTCAGTTACACATCAGTGGAAGATGTGTAGGAAGGTACATGAAGAAGGATGCATTGTAATCAGTTATTGTTCTGATGAAAGGTGGCAACTATGGAGGTGTTATGGCCTCTGATGTGGATGCCCTTCACATACTCAGTACATACAAGGGAGTAGTCAGCACTGTGACCACATGCTGGTGGATGTTCCACTTACCATCTACCTACCTATTGGTCTGATTATAGGGTGAGATATCCACATTATACTTGAGTTGTGTGTTTGTTTTCCTGATGTAATAAATCCTCCCATGTTTTCTTGTCATTGCAGGTGTTGTCATGGCTGTGGCAGCAATCTTTTGGTATGTGTTGATACTGTCTGTATTATACTAATATCACAGTTGGAGTCAATGTTTGCCCACAATCTGTAGTTCTTCTGGCTGCTGTTTGGACACATTATGTGTATGTCATGCATCTATATTACATAATCTAACTTTTAAAAGTTTGGACGTCATATGGTCGACACTATATGTTTGAACTTTCAAAACTTTGAAAATGTAATAAAACAAAATAAACCAAACAAGAAACCTACTTGAATGGTTTAAGCAGGGGGTCAAACACCCCTGCACCCCCCACACTCCCCACTCTTTATATATACAAACTTTGAGATCACACTATAGTGCAGAAAAGGGAAATCTCCTTATTCCACACTGTATGGAGATCTCTGTTGAAACATTCAAACTTTTAAAAGTTCGATCATATGGTGTTGACCATATGACATTCGAACTTTTAAGAGTTTGACAATGTGATGTAGACCTGTATGCCATTTGTGATCTCCCTCACTTAACTACTGGACAGGAAAGGACCTAGCAGACAGCCCTGATGTATGCACCTGATCACTGGGCCAGAGATATAGGTCACTTCACACATGTAAACATAGTGAGATGCCATGTATGAGATACATTGGTCTACCCACTTGGTGATATAGCTGTTTATGGCCACATCTGATCGTGTTGATTGAATACCTCAGTGTGGATTAGTGTCAAAAGTCTTGGCCTGGTCAAGTTCCACAGGATGATAGTGTTGTCATCATGTATGTCCTTGATGACCTCTTTGAGGACATCTATCAGATGTAACAGACATGATGTAGCATTAACAGCTCACATAGGTCTGTTGCACACAGCCAGTATATTGGGTATTAGTAGTGTCCATTTATAAAAGGTCCATGATGACATGGTGGCCTACCTCACAGTTGTGGAGAGTCAGAATATGCATACCTCTCAACCTCTTAGACCAAGAAATCTGAACACAACCTAAAATAACAGGGTACAAAGGTCCAAAAATAGGGACAGATTTTAAATATTGTTCTTACAAACCTAGAAAGTTGCTAGTATAATAGGATTTATGTTAACATGCATTTTCTGAAGGATATGAAGTCTGAAACTCAAATGTATGGCATTATTTCATGACTTCAGTCCTCAGGAATTTGTCAGAAAACCACACAGATGAAAAATATGAGGCAAAATCCTGGACATTCTTGACAGTTGAGGGATCATCAGGTGCTGTCCTCCCCAACTCAGATGGATGCATATTAATGTACACTACACCCCTCTACAGGAACATAGCCCATGTGAAGGATGTGTTGAAGTGTGCATTCAACTGTATCAAGAAGTTGTATGCCACAGGCAATCTGTGATGTTGTCACAGGCTATAGATTATGTGTGATAGGCCTGGATGAAGGTAAGACAGTGCTTACTGCCTATCTTGATCAGGCCTAGGGTTTTGACACAATTCCCCATGCAGGTGTCATTAAGAAACTCTCCCAGGTGGGGATTAACCCTTACATCACTATAGATGGTTAACCAAATGGCTCACTGACAGAAGATGTACTGTAAGAGTTGGTGAATCAACCTGTACCAGTAGGGCTGTCACCAATGGCATACCCCAGGGATCTGTGCTTGGCCCTTTACTGTTTCATATCTATTTCTCAACAGTTCAGGCTAAAGTACATGGCCTTTGCCTTACCAAGTCTGCTGACTCTTGCATGTTGTGTGCAATCATTGAGTCCACCAATAGTGATAACATAGTACAGGAGAAGCTAACATAGACAAATGATTGGTAACAAAGCTACATGATCTACAAACAAATGCAAAAATGTGTCTTTATTTTTGTAGAACAAAGTGTGTGTGCTGTGTCTTTAAGAAGCATATCAAGGACTGAACGTGCATATATAAATAGCAAGCACGTGCTATTCCCTGTGCCATTTTGAAAGTGCAACCAGAGAATGAGCATGTAAGAATGAATGTAGCTAGCTTGTAAATAAGTTACCTAAGTTGATGTTAAGTTTAATCATGATGTGTTTAAACATAATAAAGCTTCTTGAACAGAACGCACAAAGAATCATCTATTACATCCTGACTAGACGAGCAACATGGTGTCTGAACCAGGATTCCAGAAGCAGATATCCAAAGCCACGAGGTGTAGAGATAACAGTGAAGGTAAACTAAGAGATAAAAGCATGAAAAAGAGCCAGAAAAGAACCAAAGGTAATGAAAACTTGCACAAAGAGTTTAATTTCTAGAAAAGATAAACCAGAGCATTACAAGGGTACAAACTGCATTATTAAACAAATGAGAGGCACAAAAGGCTTATTAATTAAACAAAATGTTTAAGAATAAGAGATCTGATAAAATGATTATCAGAAAAGCAAAATGAGTATGTTTATTTATTTATTTTATTTTACATTTGTTAACCGGGAAAGTCTGACTGGATACATATCCATTTTCAGTGGAGCCCCTGGGAGAAAAGTTCCATGTTTTCAAAGCATTTAGTAACAGCAACATAAAAATGTAGACATTTAATAACAAATACTTATATAGGTTACAAAATATTTAAAATGTAGCAATAGAGCTGTTTACAAAGTTTTAGTTAACAAATTAAGGAGAGAAAAACTGCAGTTTGTAATGATGTTTAGGAAGTTAACAATAGGTCAAAGATAAAAGTCATTTGTAGGTTACCTATAGGTGAGACATAAAAAACAATTTCTTTGAAGCAATGAGTTCAGAACAGTCAATCTTTTAGAAGGGGTGTGTCTGTAAGATAAGCATATTCAGATAGAAAGCATGGAAGATAACAAAGAAAAGGATATTTTTGTTGAGGGGTTTTGTTTAGTGTGGGCAGAAAAAAAATAGGTTGTAGAGAGGAGAATTGGTAGACACATCTGTGAGTTAGTTTGGATTAATAAGTTTGTTATTATGTTTTTGGGTTAGTTGGGGTTTTGATAGGAGCAGAACTATTTTTTGACTAGCTCAGTGTCATTTTTGTTTAGTTTAGTTGAGGTTTAGACATGGACATAGCCAGAGTCTGTGCATGTGTGTCTTTAGAGCTTTTTTGAATTGAGGCAAGCAGCTGTTAGAGGTTATTTCTGGAGGAAGAGAGTTCCATTTTTTTCCATAGAGTTGGGGAAAAAAGAATCTCCAGCTGAGTTGTTTGCTTTGGTTGTTTGTACTAGCATTCTTCTGGATGAGCGGAGGGATGTTAGGTTGTTATAGGGGGTGATAATTTTAGTTAGAATCGGGGTACTGGTAGGTTGGTAGAGGATTTTATGAGCAAATATGAGTTGGTTATAATATATTTGATTGGGTAGTTCTAGCCAACCTAATTTGTGAAGATTATTACAATGATGGGTTCTGTATGTGGAGCCTGTGGCGAATCTAGCTATATTGTTATAGCAGCTGGTGATTTTGTTGAGGTTCGATTTAGATAGATTAGTGAGGATGGGTGAGGCATAGAGAAGGGAGGACAGAAGATGTGTGTGAGCTATGGTGGTTCTGGCAGTTGGGGTTAAAAATTTCTTTATCCTCTACATGGATCCTATTTTTTTATTTACTGTTTTTATGGTTTTGTCTATATGGGCATTGTAATTTAGATTGTTATCAATGATTATGCCTAGTATTTTGGTGTTTGGTTCAGGAGAAATTGTGGTCCCATTGTTTGAAGAGACTGTAAATATTGGTGGTGTTTGCTTTTGGGTGGGGGAGGGAGTAGTAGTTTGATTTTATTTGGGTTCAGTAGGAGTAAGCGAGAATTAAGCCAGTTTTCTACTTTGTTAAAGGTAGACTGGGTTAGGGATTGTAATTCTGCTGGAGTAGAGGCAGTGCAGATTAGTGTGGAATCATCTGCGTACTGTATGGAAGTAGCCTGTGGTATAATTTTGGGCAGATCATTGATGAATATAGCGAAAAGAAGGGGACCTAGAATGGAGCTTTGGGGAACACCAAGGGTCACAGGGAGAAGGGAGGATAGATTATCTTTCCACAAGACAGCTTGTTGTTGACCGTTTAGGTATGAGTGGAACCAGTTACATACTGAATTATCTAAGGACAGTGAGTTGAGGGAGTCTAAGAGTAAGCTGTGATTTACCATGTCAAATGCTTTAGATAGATCGAGGAAGAGGGCAGAGGAGTGCAGATTTTGATTATGGTTGTGATTTATTGCATGAGAGAAGGAGAGAAGGGCAGTGGTTGTACTGTGGACTGGTCTAAAACCATGCTGGGATGAAGCTAAGAGAGAATTGTGTATGAGGTGTGCTAATAGTTGTTTCTGTATGCATTTCTCCATTATTTTGGCTAGGGGAGATAGAATTGCAATAGTTCTGTAATTTGAGAGCTCTACGGAGTTTCCTCCTTTATGAAGTGGAAGAATGTGTGAGATTTTCCAGATGGAGGGGATGTAGGATTCTTGGATAGTACGATTGATTAAGATGGAGATAGGGTATGCTATTACTTTAGTGGCTTTTTGTAGGAATTCTGCGGGAAGTTGGTCGGCTGCAAGGGTAGTAGGTTTTAATTTCTCAAGTAAAGATTTGATAAAGTCTGTGGAAATAGGCTCTAGTTTTAAGGGAGGGGGGTTTATATGAGTAGGTGAGGTTGTGGAAGAAGAAGAGGGAAATAGATTATTGGCTAGGGATTTGACGGTTTCAGTGAAAAAAGTGTTAATGGTATTTGCTCCTGATTCAGGGGGTAGATTTAAGGTTGATGAGGGGGTGGGGGTAGAAGATTTACCTGGGTGGAGTAGTTTATTCAGACCTGACCAGAATTGTTTGGGCTGCTTTTGGTGTTTTTGCTGTAAATTGAAATAGTAGTTTTGTTTGTCTAACATAATAGATCTTTTAGCTTCATTTCTAATCTGTTTGTATGTTATGTGGGCTTGTGGGGATTTGGTGGCTCTCCATGAGGACCATGCTCTATTTCTAGAAGTGAGTTTTTGTCTAGTAGGATAGGTTAGCCATGGCGCTGTTTTGTTTTTGGTTCTATATTTACATTTGGGAGCGTACTTGTCTAAGATGGCTAGGAAGGTGGTGTTGAATTCTGTGACTGCTTGTTCAAGGGGTAGTGTTTTAAGTTTGGCCCATCTGCGTAGGCTTAGATCAGATTGGAAACTGTTTAGGTTAAAGTTCTTTGTATACCTGCGGGTTATAAAGGTGGTTTGTTGGGGCATGTCTTCTCTTTTTCTCATTATATAGGTTAGTAGGTGGTCGCTCATGTCCTCGGGTAGGGTACCTACTTTGTACAACCGAGGATTGTTATTTATTAAGATCCAGTCTATAATGCTTTCCTTTTTGTTAGACTTGTTGATTCTGGTGGGGGTAGTAATAGTTTAGGAGAAACCATGTAAGTTAATATGGGAGATTGGGAAATGTGCTGAACAAGTTGTCCAGTCGATGTTGAAGTCTCCAAGTATGATTGTTTCTTGGAGGTGAGAGGAGGATAACCATTGGAGTGTGCTTTCTAAGGTGTTTATGTTATTGCCTGGAGGAATATAACTACATACTATGTTTATAGCTTTGTGTTTGTTGAGTTGAATTCTTGAGATTATTGTTTCAGTGTTGGTAATTATTTGGTCAGGGGGATGTTAATTGTAGTTAACTTGAGAGAGGATTTGTATAGGATGGCTACTCCACCTCCTTTTCTCACTTTACGGTCATGTCTTATTATATTGTAGTGGGGGGGGTAATATTTCATTGTCAGTGATAGTGGGTTTAAGCCAAGTTTCTGTAAGGCAGAAAACATCAGGTGAGTGTATATCTATGAGTGCATGCAGGTATTGGAGTTTATTATTTATACTTCTGATATTTAGGTGACAGATTAGAAATGATTTTGGGCCATTATGTGAGCGTCATATGTTGGCAGGAGTTAAACCTATGGGGTTATTGATGGTTGGTGAGTCTGGGCCAGGGTTAGGATGGATGTCACCATCGGCTATGAGATTACATAAATTTTGTATGAGTTTGGTGAACTTTTGTAGGAGTTGGTAATAGTTTTTAGTCTTTGGGTTTAAGTATGTTGGTCATAATGGATAGAGAAGTTTTGGAGCTGTAGTATAGTGGAAGTGGGGCTGTGTTTTGGGAGGAGTGTGTGTATGGAAGTGGATTGTTGTACTCGATGTAGAGTGTTTAGAATTAGGCAGGTGGTGGAATTCATAGGTAGTGAGGAGATGAAGTATTATGAGTGGGGGTATGAGGTAATAAAATGGTTTCAGTTTAGGGGATGAGAAGGGAGTTGGTAGATACATAGTAGCTATGGTAGTAGGTAAGTCTAATAGAAGTAAGAGGGAGTTTATAGAGGAGGTAGAGTGTGGGAGAGTTGGGAATAGGAGAAGTGGAAGTATGGGATATGATATGGGATTGGATGTAACTGTTTAGTAGGAGTGGCCAATTAGTCAGGGAAGTGGTTAGTAGGAGTGGCCAATTAGACAGGGGAGTGGTTATGGTAGTATAAGTGTAGGAGTAGCGGGGGCGGGTGGGAATTGGGGGTAGGGTAGGGGAGCGGAGTGAGCCCGAAGGGCGAACGGAGTGGGAAAAGCCAAAGAAGAAGAAAAAGCAGGTAAAACAATCAGTGGAGTGCTGATTGTTTAAGGTGAGTTTTTCAAGGAGATAATACTTTGTACATATGAGAATGGGTTTGTTTAAGGAGATAATACTTTGTACAGTCGAGAAGTCTATAGAAGTAGTGGGGTAGGATTGGGTCTATCAGATAGCAAAGTTGGAAGTATAGTGGTTGTTTGAGAGAAAAATAGTACAATGTAGAATTTGTTGCAGCGGGAAGAAGACCTGGGAGGAGGGAGCTACCTAGTGGGCACAGATAGTACTGTAGCCGAGGCTATTCACAGGGCTTGCAGCTCTAAATGTTAAGGCAGGTTAACACAGGGGTTGATTAGAAGATTATTGAGAATAGTTGCTCTGTTGATTGGGAGGGAGAAGGGTTTGGCTGCTGGCTATCCTGGCTTTGGGTTTTACAGGTTGTACTTAGGGTGAAAATAACAATTGTGTTTTTAGGTAACAGACAGTATAAAACGTACTTTCTTATGTCCTTTAGGGGAAAGAATCCCAGAGAGGTTTGCTAAGGATCCTTAGTTTGGGGTGGAGGCAGCAGTCCTAGACAGAGTGAGACCCAAGACCTAGTACAGGTCAGTCGGTAGTAGTGCTGGGAACAGAAGGGGAGAAGAGAAAGTGGAGGTATGAGTAATAGGACAAAACACGCATGTTAAACAAAGTATTAGGAAGGATAATGCTTAAAATAATCACATTTTCAAGGAAAACATTTGTTTTCAACTTAATATGCTTATTAGGTTAGTGCAAGCTTGAGCAAGGTAAAATGCATTTACTAGTGGGTTTGTACAATTAGTTCAACTATTCCGCTTATCAATATGTTTACAGGTCAGCTAAAATAAGCAGATTAAATAGTACAAAACGACCAGTGGTCAGACATTCATTTTAACAGTGACGCTAGCCGTTCAATCAAATATAGCAGGGGAGTATACACAAGCGACCATAAGTCTAGTATAAAGCTTGCAACATCTCTATATATTCAGCTTGCAACATCTCTATATAGCTAACTTGTTCACTAAAAAACTGCATAAAATGCTTGTACAATAACTGCAGCTAGGGCTCTTTTGTTATGGAATGAGTCCCAAAGTTCGTAGTTAATGTTAAACTAAGGCCAGATACACACGTACGCTAGACAAACGTTCAGCGTATTTGTTGAGCGAGTGATTGTAGATATAGCACTCCGCTTATCGTACATAATTGTGGACCATATCACTAAGCAAGTCTCTAACGCGGTTTATCCATGTTTATGTACGCACCTCTACCTGTTAGAGAGTTAGACTCACAGCTTTAATAGAAAGGTGGCCCAAGAAGTCCTTATATGATTTTAGAGTCTAACAATAGGTCCGGTAATTCTTAGAATTGGGGCTAGCTAGCAGAGCTACGTATAACCCGGCGTTCATGAACTAGTTCACTGCAGGAGCCTCTGTAGCTAGTTTAGACAGAGTGATCCTACTATATGCAGTCTACATACTTTCTTGAATGGTACTCAATTAACAGTGGAACGTAAAGCAGCTATGTAGCTTTTAATAGTAGGGCAGCTACCTTGGTAATTTACTAAAGCAGTTCCTAGATGAGTTAACTCCGTGTTAGGGTGTTAGAGAGGGAACTCGTTCTTCAGTGGTAGATTAAACAGCCAAAGACTTACAAAATAAATGCTTAATTATGATGATGCATTGATCAGCCTTGGCTATTCACAATGTTTAAGAAGCTACCCTGACCTGTTTAAAGCAAAATTATTGTATTTAAAGAAAAATGGGCATGTTTAGAGTAAAATGAGCACAAGAAAAGTACAATGGGCATGAAAAGAGATTAAATGAGAAAAATAAATATAATAAGGGAAAAAAAGGGCACATTAAACAGAAACAGAGAAAGATGACTGCATATGTTTTGGCAAAGTGTTGTGTTTTGGCATAACTATGACTTCATATTGTGTCAAGGGTATAACTAGAGTTATAAGTACCTCAAAGTGTGTAAAAGTACTTACAGTGTGTGCTCATTACTGTACATATATTTTAAAGAGTTTATTTATGTACAAAGTGCAACTGTTTCATGAAGTACAGTCAAAGTACAGCCATTTTGAAAAGCTTTGTGACCAGGCAGGTATAACTCTAGACCTGAGTAGCATCCTGCCTTCGCCCAGAATGATACCACAGTATAAGGACAAAATGATTGACTTCAACAATTGGCTAAGCTTCTGGTGTCATTCAAAGGGGATCCAGTATTTGTCTGCCTGGGAAGACATGATCGACAAACCACGATGCTTTGCCAGAGATGGTCTGGACCTGTCACCCCTGGGATTCAGGTTACTGGCTAAAGCTCTTGCACCCCTATAGTGCCTTTTTTAGGCAAGGTTCAAAGGATAAAACCACCACCGTAACAGACACAAGCATGCAAAATCTGAAGGTAATGCTACTCAATGCTAGAAGTCTAAACCTCAAAATGCACTCTCTCGAGGCACTCCTAAAAATGGTGGACCCCAGCCATAAACAAACTTTACAACAGAAGGAGGAAGCTACTACACGACAGAGCAAAATCCCTAAAAGGGAAGGCATCTCTGATCAGTACTAGCAAAAAGCTAGGATCACTCATAAAATCATCCAAGGCCAACTTTGAGAGAAAAATTGCAAAAGACACAAAAGACAATCACAAGGCCTTCTTAGCTATGTTAGAAACTTGGGTGGAAACTCCCAGATATGCTCAGAGTTAGTCCAAAATGACACAAAATATACTGAGCCCACTGACATTGCCAACATTCTGGCAGACAGGTGCAGTGCAAATTTCTCCTCCCCCCCAAAAGGAGAAATAACTATCCCAGCAGAGTGTAGCCTCCCTAACATCTCAGATGCCCAGGTGAGAGCCGCCCTCTCTAAAGCTAAAAACACAGCATCAATGGGACCGGATGGTGTCCTGGGCTGTGTGCTGCATGAACTCCAAGAGGAACTAAACCCACACATAAGGCTGCTGTTTAATCTTAGCCTTACTACAGGATACATACCCAAAGAGTGGCGTACGGCAACAGTGGTCCCACTTCACAAAGGCGGTGCTTCTACGGACCTTGGAAATTACCGGCCCATAAGCTTAATGAGCCTGGTCTGCAAAGCTATGGAGAGGAACATTATGGAACTCATAAAGAAAGACATTGGGGACCTACAGACATTGGATCCTACCCAATTTGGCTTTGTCAAGGGCAGATCCTACCTTTTGAACTTGGTCGACTTTTTTGAAACAGTCACTAAGGCCATTGATGAGGGTAAGGCAGGTCACACAGCCTACCTTGACCTTGCAAAAGCCTTTGACACAATACCCCACTCGGTCATCATAGACAAACTCACCAGCTTAAATGTAAACCCATATGTCACGAGATGGGTTGCAAACTGGCTCAAGGACAGAACCCACAGGGTCAGAGTTGCTGGAGCTATGTCAGACTCTAAGCCAGTCACAAGCGGTGTCCCATAGGGCTCAGTCCTGGGACCCCTCTTGCTTGGCATTTATTTTTCCGAGGTACAGGCAAACATAGGAGGATTGTAGCTGACAAAGTTCGCAGATGACTGCAAACTGGGCGCCATAATCGATACTCCAGCAGACACTAACATCCTTCAGAGAGGCCTCATAGAAACGGATAATTGGTGGCAGAGCCATGGCCTCAAGCTGAATGCCAAAAAATGTATAGTCATACCCTTTGGGAAAAACAAGGTACCCACAAATTACCACATAGGTGGTAATCCATTAAGTACGGAAGAGGTAATCAGGGACCTAGGGACCCAGGTTGACAGTAACCTCTCATTTGACACTCACATTGCCAAAGTGGTTAGGAAGACCTTCTATATTGCCCACCTTATCATGAAGGGTTTCACATCTAGATCAAGAGAGGTCATTGTGCCCCTGTACTCTTCTCTTATCAGGCCAATGATTGAGTACAATGCCCCATTTGGGATGTATCTTACCCGACACCTGCAGCAGTTGGAAAGACCCCAAAAGTTCCTCACCAAGAGGATAAAGGGTCTTAAACATATGTCATATGCTGCCTGACTGGAAAAACTCCAGCTCTATTCAGTCACATACCACCTACTCAGAGGTGACCTGTGCCTGACGTACAAGGCCATGTCCAATCCAGAATTAATGGACATGCTCCACCTCAGAAAATCCAAATCCATCAGAGCCACGAGAGCAAGAGACTTAAACCTCAACACAGAAATAAATAGGACGTGCTGGAGGGACAGATTCATAACCCAGAGGCTCCCTACACTCTGGAACAGAATCCCAATCCATGTTAGGCAGAGCCCCTCACTAACTCTATTCAAGAGAAATCTTGACGAGTGGATGGGAGATCGTAGGTTTACCCCGGGGGTCATCTCTGTGTCACTACTAGACAGAGGCACAGTAAACTAAACCCTAAATAGGCGTAGTATTCTCATCCTAAGGGGTGGTGAAAGCCACACACACTCTGGCTAGGCTTAGAAATGCCCTAGGGCAGATAGCCTAGTACGAACCTATGAACCTATGAGAACATCAATACCTGTGCAGTGACTGAGACCTGGTTCAAAGCTCCAGAGAGCACCCCTGCAATACCAGGCTACAGTTCTTACCACACTTTTCAGCCACAAAACCAAGACTTAAACACTAAAGGTGGAGGAGTGTCCATATTCACCAAGGATATTTACACCTCCAGGCTAGTTGCCCAACACAATGCATCTGAAATTCTCCAGGTACAACTAACACTAGGTAAGACAGCCATCCAAATTGTAGCTTACTACAGATCCCCCACCATACCCCAAGATTCTCACTACACCTTTCTAAACATACTGGAAAATATTAAGATACAACCAAACGCCCTAATACTGGGTGATTTCAACTACCCTGCCATTAATTGGGAAAACTACTTGGGTACCAACTCCTTTTCCCAACGGTTCTTGGAATTCATAAATTCCAATGCCCTGGATCAACTAATCCATTGTCCCATCAGGGTCTCCAATATCCTAGACCTGGTCATTACCAACATAGGACGTAGATGCTCCACACCAGTGGTCACCCCCTCATTGGTCAGGTCTGACCATAAGCAAATCACCCTTGACATCCACATCCCACCCCCACCCCCCAGTAAGGAAACCTCCTTAAAATACTTCTCCAAAGCCAACTTCATGCTACTGAAGTCAGAAGTGACAAATTTCACAACACCCATGCAGATGGGATCTGGAAGTTCGACTGCAGAATCCTACACTAAGGCACTGTATGAGCACATCCACTCGTGCATGAATCGTGCCATTCCAAATAGAACCAAGATGCTCTTCTCCAAAAAAAAGGAAGCCAATCTGGTGGTCCCCTGCTATAAACAAACTATGCAACAGAAGGAAGAAACTGTTGCAGAAAAGAGGAAAATCCCAGGATGCAAAAAACTCCCTCACCAGCCTCAGTAAGAAGCTGAGATCCCTCATAAAATCCTTAAAAGCTGTCAAATTGTCAAAGATTCCAAAGACAACCACAAGGCATTCTATAGTTATGTCAAGAATCTAAATGGCAATGCTCAGATCTGCTCTGAGCTACAAAAGAATGACATTAAATATACTGATCCCAAGGATATTGCCAATATGTTGGCAGATCGATTTAGTGCCAACTTCACTCCCCTCTCGCCCCCTAAAGGGCCCATCTCAGTATGAAAAGATTGCCAAATTCTGATAATCACAGCCACACAGGTAGAAACAGCATTCTCCAAAGCTAAGAATACAGTATCCATGGGACCAGATGACATCCCAGGCTGTGTACTACATGAACTACAAAATGAACTGGCACCCAACCTAAGTGTCATGTTTAATCATAGCCTCACCTCAGGCTTCATGCCCACTTAGTGGTGCACAGCTATAGTTATCCCGCTCCACAAGGGAGGATTCACCTTGGATCCTGGGAACTACCATCCCATCAGTCTGACAAGCCTGATCTGCAAGGGCATGGAATGCATTATGATGGAACTTATACACAAAGACACTGGCAACCTTCAGACACTGGACCCCACCCAGTTTGGGTTTGTGAAGGGCCGATCTTGTCTCCTGAATCTGATTGACGTCTTTGAATTGGTCTCCAGAGCTGTGGATGAGGGTAAGGCAGTCCACACAGCCTATCTGGACTTCGCCAAGGCCTTCGACACCATCCCCCTCTCTGGAATCATAGATAAACTTACTAAGCTGGGCATAAATCCCTACGTCACTCGATGGGTTGCCAACTGGCTTACTGACTGAACCCAGACTGTAAAAGTAGCCGACTCCAAATCCAGCTCCAGACAAGTGACAAGTGGAGTACCTCAGGGTTCAGTCCTGTGACCACTCTTGTTTGGTATCTACTTCTCTGAAGTACAGGTCAACACTAAGGGACTTTGGCTAACAAAGTTTGCAGATGACTGCAAACTGGGAGCCATTATTGAATCCCCAAATGATGTGGATATTCTACAAAAGGGCCTTACAGAAACAGATGCCTGGTGCCAGAGCCATGGGCTCAAGCTTAATGCCAAGAAATGTATAGTTATCCCCTTTGGAAAAAAACATGTACCCATGAACTACCACATAGGTGGCAGGACACTAAACATCGAAAGTGTGATGAGAGACTTAGAGACACAAGTGGACAGTGGTCTCACTTTCGATAACCACATCACCACAACAGTCAGGAAATCCCTCTACATGGCACACCTCATCACTAAGGGCTTTTCATCCAGTAAAAAGGAGGTCATTGTCCCACTGTACTCATCCCTCATTAGACCATTTATAGAGTATAATGCCCCATTTGGTATGTACCTCACAAGACATCTGCAACAGCTGGAAAGGCCACAGAAATACCTCACTAAAAGAATCACAGGCCTAAAGCAGATGCCATATGCTGACCGTCTAAAAAAAAACTCCAGCTATACTCTGTGGTATATCATCTACTCAGAGGTGATCTCTGCTTAACATACAAGGCCATGTCAAACCCTGAACTGTTGGACATGCTCCACTTAAAGAAATCCCAATCCCTCAGAGCCAGATGCTCCAGGGATCTAAACCTTATCATCACAATGAACAAAGCATGCTGGAGGGATAGGTTCCTGACCCAGAGACTCCCCATACTCTGGAATAGACTGCCCATACATGTCAAGCAGAGCGCCTCATTGGCTCTCTTCAAAAGAAACCTTGATGATTGGATGGGCGATAGGAAATTCACCCCGGGGATCATGTCAGTCGCCCTGCTAGACAGGGGCCCAGAGAAGTAAATATTGTGGGAAAAAATTTCCAGGGAATTATTATGGCTAGGCTTGCATAGGCCTTAGGGCCAATAGCCTAGTACCAACCTATGAACCTATGAACCTTCTTGTGCTGGGTGAGTCTATTCACAAAGTGCCATCATTGCAGAGTTTTTCTTGCACTGTAAAGAATTATCTGTTAAGGTACAGCCATTTTGGGGAAGTTTCAGTGTGCAGTGCACTGTTTATTCACAAAGTGCTGTTACTTTGAAATGGTTCTTATTCTGAGCTTGTTATGCCCAGTTCATTTGCACAGTGCAGTTATTTGAAATGTTTCTTACACTGATAAGAGGTGATTTCTTGCAGTACAGTAATTTTGAGAGTATTACATCGCATGAGAGATTTATTTTGCAAAATTCAGTCATTCAAATGCTTGTTGTACTACTGGGCAAAGTTAGAAGTATTGGCATAAATTTCTGGCATATGCGTATGTGCATGTGTTCATGCATATTTGCAAAACCCTTTACTGGTATGTGTTAATATGGCAGATGGATTTCAAAAGCCCTCGCCAATTGTATTTGATCAGAATATTGTAGGGAATTGGAGAATATTTGAGCAAGAGTAGGATATTTTTATACAAGCAGCTTATTCTGACAAAGATCCACGCGCCACGACATTCATTTTGCTAAACCTAGCTGGGTCAAAAGCCATTGGTAGTGAGCGTTCATTTGTATATGCACCAGAAGTATATGAGGGAGAAGGTAAAAATCATCATATTGTTGTACAGTCATAATCAAGGGAAGACCCCAAGTCTTCAGGGAAATTCAGGGAAATGTGCTACCCCCAGAAAATGGTATGTTCACCCCACAGTCAAGTGAACTTAAAGACATGCAGGTAGGTACGTGCATGTGTGGGTGTGCCTTCTTTGAAGGTTGGGTGTAGTGGACCGTAGTTCTGCAGTGGTGACCCCTAACTGGGAAAAGCCGAAAGACAGTTTATTACTGACCTGAGAAGCAAAGCTAAAATGTGTCAGTTTGGTGTCTTAAAAGATTAATTAATAATGGACAGGCTTGTGTATGTGGTATTAATAGTGTTGCTGTGAGATTTTGCTTCACGACAGTGATTTAATGTTTAGTAAAGCCATTGAGATTTGTCAAATCCATGAAGTTACAGAAAGACACACAAGTATGCTTGCAAGTGACAAGAACATGGTTTCAACAATCTCCAGAGCAAATGTAGATAATATGCAACACATGACAAACAGAAGCAGGCGTAAGCACATGGCAGCCACAGCCCCTGCTGATTCACCAGGGAAAGCACATAGTTTTCCACTATGTTCTCAGAAAGTAGCATGCTTAGTGCAGTACAGGCATGAGTCAGCAAAACCCAAATTCAGATTTTTTGTTAACTGTTGCAATTGTGGTACCAGTAATGAATCTAAAACAGAAAAATACTTAGAATTTGATCAGCAATGCCACAGGTGTAACAAATTGAACCATTTTCAAAAGTTTTGCAAATCAAGTAAACTTACAGTTATAAAGAAGGGTCACTCAAAAAAGCAAGTTAATCACATAGAGAGCTGCAATTCTACTTACTATATAGATGGTGTATCAGTAACTGGTGAACAGGTCGATGCAGTGAATTTGTTGGCAAAGAACAAAGTGTTTTGTACTGCCCAAATCAATGGTAAAGCCACCAAGCTCAAAGTAGACACTGGTTCAAAGTGTAATGTTAAATCAGCGGACAGATTTGCTAAGGTGAAAACTTTGAACAACTCAATAAGGCTAGTAGTGTGAAACTTGTTGCTTATGGAGATAAAGAAATTCAAACCAAAGTCTCAGCAGTGCTTTTATGTTATTTGGCTAGGAACTGTTACAATTTGTCATTTATTCTATGTAGTCCAAAGACCTGTGCAGTCATTATTGGGTCTCAGAGACAGTTTGAGAATGAATCTGCTTTCTTTTACTAAAGAAGTTCATCATATAAGCACATATCCTAGTTCCGATATTTCTGAAGCCATTTTCTCAGAGTATGATGATATTTCCGATGACAAGTTGGGCAAACATCCAGTTGTGTATCCCATGAAGTTAGACCCAGAGATCAGTCCAGTAGTCAGACCAGCAAGAAAAGTTCTGATAGCTATGCAGGATAAAGTTAAACCTCAGTTGGATAAAATGGTGCAGCAAGGTGTAATTTGTCCAATTACAAAACCAACTGAAGGGGTGTTGTCCATGATAATAACCCACAAAAAAGGCTCAGATAAAATCAAAATATGTATTGTCCCAAGAGATTTGTACAAAGCATTAAAGAGACCACTTCATCCAATGTGTATAGTCGAAGAGTACACAGCCCTAATACTGAATGCCACTATTTTTTCTGTCATGGATGTAAAAAGTTCATTTTGGCAAGTGATGCTTGATTGCAAATCCTAATTACTGACCATTTCAGTACCCCATTTGGCAGATATAGATTTCTGAGGAAGCCATTTGGAATAAATTCTGCAAGTGAAGTATTTCAGTGTGCAATGGAGCAAATGTTTTCAGGTTATCCTTGTGCCATAAGAGTAGATGATTTATTGGGTGGAAGCAATGGTGAAGCAGAGCATGCTAGAAACCTTAATAAAGTTCTAGACAGAGTATGTGAAGGGAACTTAAAGCTCAATCCTCTAAAATGAAAATTCAGACTACCAGAAGTTAGATATGTAGGTCATTTATTTACCAGCACTGGCTTAAGACCAGACCCATCTAAGCAAGCAGCTATTCTTGAGATGTCAGCACCAGATAATATTCAAGCCCTACAGTGATTCATTGGCATGGTCAACTATTTAGGCAAGTTTATATCAGACTTCAGTGAGTTGACAGCACCTTTAAGAGAGCTAATATGCAAAAATGTTACACAGTCTTGGTTGGAACAGCACCAGAAGGCATTTGAAAACTTTAAGTAGAAAAGTGCCACCCCACCTACATTAAGATACTATGATGTCAAATCACTCTTTCCTGTGATACTTCAAAATGTGGTCTTGGTGCAGTTATTCTTCAGGAAGGCAGACTATTAGCCTATGCATCTAGAACACTTACCAAAACTGAAATGCAATATGCTCAAATTGAGAAAGAACTTTTGGCAATAGTATTTGCATGTTCAAAGTTTCATGATTATATCTATGGTCGAGCTATTCAGATTGAAACTGATCATCAACGTCTAGTTACTATTCTAAAGAAGCCTATGCATTCAGCTTCAGCAATATTACAACAAATGATGCTCAAATTGAAAAAAGTGCAACTTCAAAATGGTCTATACAAAAGGCAAACTTCTTTATCTGGCTGATACCTTATCCATATTGACCTGGAATACAATGGAACAGCTTGACAAATTTTTACTTTGAAGTAATGGCAGTGCATCATTTTCTACCTCAAGACTTGGTGAGCTGAGAGATCACATGAAGACTGATCCATTTTTCAAATGCTCAGCCATTACATAAATGTTGGATGGCTGTCAAAGCAATGTAGTGTACCACTAAAGTGCAACCTTATTTTTCTTACAAAGATGAGATGTTGATGGCATTATGTTCAAAAGTCCTAAAATTGTTGTTCCTGTTTCCTTACAACATGAATGTATCCAGACTTTGCATCATGGTCAACCAGGTTCTGAATCTACCAAATGAAGGGTGAGATAACTAGTATTTTGGCCTTCACTAGTGAAAGACATTGATAAAATACTTTCTTCTTGTTCATTTTGCAATAGTACTAAATTGCATTTTCAAAGAGAACCACTTCAGCTGAATCAGGTTTCTGAACTACCTTGGTCAGAAGTAGCCACTGACATATTTGAGTGGAACAATCAATATTACTTAGTATTGGCAGACTCTTATTTGAACGGGTTTGAGATTGAGTTACTACCTAATCTAACATCCAGTACTGTTATTACCAAATCGAAACATCACTTCTCAGTCCATGGTAGTCCACACAGTTATTTCTGACAATGGTACTCAATTTACTAGTCAGTTGTTTCAGAAATTTGCAAGAGAATGGAACTTTATACATGTTACTAGTAGTCCAGAATATCCACAGTCAAATGGACTAGCTGAACGTGCAGTTCAAAGTGCAAAGCAATTACTTGAAAGGTCAAAGTGTGATAATACTGATGTCTTTTTGAATTTACTTAATCTCAGAAACATACCCTGTGATGATATACTTGGGTTGTCTGCTCAGAGACTTCTACCCAGGCAAACCAGAACAACTGACTATTAGTTCCAGTTTATTGAGGCCTAAAGCTAAAAACAACAGAACCATCCAAGCCCAATTATTCAGTAACTGTTCTTTCTAGAAGTCCAGTTATGATAAATTGAGCATGTTTCTTCATCCATTGAAAGAAGGAGACAGTGAGGATACAAACGGTGAAAGGTTTTGAATGGATTGGTCAAGTAACAGGTATCTGTACCAAGCCAAAATCTTACTTCATAGAATCTGAGGGTGTGGAGTACAAGAGAAATCACAGACATCTTCTTGCTGTACCAAAATCATTATTGCAGCATTGTTCTTGTGATACAGACACTAAAATTCAAAGCAATTCAGACAATATTCCTGTTCCAGAATCTGTCCTTCTACTTCCATTCATGATGATGTTCCTGATATTCCTAAGGTTGAACATTCAGCAGAGAAAGTTCCAGTTGCTAAATCTAATTCTCAGTTTTATGTCACATGATTTGGTCATACTTCCAGACCTAGTGTGAAATACACAGTGACCTGGACATAACTGTATATATTTTATTTTACATTTGTTGACCGGGATAGTCTGACTGGATATATGTCCATTTTCAGCGGAGGCCCAGGGAGAAAAGCTCCAACAGGGTTACCAATGACAGTTAGTTACAATAAATAGAGTTTAGGAAAAGACATATAGACAGTTTACATAGTTTCAAAGAAAAACAATATTACAATAGCAAATGCAGTCTGTTACAGTTCATTATATTCAAGATAATTAGCAACTAGTAGAGTCAGTAGGACAAGAAATGGCCTAGTCTTTAGCTAACATTTTTTATTATAGATTGATCTTTTTAGGTTAAATTACTCATAGGACTGATGTGGTTTGGAGTGGGTAGATTTATTTTAGAAGTTAATCTGGGTTTGTGCAAGGACAAAGCCAGTGTGATTTATAGTGGAGTTTTAGCTCTTTTTTTGAATTGTATTAGTGAAGGTATAAGCGTGAGGTTATTGGGAAGGGAGTTCCAAACCTTGCCAGTGGTATTAGCATACAATGTGTCTCCGCCTAGGTTATAGGATTTGCTTGTTTGGACTAGGAGTTTGTTTGATGAGCAAGTGAACTTAAGTTGGTATAAGGGGTTATTATGTTTTTAGAGCAGGGTGTTTTCAGGATATTTAAGGATTTTAAAGACTTCTATGAGTTGGTACTGCTGGAGAAGATTTGGGAGTTCAATCCAGTCAAGCTTTTTCAGGTTAATACAATGGTGTGTTCTATAGGGTAAGTCAGTTACAAATCTAGCAATGTGATTGTAACTAGATGAGAGTTTGTTAAGGTCAGATTTGTTAAGGTTAGTGAGGACAGGGGAGGCATATAGTAGGGTGGATAGGAGGTGTGAGCGGGCAGTGGCTATTCTGGCAGCTGGAGTTAGGAAGGTTTTTATCCTATATGAGGACCCAAGTTTTTTGTTTACTGTTTTAATAGTTTGGTTGATGTGCATATCAAATCGAAGTTTATTGTCAATGTTTACTCCTAACAGTTTAGCATGGGTATTGGGGGAGATAATGGTTCCATTATTGGATTGTATAGTGAATTGTGTGATAGGAGTTTTGTTAGTTGGGTAGAAAAGAAGTAGTTTGGTTTTCTTTGGGTTTAGGATAAGGTGATGGTCAGCGAGCCAATTTTCAACTATGGTAAAGCTGTATTGGGTAGTTGTTAGAAGGTTTTCTAGGGTGGCATTGGAACATATTAGAGTTGAGTCATCTGCATACTGGATGCAGGTGGCTTCGGGGATAACTGAATGGAGGTCATTTATGAATATTGAAAAGAGAAGAGGTCCTAATATGGACCCTTGAGGAACACCTATGGTGCTTGGTAGCAGGCAAGAGAGCTTATTTTGCCAGAAAACTGCCTGTTGTCTGCCCGAGAGGTAGGCTTGAAACCAGTCTAGGGCTAGGGTGTCTAGATGTAGGGTTTCCAAAGTGTGGAGGAGTAGCTGGTGGTTTACCATGTCGAAGGCTTTCGACAAATCCAGGAAGAGAGCCGAGGATATTTCTTTGTTATTCCGGTTAAGGTTTATTTTTTCGGTAAAAGAGAGGCAGTGGTCGTGCTATGATGGGGTCTAAATCCATGTTGAGAGTCTGTTAATAGTTTGTTCTGGATGAGATAGGACATAAATTGGTTATGCACACACTTTTCCATGATTTTGGCAAGTGGTGATAGTATGGCTATTGGTCTATAGTTTGAAAGTTCAGTGGATGCGCCTCCTTTATGGAGTGGTATAACGTAGGATATTTTCCAAATTGCTGGGATTGTGGCCTCAGTAATAGTTCTGTTAATTAAGATCGAGATAGGATAGGCTATGACATCTGCAGCTATTTGCAGATATCCAGCTGGGAGAAGATCAGCTGAAAGGGTAGTTGGCTTTAGTTTTTTCAATAGGGATCGAATGAAGGAGGTGGGCATGGGTTGGAGGTTAAAAGACAGTAGGGAATTGTGTGTAGCATTTTTTGGAGTGATAGAGGGAGCAGGTAGTTGGTTAGCTAAAGACCGAATGGTTTAGGTGAAGAAGGTATTAAAGTTATTGGCTACTTCTTCTTGGTTCTTATCTGATAGAATTCCTGGGGTAGGAGTGGTGGATTTGCCTGGTTGGAGAAGTTTATTTAAGCCTGCCCAGAACTTTTGAGGGTTGTTTTGGTGTTTGTGTTGCAGATGGTGAACGTATTTTTTCTTATCTAGTGTGGTGGCCTTTTTAGTTTCATTTCTTATTTGCTGGAAGTTGATGCGATCTAGGGGTAACTTGGTAGTACGCCACTTGACCCATGCTTTGTCTCTATTTGTTATTTTGGATTTGGTCTCTGTGGTTAGCCAGGGTGCTATTTGTGTTTTGATTCTAGATGCCCATTTGGGAGCATGAGAGTCAAGTATGGTAAGGAATGTATTGTTAAAATATGAGACTGCATCATCTAGGGGAAGAAATTTTAGCTTTGACCAGTTACAAAGTTTGAGTTCCATGTTAAATTTTATTGGGTCAAAGTTTTTCTTGTTTCTGATGATTCTATAGACCGTCGTACTAGCGCAGTTGGTTTTATCTTTCATAATGTATGTGAGCATGTGATCACTAAGATCATTGGGGAGAGTCCCAGATGTATATTTTTGGGGGTGCCCCTTCATGAGTATACAGTCTAGTATGCTCTCTTTTTGGTTAGTATTTCCTAGTCTGGTGGTAGAGGATATGATCTGAGAGAAACCGTGGAGATTTAAAGAAGTATGGTTAGACAGTGCGGAACATTGGTTCCAGTCAATGTTAACATCACCCAGGACAATAGTTTCTTGAGGGTAATTGTTGTCTATCCAATTTAAAATGACCTCTAATATATGTACCACATATATGTACCTAGTTCTGTATAACTGCATAACAAAGAGCTATTTGTATTGTTTGCATGTCCACTGATATTCTCAGCATAACATGATGCATTTCTCAAAGGATGCAGAACAGACTGTGCATGCTGTGTCTTTAAGAAGCATATCAAGGACTGAACATGCATAGATAAATACCAGGCACGTGCTATTCCCTGTGCTATTTTGAAAGTGCAGCCAGAGAGTGAGCATGTGAGAATGAATGTAGCTAGGTTGTATATAAGTTACCTAAGCTGAAGTTAATAAGTTTAATTGTGATGTGTTTGTACATAATAAAGCTGCTTGAACAGAACCCACAAAGACTAGTCTATTACATCCTGACTAGAGAGGTAACAATTTTGTCCTTCTGAAAACTGGAATTCCATACTAACTGCAACATTGACAGCAGTCCTGCTATTCTTATACCAAGTCATGTAAGGACTGTGAACCCTTGTAGACAGCAATCTGAACTTTGACCACCAAGTGTCCACACTGGTATTGAAAGCCTATGTTTTGCACATCATAAGTCATGCCATCATATTCAGATCTTAGGATAGTATGACAACACTGTACTCAAACCTCATCAGAACATCAATAGAGTATAATTCTCTGTTTTGCATGTACCTCACCAAACAGCAGCTGGATAGACCACAGGGTTGTTAAGAAAACATACAGACTACAAACCATGCCATGATATTTGTGGATAGACTGAAAGCCATGTCACTGTAATCTGTATCATATAGGATGAGGTGACTTCTGCCTGTTCTCTAGCCCATTTTCTGACCTTGCCCTGGTGGGAATAGTGCATATTCACAAATCAGATATATCCAATGACATAATCAGTGTCTGTTGAGGAGAAAATTGTAATAACAGTGTCCCACATGCTGGTATAACAGGCTCTCTGTAATGTCAAGTCAAAGAAAAAACACACTCGCGCACACCCAGTTGACTACAGCAAGAATAGAACCCCTATCTATCTAGGTACACAGACTATAGACCTCCATTTTTAAGACAAACGCCATAGCTCAAGTCTGGTTTGGAGTGTCTTAGACAACACTTTATAGCTAATGATATCAGCAGTGTCTGTTGAGGAGAATATGGCAATAACAGTGTCCCACATGCTGGTGTAAAAGGCTGCATATAATGGGAAGCAAGAGAACAAACACACACCCAGTTGACTGCAGTAAGAATAGAACCCCTACTTTTCTAAGTGCACAGACTACAGACCTCTGTATTTAAGGCAAGTGTCACAACTTAAGTCTGACTTGGAGTGTCTCAACAATTTATAAAGCAAGAGAGAGCACAAACACACACACATACACACACACACACACACACACACACACACACACACACACACACACACACACACGCACACACGCACACACACACACACACACACACACACACACACTCACACACACACACACACACACACACACACACACACACACTTGACTGCAATGAGAACAGAACCCCTACTTCTCTGAATACACAGGCTACAGAACTCAGTACTTTATGTAAGCACCACAGCACAAGTCTGACTTTTACAAGACTGCAGGTCAACTTATAGTGGATGATATCAACAGGACATGGAGAGAATATTTTTTGAGACCTGCATGAAATTGATGTGTAGGCATGTGGGATTGGAGCATTAACTGTAGCATACTCACTTCTGCTCTTCTGTCTTGACACACAGTTGAGTGCAATGGGAACAGAACCCCTACCTAACTAAATGTATAGAATACAGAACTCAGTATTTTATGCAAGTGCCATGGCACAAGTCTGGCTTTTACAAGACTGAAGGTCAACTTATAGCATCAACAGGGCATGTTGGAAAGAGGATGTTCGGTGGCCTGCATAGGTTCATAATGTCATAGGTTCATGGGAGATTACTAGCCTAATGGCCCTATGGCATTTACAAGCCTAGCCATGTAAAATCCAAGTACCCTTATTGAGCATAGTTAGATGATTGTTGTTAGCAGAGTGATTTTGTGATCAGCAATGACTGGCCCTGTACATGAGGGACATAGGTGCCACCCCAAGTGTTAAATTGCAATCACCCATCCAGTTGTCAAGGTTGTATTTGAATAGGTTAATTGAGAAGCACTGTTTCACATGCAGTGGGAACCTATTACAGATGAGTGACAATTGCTGGGAGATATATCTGTCCTCTCAGCATGTTCTGTTTATGTCACAGGCTAGGATGAAATCCCAAGAAGAAGTTATTCTTGTCCCATTTGATTTGAAGATGTCCAGCATTTCCAGTAGGACAGGGCCTAAGACTGATCTGTAGACCAGGCATAGGTGACATCTCAGAACGGTCCCCAGCTAAGTGTGCACACCAATTAACTTTTGCTGTTGAGTTCCTACTTTGATCTTGGATGTTTTTGGACATATTTCTTGACCTCTCAGAAGCCTGCATGATACTGAGTACAGTGACAGAACTGTTATTCTTTACATGTATGTCATGTTTTGAAGACCCTGGATTCTTCCCGTCACAAACCTCTGCATTTGCTCCAGTTGCTGCAGGTGTCCAGTGAAGTGCAGAAAGAAGGGAGCATTGTACTCAATTAGTAGTCTGACAAGGATAGAATACAAAGAGCTATGACCTTCCTGGTTTTGGATGTGATGGCTTATTTATGAGGTGCACAATGTAGAATGTGTGTCTCACCACTATGGACACATAGTAACTGAAGTGTAGATTCCAATCAACATGTGTTCCCAAGTCTCGTAGCACTGTGTTTGAGCTTAGAGGGGTACTATGTATATCATAATTACCAGAGGTACTTCACTGCCAAAGCAGACAATGAGGCATATTTTGCTTTAAGGTTTAGTCTGTGAGTTTGGCACCAATCATTTCTCTGTCTCAGGAACTTTGGTGATATGTTAACATTGTTGTGGGACTCTATATGACTGCATCCAGTTGACAGTCATCTGCAAACTTGGTAAGCCACAGGTCATCTACCTTTGCCTGGGTTTCAGAGAAATAGTTGCCAAACAGTTGAGGGCCTAGTACAGATCCTTGTGGTATGCCACTGGTAATTGGCCTACTGGTGGTGGTGGTGGTGGTGCAGTCTCCAACTTTGACAGTGTGTGCTCTGTTGGTGAGCCAGTTGGCTATCCATCTAGTAATGTATGGGTTGAATAAGGGATAGTGTCAAAGGCCTTGGATAACTCATCATAGGCAATAAGTCCCGTTATCCCACATCCAGGTCTTTGCGGTCAGTATCAAAGCAGTCCACTAGGTTTAATAAGCAAGATCTACCCCTGACAATACCAAAATGGGTTGAGTCAAGTGTATTGAAGGTCACCTATGTCCCTGTGGATAAGAACCATGCTGCTTCGTTCCCTAGCTTTGCAGATAAGGCTTTTTAGGCTTATGGGTCAATAGCTCTAATTCTGCATGTTACTAGACTGCTGTGATTGCATATCACAGAACGTTTGATATTCATTTCTGTAGTGTAGGTGATATATGTATGTGGAAAAAGTACTGAGACACCAGGGTTTCATTGCTGGGGGGAGGCAACACATGGCTGTATTGTAAATATGTGACATGTTGTTAGATATGACCTTCAGTTTGTTATATTTCCATATGTAATTTCATGTCATAGACAGGAAATGGACAATAAACAGCAGTAATACCTACTAATATCTACTTTTCCATTGCATGGTGAGCAGCAGGTTGGCACAATGGTTGGCAAAGGATTTGTGCATGTGAGATACACATTTTCATTACTTTCCCTGTTTGTGTATAGTTAAGCAGTGCACAAAAGCAAGCCACATTGCTAAAGTCAGAGAGTTAGTACTGAGTCTATGAAACACACCTACTGCTTAACTGACTCTGTGGCAGCAGGTGTAAATGCATTCTGTGTTGTCCACAGTTCCTTTATGTTTGGGCAAATGTGATCTATAGACCTCTAGACCTATAGACCTATAGACCTCCTTTCAAGTTCCAGCTTTAGAAGGAAAGATATTTGGAAGGGGAATTCAAATGAGAGACACTAGGATCAAAGTAAGCAAACTACTAGAGAAAATGTTTAGGATTCCTGTGTGAGCTTGTATCTAGGTCTGGCATAATTAATGTTCTAACGAATGGGATGTTTGACATTCTCTGTTTTTTCAACTGTTTATTCTTTGTGAGATCAGCGGACATTGTATTTTTCCAGTGGGTGTTTTACTTGGATTAGATGGCGATGGATGGTGTATGCTTTTATGTAACTTGCTTGCCTCAATAATTACTGAATAACTGACTGTACCTTATCCCTACTAGGTGGTTAGTTCATGCACCCCATCAGGATAGCCAGTAGCCAGACCCTCCAAATATTGTCCCCCACTTACTCCTTATCTACTCACTATTACAACTGCCTTTTCCCCCCTCCACTCCACCCTTCTATATCCCTGTGAATACACCCTCAGACATTTCATTCTAATCCTCTTCTCTCATACTTATTAACCATCTCTCTTCCTACACATCCTTCTCACTCAGCTCATACTCTGTCTCCCACCATGCAAACAAAATCTGCCTATGCTCTAATACCCTTATTTCTAAGCCTAATTCTCTTTTGCTTACTCTACCTTACTAGTCTCCCACAGTTTCAGCACTCCCCTCCCTTTCATACAACTGCGATTTACATTACAAAATACTTTTCCTTTACAACCCAAGCCTCCCCCAACCTCTACAAACATAATGAATCTTTTCTGTTTCAAAGGAAGCTCTTCCTTACCCCTAGTAAACCACTTCCCATATGCACCAAACTCACCTCATTAAGTTACAATATCTACACCTATGACCCATTAGATAATAAATACCTATCCATACTCTACTCAAAATTTATCACCCTCGTCCTCCATTCTGGAGACATACACCCTAACCCAGGGCCTTCATACAACTCCACCTCTAAACCACATTCACATAGCTCTCCTCTGCACCACAAATCTCTTCTCCTTGCCACTCTTAATGCCAGGAGCCTTTGTAATAAAATACCTTCCTTTCATACCTGGATCTCTCATAACAAACCTGGTATTGTCTCTATCACAGAAACCTGGCTAAAACCACACATAAAAGATACCAAAATTATGCCCCCTAATTATAAACTTATAAGAAGTGACAGACATCAAAAGAAAAGTGGAGGAGTAGCCTTACTCTTCTCCTCCTCCTTAACAGTAACATGCTATACTAAGCCCATACCCTCATTTGTCACCGCTGAGCTAACCCTCGCCCTTCTCAAAGTAAATAACAATAAAAATGTATGCATTGCCTCCCGGTACATTCCTCCTGGTAACAATATCCCTATACTGGAAGATATTCTTGCCTGGTTCACTTCCAACATAAATAGTGAGACTATAATCCTAGGCGATGTCAACATAAACTGGTCTTCCATTGACTCATCTACCCCTTCTCAAAGTATCAACCTATATCAATTCACACAGCTAATCAAAACCCCTACAAGACCAAATAAAGATTACACCACAGGTAGCATCCTTGACTGGATACTAGTTTCCCTCCCAGAGTTTCTGATAGTGGTACTCTCACAGACTCCCTTAGGGACCATCTCCCTGCCTACATATGCCATTCCCCCTCCACCATCCTCTTTCAACACAGACACATTACCACCCGCAACATGCAAAACTTTAACCCCCTAATTTTCCCTAATACCTTAAAACAGATAGACTGGAACCCTCTAAAGTCCCTCCCTTTAGATGCCGCAGTCTCACATTTCCATCGAAGTTTCACTGATATGCTTAACCACTTTGCCCCAAGTAGAACCAAAAGACTCAGATCCAAAACAGCCCCCTGGCTAAATAAAGACACAAAACTACTTATGCATCACCGAGATAAAATCTGGAAATACTACCAAAATGCAAAACTCCCAACTCTCTTGCCAAATACAAGCAACTGCAAAATCAAGTAAAAATACAAATAGCCACTGATCACAAATCCTACTACCTTAAACTTCAAAATAATCATAAAACCAACCCCAGAAAATTTTGGAATAGTATCTCATCAATAATATCCCCAGGCAAAAAAAGAGAACCCTTGCCCTGACCCAGACACACCAGACCTCCACCTAGCAACCCAATTTGTCTCCTTTTTCATTGACTCCATAGGCAAACTCACCTCTTCTTTACCTAACAACACCCCCCCAACTTAACTGATAACAAAAACTTAACATCCATGAACCCTAAGTCCTCCCCTTTTCCTCTCAAATCCATTCCTACCCACACTATAAAAAAGCTCCTTCAAAAGTTAAAACCTTGTTCTAATACCCCAGATGACATTCCATCCAAATTTCTCCAACTAGCTGCTGATGGCATAGCCCTTCCAATCAGCATCCTAATCAATCGCTCCATTCAGGAATCCTATGTACCATACCTCTGGAAAAAAACCTTCATTATCCCCCTCCATAAAGGAAGTACAAACTGTTCAATCTCCAACGTTTGCCCTATTGCTATCCTATCCCCCATCTCTAAGATACTCGAAAAATGTATTCACCTCCAACTATTACCCTACCTATTGGACAACCAACTCCTAACTCCTACCCAACATGGGTTTATACCAGGACATAGCACCACCACAGCCCTTCTTTCCTTCCTCGAAATCATTAACTCTGCTCGTGACTCTGGGAACATAGTTTCTACACTCCTCCTCGACTTATCTAAAGCTTTCGACACTGTCTCTCATGTGCTTCTACTTTCTAAACTCTCCCATCTTAATCTCTCCTCTTCTTCTGACAAATGGTTCTCCAGCTATCTCTCAGCCAGGGAAAAAGCTGTAAAATGGAACTACTGCACTTCCTCTTTCCTTCACACCCCAACAGATGTACCCCAAGGCTCTATTTTGGGTCCTTTACTATTTAACATTTTCATCAATTATTTCCACCAATGCTAAACTGGTGCAATACGCAGATGACTCCACTATCATCTGCTCAGCCAAAACTCTTCCTTTACTAATAAACCTTATGCAAGAAGCCTTCTCCTCCACTGAGTCCTGGATGCTTGACAATCACCTAGCCCTAAATGTCTCCAAATCTAAAATAATGATCTTTACCCCTTCTAGACATACTGCTGCTGACAAAGCATCCTTCTCTATACTTAGCCTAAACAAAACAACTATTGAAATAGTTCCCTATACAAAACTTCTGGGCGTTCTTATTGATGACCAGCTAAAATTTGATATCCACCTACAAACCAATATTAAAAAGACTCATCAAAAACTTGGTATGCTTTATCGACACAGGCGCTACCTTTCTCTGTCTTCTAGACAACTCCTATCTACCACCTACCTCCTACCCTCCCTTTTGTTTGGAGCTCCGCTACTCTCTAACCTCCAATCATCCCTAAAATCTAAACTTTCCTCATGTTATAACAAAATTTCAAAGTTTGCCACAGGATCCAAATCCTCTACTCACCATTGCAACTCCCTGCATGCTCTAAATTGGTTGGAACACCCAAGCTACCTAAATTTCATTCAACTAACTACAGCACACAAGCTAATTTTCAAACCTTCTAACTGTCCATCACTCTCATCTTCCCTAAAATTTCACCAGTCACATAGAACACTTAGATCCACAAATCAGAACCTGTTAGAACTTTACAAGCCTTTACACGCACCAGGGCAACTTCTACTATCATTCTCCCTTGCCAGATTATGGAACTCTCTTCCCCCTTACATTAGAACTATCCCTAACCTACCATCCTTTAAAACCCTACTCCACTCTCACCTCTACTCCCTCTGGGAGTGCTCCTGTACCCATCCTACCTGATTCCTGATACCTATCCCTATTCTATTCTACTCTAATCTCTGCCACTGCTTCAGTTCATCTCTCTAAATTTCCTTTGCCTGAATACATGTAGTGTATTAAAAGAACATAAATTTATTGTATAATATCTTATAAGTGATTGACTCAGCTCATATATTTCAAGATATGTAAAATCTTGCCTTGCTGTATATTGAATGTTAAACTGTTGTTCTCATATGCTGTACTAATACATTATATATTGTATATTGTCTTTCTGTCTGGAGCTTTTCTCCTCGGGCCTCCATTGAAAATGGGCTACTTTGGCCCAATGGACTTTCCTGGTTAACAAACTGAAATAAATAAAATAAATAAATAAATTGACACATCTATTTTTGAACCTAGATGGAGCCATACTTTTAAATAAAAACTGATAACCGAATGACATAAAGTCTTTATAGTATGTTGGCATAGTGCAGCAGGCTTAAGCGACATTGCATGAAGGTAAACACAACATTTTGCCACTGTACACTGTTGCTGCGCATTGGTGCACAATGAGCACCTCTGTGAAAACACGGAGCACAAAAAGTGAAGAAATTCATTGCTTTTTCTGCTACTTATGTGTGTAGTGTGTGATTCTATTTTTTGACCAGATTAAATGTGTTAAAAGGAGTAGATAGAAAAATGGTGAAATGAGGAGCAAGCAGGGGGAAGAACAAATGGAAAGCAGTAAAGGAGTGTGCAGGAGGGAGGTAGGAAGGAACCATAGCTATCCATTTCTTTAACAATGCAAACTGAAAATATGTGCAGAATATTAACTGAATTTGGACTGTCACCTCCATAAAGAGGGGTGGCACCAATGCAATCATGTTGTATAGCTAATTGGACCAAATCAAGCATGTCAAGAAGACACGTGTAAAATGGAGAGCTATGCATGGGACAATATATATATATATATATATATATATATATATATATATATATATATATATATATATATATATATTTGTGAGACAGGTGCCCATTTTATTTTTTTTTTTTCATTTCAAACAGAGAGAACTGTTGGGGAAGGGATGGAGGTATGTCTTGGTCAAGTAAGTTGGGTAGGTGAGGAAGTAAATGCAAAGAGACATGACAAACAAGACAAGTGACAGAGATGGTGATGGACACAAAAGTTTAGGGGACACCATGATTGGGGTGAGGGAGAGGACAATGCAGGCTCATGCTCATCAAGCTTGGAGATGGTGAGTCCTCACCCACTGGACTGTCATCACTGTCACCTTATTCCACTGGTGGCTAGAGTGCTTGACATCTCCTCCTCCTTCTCCTACAGACCATGAAGGAGAGCAGCCTCTCCATCTGGTGTAGGTGTATACCAATGATGTAAGGCACAACCCTTCACACCATCCCTGGCACCTCACTGTAGGTGATGAAATCACTACCTCCAGCACTGCTCCCAGAGGGTACGACTGCACCAGCTTCTGTGCCAGTACTACCTGAGGGTGCAGGTAGTACAGGGATAGCTGAGTCAGTACTGCCTGGTTGGCTCCTGGCTACCTTTCTGTGCTTTGTAGCAGTTAGTGATGTGGTACAAATGAATGACGTGGAGACATTTTGATGACATATAATGGAAAATAAAAAAGAGAGATAAGGGTTGGGGTGAGAGAAAAAAATAGATAAAAATTAGTACCATCATATGTGACATACAATGCATTACTAGAATTATACAGCTCATTTATCTGAAGTATTACATTTAAGTAAACATCTTAACAGATACACACTATACAACAGATTGTTGAAAGTAATCCTTGAAATATGCATATACTGCACATATTCATTTTTCAATTATACAGATTACAGTTTACAACAGGGCATTTTAGAGTTTTTAATTTAATGTAAATATTATTGAAGAAATAACACTATTGCATCATTCTGAATTATAGTATTTGAACTCACTACCTCTGACTACAGTCTAATATTGGACTTTACTATTGGTTTGTGCTACAGTCTAATGCATGCACATTTGCTTCTACAGTTGGGATATGCATATTCAATTTGCTGAAACTCTATAAAATACCAAAAAACTATCTTTAACTTTTAATTCTACAATAACACTTCTCTTCTGCTAAATACATACCACTTGCTTCCCACAGTCTCACCAGTCGAGCAATATGAGCTTACTTATTGAACTCACACTCACTGGTAACTGGGGGTAGAACAGAAAAAAACACAAAGGCATTATACATATCAGTCTTTCATGCATTAAGCTTTCTAAGTCTGACAAGTGCTCTCTTAATTTCATACTAATACAACTGTGGGATGTCTGCAGTTTCAAATTCCTCCATCCAGCAGTTGAAAGTATCCCCTTTTCTCCAGTGTAAGTCATTAAAATGATGTCTACATTCCTCTCCAGTGTGTGGGATACCAGTAGTACTGGATACAGCCTGGGCCAAACTATTCCACACCTCAGACTTGTACTGGGAGCCAGAATAATCCACCTGCAGAAGCCTTTGGCTGTGGTGCTCTACCAGGAGACTAATAAATATCCTGGACTCCTGAACACTCCTCTTCTGTCCACTACACCTGGCACCTTCCCCTCTAATGCCAGTCATGTCTACCAGCTGAACTAGAGTAATGGAGACTGATGCGTTCCTGCCAATTCCAGTTATCACGTTTACTGGTAGTGTGCAAACCTGAGCAAAGTGCTTGCAAAATGTTAAGCGGAGGGCAGCAGTGCCAAGCAGGGAGGAATTAATTGCAATTGGAAGATTAATCTGACACTTGGACTTAGTTTGAGGGGTGTCTACTTATGTAGCCTGAAAATATATATTAGAAATTGGAAGGTAACTATTAGGTGAGTTAGGTTTTCAGACATGCACTGGAAGCATAAATGTAATGACCTGACACATTTCTTTTTACTTTTATACACTGAGAAAAATTATTTTTACACTGGGGGATTCAAACCTAGGCATAAGAGACAAAAATATTCTTCCACATTGTTGATTTGTCATCTTGGCCACAAAAGAAGTGCTGCTCAGACATAGTCAGGAATCATACATAAATACAGGTGACAGCCTGAGCTGTTACACGTGTATGTTTGTGACCTGACAGTGTTATTCAATATAGATTCATGTGTGTATGTGTCTTAGGTAATTGTGAAGGCCATACAAGTAGAGGTAGTAGAATTATATTCACAGAACTATAGCGCATGGTATACCCTCAGTCATATATCTGAAAACACAATACTGGTGTCTCATATCAGCTCCACTATCTAAAGTATTATAAGTGAGAGTGAATATAATGGGAAGTGGAGCAACAGTAAAATTGCATGGAATATCCAGTATTAGAACTCAAGACTATGTGTATGACAGTCCTACACTTACACCTGTTGCCACAAGAATGCTGAAATGGCATTTGACTATTTTTCAATTCATTGATATAAACTCCACTGTCACAACAGCAAGAAAAAAGGATACACAACCTGTACTAGAACCCAGAACTCATTGTACTTCAACCCTACATTTACACCTGCCGCCACAGGACTAGTTACATGACATTCCATAGTTTGCTAATCATTCTTAAGGTCTCTGTGTTAACCAGCACAAAATGCTGCTTAGTGGTTTGTGCGGTGCCCAACAGAATTACTTGAATGTATCCAGTTCCAGTTATTGGCTGTCTAGGTCCTGTCTGCAGGTGTTCTGTCTGCTTCCTGGATGGGGCAAGTCATCCCACTTGTGTACTGCTGCGCTTCATGCAAATAAATAACTGCAGCCAAACTTGACATTCATTTCCTTAATTTCCTGTGTTTGCACTAAGTGGTGCTTGGCGCAAACACTGGCTCCCTGAAAAAAAATCAATAAAGAAAAGAAAAAAGGAACAAGTAGTCGAAATGAGGAAAATCAGTCTATGACATATACAGTAGAAAATGTTGGCTCACATGAGATATTCCTGCATAGATTTGAATTTGAACTCTGACTCCAATGAACCTTCAGAACACAAGAAGGGTGCCTACCCCTTGTTGCCACACAAACAGCTTTGCTACAATGAACAACTTTGCAGCAATGAACTGAAACCATTTTGCATACAACCAACTGCAACATCATCTACAGTAATATGAAACCATACAACTGTTATTTGTGCATTTATTATTTTTGGATTAGTGCAAAGTGCACTAAGTGATCACACAGCCAGTTATGATTATTGCTTATAAATATATGGCTGTGTCTTACCTCTCTGTGCTTGTTGATCATTCTTCTCTTATCTGGGCAGTAATCTGAGACATGCAGTCTATAAGCCATTCTATATCATTGGTCTTAAAATATGTGAAGATATTAAATGGAAATAATATCATATGCAGTTGCCAACAGATGAAGGGGAGGTTGAATGTTAATGCACAGAACCTGTGAATTGTATGCTGCTTACTTATATTTCCAACCTTATATCTGACACTTTGTATCTCTAACCTGACAAACCCTTTGGATGTAGGCCAGCCTGCAGTCCTGTTTTGTTTTCCTTCTCCCAGCCAGTAATCATTCACAGTTGCAATCCATTGAAAACAAACACTGAGTGAGTGCCAGCACTATATTTACATCTGATACATGGGGCCAAGTTTTTGGAATTCAGCAATTGTAATAATTTCACACCTTGTTTGCATCTTCACAGTGCTAAGAGCTCTGAATATACACCATCTAAAAAGGCAACCATATAGTTAGGAAAACTGAAGGTGAGGAGACTTGTTTATATGGAGAACACATAGCAAAGGCTGTTACTTTGGGATATATCTGCACAGAGGATTACTGAATTTGAAAACATATGCTTGCATTTTGTCAGCTACATACTGCATATGCTGCAATGTAATTAAGAAAAATCTGAAGCAAAGACTTTTACATTTTTATGTGTTTGCATTAGTTAGAAGTGTACTGATGCCATGAGCATGTTTGTCAAGGCATTTCACAGGTATACATGATTGGCAATACATTAAAATGGAATGTTCTGGGATAAATCTGTAGACATGTTTAAGGGACAGTTTACTTAATGGCACTTTTAGCATTTCAAAGATGGTTTGTCAGAAAAATATTTAATTTGCCTGTTCTTTTTTTGGGGGGGGGGGGCAAAGGTTAGCATTTCAAAGATGGCTTGTTAGCAAAATGTTTTATTTGCCTGTTCTTTTTTTTTTGGGGGGGGGGGTGTAGCAAAGCTGCATTTCTATTATGGCACAGCACAAACAAGGATATGTTTCTATTGTTACTCTCCTTTTTTTTGCAACCAGCCTGTTTGTATTGCAAATCTTTAGACTGTCTTTTGTTTCTCTAGTGTGTAATACTGAGATGTTACCTTTTCTGTTTTATCTGGGAATAGTTATTTTGTAGTTAAGTGAGTGTGTGATGTTGATGTCAGGATGGTTGTGTGTATTGCTATACTGTCAAATAGTGGCAGAGCTGTTATTTTGTTAGTATATATTGGAGTATAGTAGTTTAGGTATTAATTGTTCCTGTGTTTGTTGCTTATTATCACAGGTGATCCTGACAGTGGAAGTGTGGGACTTCTACTACCTCATGTCAGTGTATCAGTAAACTCTGATGATGATGGTGGCCAAACAGAGGCACAGCCAGGGGGTGCACAGGTTGAATCTGACACTGAGGTTGACATACAGCCATCCCCTGAAATTCCACTGGACACAGGCAGTAGGCCTATGCCTACATTGGCCTACATCCACAGCAGCTCCTGGTTCCCCCTCTGACTCTTCATCTGCATGTGGCTGTGGTGACATTGGCATTAGTGGTGGGATGTGTGCTCCTTCCCCTTGTTGATCCCATTGACACTGGTTTCTCAGGATGATTTCATGTTGCATGGCACATACTGTAAACATGTCAGTACATGTCCATGGACTGTACTGCAGGCTCCCCCAGATGTATCTAGGCACCAGAACTGTGACTTCAGCAACCAAAACACATGCTTTATGATATTTCTAGTTTGAGCATGTGCATCATTATGGCCTTCATCAGTGGGTGTGTGTACATTTCTGATGGGTGTCATCATTATTAAAGTATATAACCTGCATCCCCCAGTAAATGACCCTGTGGGATATCCCCCCATGGACATTTGATGCAGTTGGAAAATGTGCCAGATATGTAAGTTGTGGTAACTGCCAGGGTTGCCAGCACACACATTCAAGATGATTCCTTTGGCATTGCACACAACTTGGCAGTTAATAGAGCGGAAATCCCTTCTATTTTTATAGAGCCTTCCCTATTCCCTGGATGGTGCCTTAATTTCTATATGTATGCAATCTAAGGCACCCAGTACTTCAGAGCAGTGTGCTACAGGGTAGAACTTTGCATATTTCTGGCCCTGTCTCAGGAGTCCTGGAAAATATATGTGGTCTCTGGCATGTTGGAGCTTAGCATTGAAGAATTAATGGAGAATCCTGGATGCTGATACCTGTGACAACCCCAGCATGTCCCCTGTTGGTCTATGAAAGGTACCTGTAGCTAAGATTCTAAGTGCTACATATACCTTTGTCTCCACTGGGATGGGTTCCCCTCAGTTTGCCCAGGCTGTTATTTTAGGATGACAGAGGTTGCAGAGTTCCTCTAGTGTGTCTCTATCCACCCTGTAGCACTCTACAATTTTTCACATCATGTAGGTTGTGATAAGCTAAGCAGGCTCTAAAAACACTTCTCCTTCTTGGCCTTGGTCTATTAGCAATAGCAGCAGCATAGACTTCAGCCTGTTGCACACACACATGAATTAAAGTAATAGCAGTCCATAACACAGTTTCTGTATAGACCCCTTTCTGGGGCTATATTCCAGCAGGTTTTGGAATTCACAGGGAAAACCAGCACTGAGTCTACACAGTTGCTTTATAGCTTGCTGAATAGCTCTTCCATCTTGGATTAGTTGATTTGCATACATTTCCACTGTTTGTATTGTAATTAGCATGCCACAGTGTTTACTTGTTTGCGCAATGGTGTCCGCAGCTTACTGATTCCAAAATACTGTATTACAGAAATGCGCATACTGTGTAAATGGACCAGGTAGGCTTTACTGAATCTCACTGAATGTAAAAGTAAAATAATTGGGCAGTTACATCTGCAAAAGATGTGGGATAATTTATGCAATTAGATACCTAAGGGAATTATTTTATATAGGGGAAACAAACAAAAAAAAAACTAAAATAAAAAATACCTTAGAATTAGAAGGGAAACAATAAGGAAAGTCCTTTCAAGAATCTTGATTATTAGAAATAATAAGAGTGAACGGAAAGTATATTCTATTAAAGTTATCCTATCTAGAAGGTTTTTTGCCAAGGCTCCAGGGATAATAAAATCTATGGTGGAACTGTGTTGTTAGTGCATGACATTGTGTCATCTACATATATATATATATATATATATATATATATATATATATATATATATATATATATATATATATATATATATTTGTGTGTGTGCGTGTGTGTGTAGGCTTACTATCAAAATGTGGAAAATCAAAACAATTTTCCACTTTTTGATCAAAGTAGTTATCTGAATTTGGTAATACAGAATTACCAAAATATTGGAAATGGTAACCACAAAATCAACATTCGAAGATGGGAAGTTTCAGTGTTGAAATTTCATGTTACTGGTGATGCTTTGGCAGGTGGGCAAGCCCCTATGCATCCCCCACACCCCCCTGCATATTATGTATTCAAACGCTGAGATTGCAGTGAGGAAAAAGATAACTTTCCTGATCGCCACTGTAGTGCGATCTATCAGAACATCGATCGCACATTAGCGGATGCACACAACCATTTGCTAATGAGGATTTGAACATTTCTGGATCAGTATTACAGAAACTGGATGACACGTAGATGGCCATTCCAGTTTGTACTGGTTTCATGAAGTTTACTTTCTTGGTTTTGAAACAAATAAACATTTCTCCTTTTGTATATGATTGGCAGAACAAGCTGCTTCACCAGGAAATGTACTGACAGTTCAGGCTGGTTTAAATGAGAATATTTCAATCAGTAGTGAGGTTAAAAGAAGAGCAAGTAGATTATGTTGAGGTGCCTTAATTTTTGGCACATTGTCAGTATTTTAGTGTCATTTATTTGTAAAGTAGTGTATTAACTTTTTTCAAAGATCTTTGTTAGCATTTTTCAGTGGGGTTAACATTAAGGTCCATAGGTTGGTACTAGGTTATCGGCCCTAGGGGCTATACAAGCCTAGCCATAACAATTCCCTGGCTATTTCTTCCCACACTATTTACTTCCCTGGACCCCTGCCCAGCAGGGCAACTGACATGATCCCTGGGGTGAATTTCCTTTCTCTCATCCAATTGTCAAGGTTACTTTTGAGGAGGCCAAAGAGGCACTCTGCTTGACATGTATGGACAGCCTTTTCCAGAGTCTGGAGATTCTCTGGGTCAGGAACCTATCCCTCCAGCATGTTTTGTTTATTGTGATGACAAGGTTTAGATCCCTGGAGCATGTGTCTCTGAAGGATTGGGATTTCTTTAAGTGTAGCATGTCCAACAGCTCTGGGTTTGACATGGCCTTGTATGTTAAGCAGAGATCGCCTCTGAGTATACGATATTGAACAGAGTATAGCTGGAGTGTTTTAAGGCGGTCAGCATAAGGTATCTGCTTTAAGCCTGTGATTCTTTTAATGAGGTATTTCTGCGGCCTTTCCAATTGTTGCAGATGTCTTGAGAGGTACTTACCAAATGGAGCATTGTATTCTATAATGGGTCTAATGAGGGATGAGTACAGTGGGACAATGACCTCCTTTTTTTCTGGATGAAAAGTCCTTAGTGATGAGGTGTGCCACATAGAAGGATTTCCTGACTGTTGTGGTGATGTGGTTATTGAAGGTGAGACCACTGTCCACCTGTGTCCCTAAGTCTCTTATCACACTTTCGGTGTTTAGTGTACTGCCACCTATGTTGTAATTCACGGGTACATGTTTTTTCACAAAGGGGATAACTATACATTTCTTGGCATTGAGCTTGAGCCCATGGCTCTGGCACCAAGCATCTGTTTCTGTAAGGCCCTTTTGTAGAGTATCCACATCATTTGTGGATTCAATAATGACTCCTGGTTTGCAGTCATCTTTGAACTTTGTTAGCCAGAGTCCCTTAATGTTGGCCTGTACTTCAGAGAAGTAGATGCCAAACAAGAGTGGTCCCAGGACTGAACCCTGAGGTACTCCACTTGTCACTTGTCTGACAGAACCCACACTGTAATTTGGAGTCAGCTACTTTTACAGTGTGGGTTCTGTCAGTAAGGCAGTTGGCAACCTATCGAGTGATGCAGGGATTAATGCCCCACTTAGTAAGTTTATCTATGATTCCAGAGTGGGGGGTGATGTCAAAGACCTTGGCATGGTCCAGATAGGCTGTGTGGACTGCCTTACACTCATCCACGGCTCTGGAAATGGATTCAAAGAAGTCAATCAGGTTAAGGAGCCAAGATTGGCCCTTTACTAACCCAAACTGGGTGGGGTCCAGTGCTTGAAGGTTGCCAATGTCTTTATTTATAAGTTTCATGATAATATGTTTCATGGCCTTGCAGATCAGGCTCGTCAGACTGATGGAGTGGTAGTTCTCGGGATCCAAGGTGGATCCCCCTTTGTGGAGTGGGATAACTGTAGCTGCTCGCCACTCAGTGGGCACAAAGCCTGAGGTGAGGGTATGATTAAACATGACACTTAGGTGTGGTGCCAGTTCATTTTGTAGTTCATGTAGTACAGAGCCCCGGTTGTCATCTGGTCCCATGGATGCTGTATTCTTAGCTTTGAAGAGTGCATTTTTTTACCTGTGTGGCTGTTATTACTGGAACTTGACAATCTTCCAGTATTGAAATGAGCCATTCAGGGAGTAAGAGGGGGGTGAATTTGGCACTGAATCGATCAATGGCAATATCCTTGGGATCAGTATATTTAATGCCATTCTGTTGTAGCTCAGAGCAGATCTGAGCATTGAAATTTAGATTCTTGACATAGTTATAGAATGCATTGTGGTTGTCTTTGGAATCTTTGGCAATTTTATTTTTGTAACTAGCTTTGGTGGATTTTATGAGGGATCTCAGCTTCTTACTGAAGCTGGTCAGAGAGTTTTTTGCATCCTGGGATTTTCCTCTTTTCTGCAACAGTTTCATCCTTTTGTTGTAAAATTTGTTTATGGCAGGGGACCACCAGATTGGCTTCCTTTTTTTGGAGGAGAGCATCTTGGCTCTATTTGGGATGGCACTATTCATGCATGAGTGGATGTGCTTGAACAGTGTCTTAGTGTAGGACTCAGCAGTCGAACTTTCAGTTCGTGTCTGCATGGGTGTCATGAAGTTTGTCACTTCTGACTTGAGTAGCATGAAGTTGACTTTGAAAAAGTTTTTTTATGGCGGTTTCCTTACTGGGGGGTGGGATGTGGATGTTAAGGGTGATTAGCTTATGGTCTGACCTGACCAACGGCGGGGTGACCAAAGGTGTGGAGCATCAATTTCCTATGTTGGTAATGACCAGGTCTAGAGTATTGGAGCCCCTGGTGGGACTATGGATTACTTGATCCAGGGCATTGGAATTTATTAATTCCAAGAACCGTTGGGCAAAGCTGTTGGTACACGAGTAGTTTTCCCAGTTAATGGCAGGGTAGTTGAAATCACCTAGTATTAGGGTGTTTGGTTGTATCTTAATATTTTCCAGTATGTTTAGAAAGATGTAGTGAGAATATTGGGACATGGTGGGGGATCTATAGCAAGCTACAATTTGGATTGCAGTCTTACCTAGTGTTAGTTGCACCTGGAGAATTTTAGACA
This sequence comes from Protopterus annectens, assembly GCF_019279795.1. NCBI lineage: Eukaryota > Metazoa > Chordata > Ceratodontiformes > Protopteridae > Protopterus > Protopterus annectens. The sequence goes on from NC_056735.1 coordinate 708,008,113, forward strand.
CATAGTTGTTTTCTTTGGGTGGGTGAGATATTTACACAACTCAACTGAGGCTATGCTCACTTTAAGAATTTTTTTTTCTTTACTGATTACATCACTATTGTGTGATGATTGGTTGTTTTAAAGGTATGTCTGTATTTGCATCATTTTAAAATATAGCTAGTTTGAGTTGCAGTCAGAGTTCTGATGATGTCTTGGTAGCAAAAAGATGAAAGCACTTAACTGGATGCTTTTAATGTTTTTCTATTAAACATGTCCTATGATTGTTTTGGCAGCTGACAGTTTAGTAGTTTTTGCTGTTCTTAGTTTTGTGTTTCTACCAACACTGGAATTCACCCTTGTTCTTAGTTGATACATATTACCAGCATGACAAAGCCTATCATAATAGTATGTGATAAAGGGTAATATAGCTTCTGCTACTGATTATGGATGATGTGTGAGTGCATTGAAACAGTTTCAAAATCCATCACAGTAACAGCATGCATGTAACCCGACTGACCTGCTGTTGTACACTGTTTTACATGGTACACTATTCAATACTGTAAACACATATGCTTATACTGTTGAGACTATGGCATACTAATGGATAGCAACTTTATGTTTTTTTCAAAATTCCAACTTGTCAAGACCTCTTCAGATGCAGTTCTTACATCTAAACTTTCTAAGATCACATTGCTACTATAAATACTGTTACAGAGAAGGTGCATAACACTATGGTACAATCCAGTTCCACCTGATTGGCTTTTTACCTGCTCAGAATGAAGATATCTGATTGGATCCTAGACTCATCCTTATTTGCATGTATAAACTCAAAATCAATCAATTTTGCAAGTGTGGCTAACATGACTAAATTTTGCAAAATGGTTTGCAGTACTTGTTTTGAAGAGGCCTAAGGATACATATAAAAGGAATTATCTGCAGTTAGTCTATTTTTTGAGAAGCAGGATTTGGAAATGGATTTGTTAGATTTTTAGAAATAAAATAATTTAATTGAAGGGATTGCATTAAATACTTGGACTCTCAACAGTCTTTTTTTGGAATTTCAAATTACCCTCATTCATACTCCTTGTATGCATCCAGGTTGGATTGGAGATACTGCAGGTTCCCATTCTTGGGTGACCTTTGATTGTCTTTATGTTTATTCAACGATGACCATACTCTACAGCAGTCAGTCTGTGATTTCTCTAGATATAGCTGCAAATTCCAGCTTTCTGCAGTTATACACACTCTCTGATGGTATGCTCTACATCCATCAAATGCATATTTCTCAGCAAAACTGATTTACTTATTTATTTTTATTTTTTTTTTGCAAAATCACAGCGACTTCTGTGATGTATGTCTCTTCTAAGCCCTCCTCCTCTACCTATCAATAAGTTATTCAGCATAAATCAGTTAATTCACCTCTCTCTATTGGTGTCAACAGATAGATGCAAGATGGGAGTAAGTCTGGGAATTATCACTGGCACTGAAATGGGATGAATTCAAACAGTGCCAAGAGGCATTATCTGTATTTATTTATTTATTTTTATTTTACATTTGTTTACTGGGAAAGTCTGACTGGAACGAGGTCCATTTACAGCGGCGGCCCGGGGAGAAAAGCTCCATATCAAATAATATGTACACTGGTAATTTTACAATCAAAAGAATAAAAGCTTACAATCAGTAGAAAATTTACAATGGTTTCTTCCAAGCAAACTTATTTTAAACATAGTAGACCCTGGATGGCAGAAATTGGGAGAGAAAACTCCAGATTTACCAATGCTATCAAAAGATATATCGCAGAAGACATAATAATTTACACATAGTAGGCCATGCATGGCAGTGTTTGGCAACTGCATTAAAGACAAAGTGAGCAGTGAAGAGAGGAATGTAGGAAGAATTGGTGGAGAGCAGGAAAGCATTATGTGATGCAAGGACAGAGCCAGGATTGCAAGAGGTGTGGCTTAAGTAACTTTTTGAACAGTAAGATAGATGATGCAGAAGAGATATTTTGGGGGAGGTTATTCCATTTCCTAGTGAGTGTATGAGAGAAAAGAGCTTTCCCTGCAGTATTGTTGGCTTTGGATATACAGAGCAGGGTTTTGTTGGATGAGTGTAGTGGATGGTTTGCTGAATATTGGTTCAGTAGTTGGTTTAGGGCTGGAGGTTTGTGGGGATTGTTTAGTATGTTAAAGGTGAGCACTAATTAATTGAGGGAGTTCTAACCACTGTAGCTCCTTTAGGGCAAGACAGTGGTGGCTTCTAAAAGTAGAGTTATTGATGAATTTTGTAATCTTATTGTAACAAGATTCTAGTTTGTCTAAGTCTGTTTTCCTGATGTGGGTTAGGACTGGTGATGCATACAATAGGGTAGACAAAAGGTGGTTTTGGGCTAGGGTGATTCGTGCTTGGTCTGATAGGAAGTTTTTGTGTTGTATAAAGTTCCTAGTTTTTTATGTACTTTTTTAATGGTTTGAGAGATATGGACATCAAAATTAAGGTCCTTATCTATTTCAACACCAAGTAGCTTAGTATGGGGGGAGGGAGAGATTGTGGTTCCATTTTTGGAGGTGATAGTGAAGGAAGGAGATGTTTTTCTGGATTTTTGGGGGTGAAAAGAAGTAATTTGGTCTTGTTGGGGTTTAGAATTAGTTGGCTATCAGTAATCCATTTTTCCACGGAGCAGAAGGACTCTTGGGTTAGCTTTTGTAGAGTGGTTATGGATGGGGCTGAGCAGATTAGGGTTGAATCATCTGCGTATTGTATCAGTGATGCATGCAGGGTAGAGGTATGTAGTTTGTTGGTGAAAATGGTGAATAGTAGAGGCCCCAGTATTGTTCCTTTTGGAACACCTATGGTAGATGGTAGTAGGGGTGATAGCACACCTTGCCATTTGACTGACTGTTTTCTATCAGAGAGGTAGTTTTTGAACCAGGCAGTAGTGGAGGGCACAAAGGACGTGGTGGATAGAGTGTCTAAAAGTAGGTTATGTGGGACCATGTCAAATGCCTTAGAGAGATCTAAGAATATGGCTGATACGAAGTTGTTGTTGTTTCTAAGTTGGTTAACCTGGTTGGTAAAGGAGAGAAGAGCAGTAGTTGTACTATGGTTTGGGTGGAAGCCATGCTGTGTGAAGGAGAGGAGATTATGTGAGATTAAGAAGTGCATCACTTGGGAGTGAATACATTTCTTCAGGAGCTTGGAAAGGGGGGATAAGATAGCAATGGGGCAGTAGTTTGATAGCTCATAGGAGGTGCCGCCTTTGTGTAGGGGAATAATATATGACACTTTCCATAGCTGGGGGATGTAGGCTTCTTGTATAGAGCGGTTTATAAGAATTGAGACAGGGTAGGCTAGGGACTCTGCAGCTAATTTTAGGAAATTAGTGGGTAGACCAGCTGCTGCGAGAGTGGTAGGTTTCAGTTTTGAGAGTAGTTTTTTAACTGTGGAGGTTGGTACAGGTGAGAGTGAAAAGGAAGGTATATTATTGTTATCTATAATGGGGGTGATTGTAAAGTCATTGTTAGATAGCTGGGTGGATAATGACCGAATAGATTCTGTGAAGTGATAGTTAAATTGGGAAGCTATGCTGTCATTGTCAGTATTGGTGCTGGGAGCTGGGGTGGTCGTTTTTCTGGGTTTCAGAAGGGAATTGATAGCTTGCCAGAACTTTTGAGGGTTTTTGGGATGTTTGTTTTGGATATGTAGGAAGTAGTTTTGTTTATCCATTTTTGTTTGTTTTTTGGCCTGATTCCGAAGTTGTTGATACTTTTGTCTGTCTTGTATGGTGTTATTCATTTTCCAGATCTTCCAGGCATTGTCTCTAGCTTTTAGTAAGGCTTTTGTGGTTTTATTTAGCCAAGGGGCATAATTAACTTTAGTTCTAAGTTTCCTATTTGGAGCTACTGTATTTAGAACAATCATAAAAGTACTATTGAAGAACTCCACTACCTAGTCTAATGCTAGAGTTTGTAGTGGGTGCCAGTTGCATTGTTGTAGCATGCTGTTAAGAATTTGTGGATTTAACTTGTGGTCATCTCTAGTTTCTTTATATAGTATGGGTTTGGGTATGTTTATGTGTTTATGTATGTGCTGACATTAAATAAAAGGTAAATATTAAGGAAGCTTAGCCAAAAGTGCGCATCAAATGTTACTATTAGCAAATAAAGAAATCCTTCCGAAGTATGGCTATGTAAGTACAGAATACTGGGGAAAGAGAAGGGAATGGAATGGTAGGGGACTGGAATATAAACATTAATGCTGCATCTTGTTATTCTGTACCATACCAAAAACAAAGAATGCTATTATGCAGGTTTTTCATATTAATTTAAAATTAGGATTTATGGCTGTCTGAAAACTTCACAAAAATTCTCTACTTTTTTCTGAAATAATGTAACAAGTTTTTTATAACAATGAAATGCAGTGTGAGTCATAATTATGCATTAGGTTATTGGGCAAAAGGGTTAGATTATTATTTATTTTTAAATGTTTAATGGTTAGTTTCTCTGAAAGCAGTACAGAAGTTCATTCTACTCTGGTCATATGAAGGTAACAAACACATATAAAGTTATGCAAACTTTCCCTGATCTTAAATGTTAAATTAAATTAGTTGCACAACATTATAATGATGGTTGTAACTATGAATCAATGAATTGCTTTGCTTTTTCTATCATTTGCTGTGTTTAAGTACATTAACAGACAAAACTGCGCTGCCCACTCTTAGATGTTTGGCCAGAGTTTGTCAAGGATACAGTCTTTAGGAAATAGTGTCACCTTAAGTATGGACTGTTTTCCCTCTTGTCAATATGCTTTGACTTTAACAACTGAATGATATTTATTTTAGTAGTATTTATAGATTCTTTGAAGGTCACATGCAGTGCTACATTCTTATTTCCCTAGCTTATAAAATGAAGATGTGTAGTTAATTGGTTCTTAATGTCAACACCTTGAAACAAGCATCATTAAATTGCTTGCTTTCATTTTCAAGGATGGCTTTTCATTGTTACTAGCATAATGTTTAATATAGTCTGCCTCTTAGCATATTTTATGTATATATATATATATATATATATATATATATATAAATATATATATATATATATATATATATATATATATAGTGCAACATTATGAAGCCAAAAGAGTTATTTTAGCTCCTATCAGCAGAAAAATACATACATGCATGTCAATTAAATATGATTGTATATATAGCCACTGTTCTGTTTGCCATGAAAATGTTAAGCTTGTTGTCTGTATACCACTGATTTTATGCAAAAGTTGATTATGAAGAAGGGGATAACAATAAAACATTCAGCTGAATGGCATACTAAAATGGTATGATAAACTGAATCTTGCAGAGCAGTATAAAAATAATAAAACAGTGTTCACATGACCTTGCATATTGTAGCATTAGTAATGCGCAATCTTCATTCTGATATGCTGTCGTAAAAAATAAATTCATGAATCTGTATTTAGCATTGAAATGATGCAATATGTCAGTGATAGAATCACACAAATATCATTGTGACACAAGGGAAATACTGCCAGCCCAGCTAGGTGGAATTCTGTATATAATTATACATCATTTGAGAATATTAATATGATTTATACAGAAATGTAACAAAAGGAGACATTGCCAGCCCAGCTATCTGGAATTTTTAAATAATTCTGTCATTTGTGAATATTGATATGATTTATACAGAACTGTATGTTATGTACTGAGCTAAAATGTAACTACAGCATGCCCTGCTGAGTTAGAACAGAAATGCATATAAACTATATATACGTGCAAATGTTTTAACAGTATAAACTAGAACATAAAAGGGTTAACATGCAAAGCTTCAAGAAAATAAGTTGTAATTAAGTTGGTTTATGATTGTGCTATAAAATTCTCTCAGTTTTAGTGTAGCAGACATAATGTCTAGAGGTAGAAGTGTTTGCATTGTCTTGGAGGAGAAGTAATTACTGGGGTTAAAATGAAAAGTGTTTTATTATTTCGACTTCCAAGATCTGCAGACATCTGAGAAATATGTATTTTTAACTTAGAGATGTTAAATTCTGTTAGTTTTTGTTTTAGCCTGGGAACTGAAGACAGGTGACAAAAAGTGATGTCATCCAAGCTAACCCATCAGTAATATTTGATATTGATTTAAGAACTCTATCAAAGAGAGCCTGTGCATTTTGTATTTTGTCTTGGATCTAGCAAGAACATCCACATCCTCATCATCTGCACTTGCCTTGCTGTAAGTAAGATTTAGGGCATAGTATCTGTCTTAGATATAGATAGTAAAGATTAGTTTAGATGTTTTCTGTACTTATCTGAGACTGCCTGCAATGTTGTTTTAAAATATTTCCTGTGATTTTGAACTCTGAAGTTACTGTGTTAATTGACTATTATCTTGTTCTTTTATTATTTATTATTAAATATATTTAAATCTATCTTTGTGGCTGATATTTGTGAGACATATTTAAGCTCTAAGAGTACTTGCTTATGTATTTGGTATACACGCCGCTCCTTAATAGCTTTGCAAGTCTTGGTCAGACTACCATTTGGATAATAGTAACATTACACAGTAGGATTGTACACCCTTTGTGAGGGCCTTATAGCAGCTGATAAGTAGGTGTTGGTGGCAGTGGAAATTACCTTATAGCCTGTGCAGAAAGCGACATAGCTAGTAAACCTGTGCCAGCCTTTCCCAGGTGTGTGTTTGTATTTAAAACAAATCTCAAAGTGTGTGTGTGTGTGTGTGTGTGTGTGTGTGTGTGTGTGTCAGCTACTTGGGCAGGGACACGAAGCACTGGTTGATCAGAGAGGGTGCTGGAGATCTTGGAATGGCCTCTCAGCTGAGATCTTAACCCTATAGCTGCACCAGTGGGGAGTCTTATTGGAGATCTGGACAAAGAGGGAGAAACCAGCCCCAGACTGCCTGTGATCTCTGTATGCTCTTAAGGGAAATCGCACTTTATTGTGTGTGTACTTGTCATCCTCCCAATTTGTACATCCTCTAGCTTTTGCCAGTGGTGAGGATTGAGGCTCTTTGATTACTGGCCCAGTGCAGGGCCATCACAATCATATACAAACATCACTAAAATGTAACTGAATCAGTAGAAGCTAAAAAAAGTGGCAGTAACAGTGTAAATCTATTAGACATGAACACTTAAAGGTTACCTGACGTTTCTGACAATGTTTTCTTTAATGACTACCTTTTTGCTTCATGAAGAATAAAGGCATTTATTTATTTACTTATACTAAAAGCAATCTTCAAACAAAGAAACAAGTCACTCTCTTGCATTACCCCAAACACTTTTGGAAAGAATTTAACCTTCCTACAAGAAGAAAACATCCTCACAACACTCTCTCTACAAACACCATTCAATGATGTGCAACAAAAATTTCCCCAGAAGATTTTTTAAAAAAATTAAGCCATCTTCCATCAATAAACACACTACAAAATAATAAATTATCCATACCACCACCATTCGCCCATACTCCACTCAAAAATATTCTCCTGGAATTGACTACATAAAATTCTGGTTTGTTTCACTGCAGAGATCCCCCATGTCTTCTTCTCATCCATACATCTTCTTCTCATCCATACATATAATCCATCTTCCAAACTATGGGCAAACTTCTAGAAAAAATAGCCAACACCTATACCCGACTACCTCACTAAGTCCAGCAGTACCACCTGCTCTCTTCCAAACATCATGAATAGCCTGCAAAAAGTGCTATGACAGTACTTTGGTCCCTAACTGAAAATACCTTAAAAAAACTCTGATTGAGGCCTCCTTACAGGTGCCGTGTTTATAAACCAAAGGCATTTGACCTCATTGGCTACTGTCTTCTCCTAAACAAGTTAATTAAAATTGTTATCATCCCAGACGTCACTCCCTGGTTTAGAAACTTCCTCACTGACACTTTAGAGTTGATATAGGATTGTCCTAACAAATAAGAGAATAATATTCTCCTAATAAAATAAGATGATTTTAGATAATGATAATTTACACAACGTTGTTGGCGATACACCTAGATTTGTGTATAAGTGAAGTAAGAATATAAAAACTCTGTTGGAGTGTAACCTCAGATATGCGTTAGTTGACCACTGTCAAAACGGAACATATAAATGTAGTATCTTGTAAGTGGTGTAGGTTTATTTATGAATGTGCCACCATTTGTTTGTCTACTTTACACCAGCCTTGCAGTGCAAATTCACACCACACTTGTGATTCAAGAGGTATTGTTAATGTAGCTACATGTTTGTCCTGCAAAAGCTGTCATGTTGGAAAGACCACTAGAACACTAAGTAAAAGTATTTATGGATATTTTTATGTTATATGCAGAACATAAAAAAAAAAAATAAAAAAAAACAAAAAAACATAATGCCCTGTATAAACATTCTATTGTTTTAGTTTCAAAAAGTTTTATTTTTTGTTGCTGACCATATGGTACCTGATGTTAAAGATCGTGATTTTGACAATGCTCTTAAAGTGAAGGAACTTTAATGGCAAATTACTCTGAGTTTTGGCTGGCCATCTGGTTTAAATGAGCATGTCAATATTAAATGTGTTTTAGAATCTAATATTTATAGTTAATTTATTTTATATTTTTATTTTCATTTCCACTGTGATGTTCTGTGGTTTTTATTTATATGTAATGTGTTTACATTTTTCTGAGGTATTTAAATGTTCATAGTCGCAGTTCTCAGTTGTTCCATTGAAGTCTTTGGATCATTTATAAGACAAATGTGCTCAACCTTTGATTAAAGTTTTGGAGGCTGTGTCCTTTGCTGTGTTTCTTTTTTCATTTGGTTGTTATTTTTGCACTATGCTCCATTTGAAGGTTTTTGGTTTATCATTTTACATCTATCTGTTTCTATATCTATATCTATATCTATATCAACAAACAACATTTTGTCATAAAGTAGCAGTAAATGCAAAAGGCTGAAGCCTATTGAATAGAAGAAGTAAAAAAAAAACTATGGTGTTACAGTAACTTTGTCCTGTCACAAATTAAACCATTGCTGACTGAGATAAAACTGAGTAGCATGCAGCTAGCATATCAGTGTCATAATTTTTGGAGCTGTTTGTCTTATTAGAGTGCAAGAGATCCAGTAAGCCAGAGTCTTTGATGGTATAGAATCTATGACATAGATCTTGTAGGAGCAGATAAATGAGAATATCCTGGAAAATGGCTTCTGGCATTTTTTGATAAATAAACGTTTTTATAACAATATTTTTGGTTAGGTACATTTGAGTTCTTTCTAGCTGCATGATCTGTCTGCCTAGGTACATAACAAAAGAGCATCTTACTTTATAGTTGATCTAATTACGGCTGATTACTGACTGATGATAACCTATTTTTACCTTGGTGAGATAGCTTTAGAAATCAGTTGGGATAGTCAGAAGGATTTCCCAAGCACTGTTGCTACATGGTGGTTGAAGGCTAATGAGCTGCTGACCCAGGTACCAAGGTGCCTAATTATTGTGACCATTTGGAGTGGTATACATGGGCTACATTGCAGATGAGGGATGTTTACCAAACCTGACTCTTTTGCATTCTGTTTAATTCTTGTTTTCTGTGTATTTTTTGTCTCATAAGGATTAGTTCTTGCTGTGGAAATTTTACATCTGGAGGAGACTAAATGATAATACCCAGGTGACAGTGATCAAAAAATTTGATGAACCATATGCATATCTTTGCAATATGAAGGTTAGAAAAGTATATTCCCAAAAGGAAAATTACCGGCACTGAGTCTTGGAGTAGTCTCATACTTTCTTAATCTCTTACTCCCTTACTTTCTGAAGTGCTACCCCTCTCCTTAATTATGTGGGTTGTATCTTTCAATCAATTTACAATACATCAAGTCATGTAAAGGCCTTCCCTGAAGTGTTCTACCTTATTTATAATGTCTATCTTATTTACAATGCCAGCATGGGGTACAGTGTGAAGAGTTACTCAACTGTCACCATTTAAGGCAGGAAATAACTGCAGCAGAATAAAATGTTTGTTGTCATTGGAAATCCAAAATACTGCATCATCTCTTGGGTCACAGGAGGCTAGATGTCTTTTATTGTGAGGAAATAGACAGTCCCCCGGATTTACTAATGTTTGGTGCAGGACTAGCTTAGTCCTGCACAGAAGTGACCATTTAGGAGCAGGACGGCAGCGCGCCTTGCATATTAATGAGGCACACTGCCTGAGCTCCTAGGCTTACACAGAGCATGTAAGAGTGCAGGGGGCATGTCTGAGAGCAGAGATCTCAGAATAAACATGCCTCTGCAATGTAGAACAGTAGAAAGGGGTATGCAATGAGCGAGACTGCTCACGGGTGACTGCATATCCCCACCAACAGTTCCCCTTATGTATAACAGCAACAGAATGTAGAAATAAAATGAAGAAACCCTATTTTTTTTTTTAAATCCGAGTACAGCTAACTGTAGGTGTGCAGGTGTGCCCATTGCTTAGATAAGGTTAAAGCAGCTTAAAAGGCTGAAGAGGATAACAAGGAAAATATATGTAAATGAAGCAACATAGTAATAGTGTAGTGGGCAGAGCATTTGCCTTATGAATAGGCATTCCCGATTTGAGTCACCCCGTAGCACATTCCATTTTCCATGGCAAATCATGCTATGACCAATATTTTTTGTTGCAAAACCCACTAAATAACATATATTTATGAACTGGAGTACTGCAGTAAATGCACATGTGAAGTGTCAGTGTCATAATGAATAAGGCACTAGTAAGCAGGTTTAAGCACAAATAAGCAGTAGTAAGCATATTTAAGCACTAGTAAGCGGGTTTAAGTCTGTTTGCACGGGGGTAAGCAATGCCTACACTGGCTAAGCAATTCTAAAGCTAACTCTCTGTAAGCAGATGTAATGGCAGGTTAGCAGTGCTTACAGTTGTGCAGACATGCTTACAACTGCTCAAGAGTGCCTTAATCACTCTGTATCCAATGGCCCTTGTTCTGCCCGTCAACAAAATAAACAACCATGCAGGTCTCAAACCCAGGACCCTAGACACCATAGTCCCAGTAGCTATCCAACAAGCCACCACAGAAGTGCAGAAAAATGAGGAAGTAGTAAACATGTCCTCACCATAGTATAACCAAATTGAACCTGTGAAAGGCATCAGTATACAGTCATATGTGTCATAACCCACTACATAACATAACTATGTGAAATGGAGTACAGCAGTAAGCCCAGAAGTGTGGTGTAATTGTAATTGAGTGTAAAAGTCCCCAATAAAACACAAAGACCCCACAGAGTGTACATGCACATCAATCAGGGATACCAGGCATATATATAAGGTGTAATGAATAATAACACAATCCCAAAACGGTATTATAATGAAGGTCTAATATATGCAACGCTAAGCACTGCACAGGTCAGCTTAGGAGGTGTGAGTAATGTGTAGACTAGCTAATTCTTTGTGCCCAGTGGTATACCCCTTTAAACAATGCCAACCTTAGCTAAGCAGGTTTGCCCATAGCTTAGCCTTTTCAAAACTGGCCAATCACAGAAAAGTGCAGGGAATCGGCCCTACTTAAACCCAAGTGGTGGGAATACATCTCATAACTGGTTGTAGCTTCCCCTTGCAGGCACTATGGCAGTAAGGTGAGAAAGAGTGTGCTTCCAGGCGCAGCGCTGGTGAATCCAGGAGTCCAAGGTCATGGCAGGACTCCTAGTGAAAGACCATGCACAGAGACTGCTGCAGGGCCAGTACCAGGGCTCCCAATATAAGGTGGAGGCCTGGGTCCATCTCACCCGTGACCTCACAGTGCCACTGGCATACCCTGAACTGGTGAGCAGGTCAAGCACCACTATGCTGACCTGAAGTGGCGGAAGGGGGACCTCTTGGAGGAGTGGCTCTAAGAGGCTAGAGCATCAGGGGTTGTTCCAGATGTGTGTAAGTATCACCCCAGTATTTGTGTAATAAGTGCCAGCTCAGGTATATCATGGATAGGTATGGCTAAATATCACTCTTATGTCCCCCACAGCTGCAACGGAGCGGGCTGCGAACCAGGAGTCCCACATCAGCCACCTGGCGTGGTTGTGATGCGAGGCAGGTAAGTAATACTCAAGATTTTGCTGTCATAGGAAATAAAAATAAAAGTAGTAGTAAATTAATTGCTAATATAAAGCCTGTCTTGTTCAAGGCAAGTACTGCATACACTAGAGAATATGGCAGGAAAAGTCTCATATTGTTTGTATGACAATAAAAGTGTAATATCCTGACAAAACAGGTCTAACTGCTGGACTGCATGTGTATATTCTGCTATCATATGGTAATGTAGATTTGCAATCATGTAATAGTACTGCTGTATTAAGCACTGTTACCCACACCATGCAATTGAATGTGTAGGGATGCCTGTATATGACAGGTGTAATCCCCAGTGGGCATTTAGTACAACTGAGAGACAGTAAACAGGGAAAATGTAGCAAACAAAAACTGAATAGCACATACAACTGAGATATAAACCATTGTTTTTTTAGCACACACAGCCACGGTTCGAATCCTGCCAGTGGTAGTAGTCTGCATACAGAATCATACCCCACAACTGTACAGATATGTCCAGAATGTCTATTAAAGTGGCCAATATCTATTGCCTATCAACCCGTCCACCTGGGAAATCAGTGGGATGATTCCAGACGTATAGGCAGCAAACAGGAAATACAAGTGATTGACACACATCTATGAAAACAAACCTGGCACACTAGCAGCTCTCCAATACCTGATGTGACTAAGAAGCCACATATGTGCCATTTACACCCCAACTTGTTAAGCTGTGGTCAGAGTGTGTACAGTAAAGATGTATGTGCATAATAGTAATGTGGAACCTGGTACTGTGTGTGGGAACATTCAGGTAGTGCTAATAAACATTCTTCCCACAGGTCTGTCAGATACCGACACTGTGCCCAGAAATACAAGAATGATATGCAGTTGCTCTGAATAATGAGATATTACACATCACTGTCGCCCACACAGTCCTACAACATATAAATGTCTAGGAAATCTGTATAAGAGTGTTGTTATACAAGGTCAGAATGCATAAGCATAGGGGATTAATAAGACAAAAGGAGATTGGAGATATACAGCAATATCAATATAGCAGACACAACTGTGATGGATAGTGTTTAAGTTGTAGCAGGCACAGCCATGATCTGAATTCTGGTAGTGGAATTAGATTGCATACAGATTCATACTCCTCAACTGTACACATGAGGCCAGACTGTCCAGTATATGTGCCCATATCTGCTGCCTGTCCCCCTGTTCCCCTAGTAAGTCTGTGGGATTACCCCAGATGTGTAGCCAGCAAACAGGGAATACGAGTGATTGTCAACCATCATGAGAACACACCTGCCACTGTAGCAACCCCCGAAACTGTTATGAGAGTAATATTGCAGGTATGTCCTATCTACACTCCCATGTTCTCAAGCTGTGACCAGAGTATGTATAGTAACAGAGTGAGATATATGTGCATAATACTAATGTGTAATCTGTAACTTTGTGTGACAACGGTCAGGTAGTGCTAACAAGCATTGCTCCCACAGATATGTCAGATACGAACATTGTGCTGAGAAATACAGACCGATATAACCTATACTGGTACTGTTCACCCTGGTATTGTAGGGGATTGTGAGTGTTGCAGTTTCTCCGAATAATAAAATATCACTGGTCACTGTCATCCACACTGTTCTACATAATATAACTGTGTAGGAAAGCATGTACATGCATGTCACTAAAGGGGGAAGAGGGCAATATTCTAGATATGTCCAGGCACACCAGCATGTGGTCAACACATGGCCAGAGTCTGTGCAGAAAGAGTTGGATCACATAGTGCAAAACATCAACCTGGAATCCGGGCATATGTGTACAAACAGCCAGTGTTAACAAACATTCCCTCCACAGGTATACCAGGTAAGAGGTGTGTACTGCAGGTAAAACCGGTTCATGTGTAATGATTATGACAGTCATATCACTGTCCAAAATAAGGCCATGACTTGTAAGGTACAGATAACAGCACTGACTAGGAAAGTAATGTGGACTACAGGAATATATTTCTTGTTAATAGACATCTTTCTTTTCCCCCTCACTTTATCTCTAACAATAATCAACATACCCACCCCAAATGGTATGTAATGACTCTGATAATGTCCAATTGTTTGATAAATATTTTAATGGTTCCCATGCATGTGCCAGATTGAATTATTCCAACATTGTTGGCATGGTGCCATCAATGTACCTGCATGATGTTCTTATTACCACTGTGGTCTCATATATGCATGTGTTTTGTTTGCTATGCAACTGTTCCATATCTGGTGTCTGGGTTAATGGGAATATCTAAGCATGCTGTTATACCTAACCCTGGAATGTGTTGACTATTACTAACTCATATATGATGATGAAATCTAAACACTATAGCATGCTTGGGAAGGCCAATCCCAGCGGTCCCACCTGTTCCACCACAGCTGGCCATGGCACCGGGCACCAGCATGTCTGGGGCCCAACCCCAGACCTCCCTGTCCGTTGGTCCTGCACCACCTTTGGGTGGAACCACCTCAGGGGATGGGGCACTCCCCCTCTGGGAGTGGGTGTGGACAGGCACCTGTCACCCGTCACCAGGTCGGGGTCGTGGTGCGTAGAGAGATTGACCAGCAGGTTGGTGATCTCCTACGCCAGCTCGACGGCGGTGTGTCACAATCAGAGAGTCAGCCTGGCTCTGCGGCTCAGCTCCCAGCACAGCCACCTGTGGTGCTGTAAAGGTACAGTGGTGACTGCCCATTGGTGGAGTCCTCAGTCCCACTGTTACCACTAGGGGGCTTGTGAGCTTCCGATATCCCAACACCCCTCCCTAACAAGGTGGTTACCCCCACATGTGTCATATACCACCCCTGTATGCTTCTTGTTTGTCTTGTCTGTTAACCTACCCAACCTACCTCCACAAATATACCTACTACCCCTCCCAAACATCCAACTCTCACCTGAATAAAAAAATAAAAGGGCAATCTGTTCCCACAAAAAAATCTCACCTCATACATAGCTGTCCATTTCACAAACGTGTGCACTGGACACATGTAATCTGGTCTAATTGGTATCACAACTTATTATTGTTGTCCTCACCCCTCTCCCAGGGGTTTGAGTGCCCAAATCTACCTCCAAATTCAGTGTATATACACAGCTGTTGCTGTAGAAGAAATGGGCAGCTATGGACCTTCCCTACGCCCTTCCTGCACATCCCTGGCTATTTTCCCTGTTTGTGCACCTTTTTCACCACTTTCCTATCAACCCTTTTTTTCATTTCTTTTAAAGAAATTAGTGCAGGGGTAAGCAGGAGTAAGCAGGTTTAAACCTGTTTGAGCTGGGTTAAGCAATGCCTACACAGGTTATGCAATTTAGAAGCTGAGTATAAGAAACTGTAACCGGAAGTTAACAGTGCTTACCTCTGTACAAACATGCTTACAACTGCTTTAAAGTGCCTTAATCACTCTGTATCCAACTGCCTGTGTTCTGCTCAGCAACAAATTAAACAGCCTCTACAAGGCTTGAACCCAGGACCCTGCACACCATAGACAAAGGGATTTACCATGAAGCCATGCCAAATGTGCATAAATTTTATGTTTTCAGAAACATATCCAGCCCAGTCATGCAACAGTACAGAGAATGTATAGCAACACTTAGATGTATATATTTAGAAATATATACATATATATAAATATATATGAACATATATGCGTGCAAATGCCTATATTGACACATATATATGTCTACACCTATATGTCTACATATACACAGAAAGTTACATATATGTATGCAGATATATATCTATGTAGGTATATACTGACATAGTTATATATATGTTCATATATATATATATATATATATATATATATATATATATATCTAGGTATATATGACTATACATCCGTAGATAGCAATGGTGGATTAACTAAAACATATATGTCCACATGCACCGTTAATGGGGTTGAGAGGCTCCAAACAATATACATCTTGTATGAATAGGCATATCCCCCCCACAGCCAAACACGTCCACCCTGCAATACACTACCAAGTGTGCATATCCCATAACCAGGACCTGACATGACATGGGCACAAATGTTAACAGTACTACATCCCACCTGTATGATGTCAGGCTGGTATTGGTAACATATCATGCAGCACAGTCTGTCTCCCATAGGAAATGTAAAATGTGGAAGCTATCAACATCCCCAGGATACATATAAACAGAGACATATATGCAGATACAGATATACACACACACACATATATATATATATATATATATATATATATATATATATATATATATATATATATATATGTATGTATATATATATATATCTATATATATATATATATATATATATATATATATATATATATATATATATATATATATATATATATATATATATATATATATATATATATATATATATATATATATATATATATATATATATATATACATGTGACTACACATACACATGCAGAGATATGTACAGTAAGATACGTATGTAGGAGGTGCACACAATATGGAACAGCCACTATGCCTACAGTTACCACCTTAACAACTGGACACTGTATGGGTCACCCATACAAATGACAATCTTTGCCTGCAACATATACCCACAAAGAGGTCATAGGAAAAAAACACCACACACAGGTTTGCAGAAATGGAAAACCTTTATTTGTGTACTGTTACATTTCTGTATGCCATGTCATATAACTGTTCAGATACTGACATCCATTTAAACAGAGTAATGCAACTGTGAAACAGTTATACTAATGCAGTAGTATGGAAAGATTCACAACTGTTGCTGTCCAGGCTAAGCCCTTCAAATTGTACAATAATAAAGACAGACTGGGCCACAGGATTCTAAACAAACAACAGTAAGTAATGCAGCTGTATAGTTCAGCAGCCTCTATCTACAGTCTGTACAAAATTACTAGGTGGTAAAGAGTTCAGTTAACCAATTGGGATGTAACTGTTACATAACAAGGCATACCTGACACCATCACAAGCACACTGACAAAAAGAACAGTCTGTATGACAGGAGGCAGTAGGCCTGCATTAACCCAATTTATGTAAGTAATGTAAATATAGGTGCAGTATACGGTACTGTACATCCAGATACCTTAAGGCAGCTCACCCGATACCCCCACATTTTGTAACAGCCTAGTTCATTTATGGTGTATCCCCCCTAGACTCAATAATACATGGCCATATACTACTGTTACATACATTGGCCTCTGGTGTGCATAAGGGCATACATGTATTGTGTAGGTGAAGCCCACACACATATGGTCCCAGTCCCACCGTATGTGTGGGGGATACAACAGCAGTGGACTGATGGCAGCAATGGCAGTGTGATATACTCACAGCCCACTACAGAACAACCCCTGACAGCATGTCATATGTTCAAAGCTTGATATGTAGGTGGTGGCCAGAGGCTGTAACACAGGCCCATATGTGGAAAACTGTTACCATACACTAAATAAGTTACTGGTGTTACAGGATAGTCTGCAACATACCCTTAGTTAGGGAATTGAGGTTAGAAACATAAACAGATGTAGCCATGTACTGATAGCGCTCAACACACACACTGCCAGTGAAATATCTGACACAGGACCTGTGTGGTGGACAGACAAAACATGATAGGCACACCTCTGGCCACCAAGAGGATAGGCCCCCAGTTGAGAGCTATGCATACAGACTGCATTCCAAGGTAAACTGGTATGTACACACACACGCTGTAACACCAGTACTATACAATGCAGACAACAACTCTACTCACACTCTGTCTGTAGCTCTGGAACCTCCTACAAATATGTAGCTGACCTGAGTGTGCCAGTTATCTTGTGAGAGGTATTGCTACCTACTGTCAGTAACACTGATGCCCACAAACAAGAAGGCTGTCCATCACACAGGAAAGGTAAAGAGACCATGCTCACATGATATAGGGATTTATAGTAGGTGGTTGCCATGACAACAGTAATTAGAAGTACTACACAGCATGCTCCATGCAGTTAGCAAGTGTGGGACACTGACTGGAGCAGAGGCCATCACCTGATCAAGTGCATCACATACTAAAGCCAGGCTGCAATCTATTCAAAGCAGCTCAATCTATTCACTGGAGAGATAGGGAGAGAGAG
Source organism: Protopterus annectens (assembly GCF_019279795.1). NCBI lineage: Eukaryota > Metazoa > Chordata > Ceratodontiformes > Protopteridae > Protopterus > Protopterus annectens. The sequence continues at coordinate 708,026,267 of NC_056735.1, forward strand.
AGAGAGAGAGAGAGAGAGACAGAGAGAAAGAAAGCGAAAGCGTAAGTGGAAAAAAAATAATAAAGCTCATCACACTAACAGCTGAAGTTGCAGGCATTTAGCTAGCTGCCTGTCATAAAGACAGCATTCCCACAACAGGTATGTAAAGTATATGTACATGTATTAGAATGTAGTACCTGGTCCATCATAATGGGATAGATGATGTGGAATGAGTCATATGTGCCATCAGGTGTTGTGATGATGTTCAACTGAACAACTGCTATGGACAATAGTGTCTGTCCCTGTGGGCAGTGGGCCATAGCTGTTAACTGTGCAGGTCAGCACTAACAGACAAGATGTAAGCCATCATAGTGTGTGTTGTGTAATGGGAAGTATGTATATTACGTGGCTAATAGCTGGTGGTGGAAGTAACGCCATTATGATGGACATGTGGGAGCCATGGCCCACCATTTACAGGATACTCAGGTAAATCTATAATGTAGCATGCCAGAATGCCATAGGTGTGTAATAGGGTTACCTGCAATCAGGACCCACATATACCCCACTAATGTCAGGCCATGTCCATATGTGGCACCTGTCTGTGTTGTAGCAAGGCAGAACAGTGCAGCTGTGCAGGAAGGTGTTGTGAGATTGTTGAGCTGATGTCAAAATGTACCCCACATAGAGGTATGCATATGTGTACATATGTCACATATATAATATATAAGGATATATATGTATATCAGCATGTATGTCCAGAAATCTACATATACCCATGTGTAGACATATATCTGTGCACATATATATGCCATCACATATATCTACACATATATAGATATATACCTATATGCACATGTCATGTCTACATATGTACAGATACACACAAACATATATGTATGTAAAGACATGTCTCCTTTATCACTACCACAGTGATGTGTGATATGTGCGAGGCAGCAGCACACATAGCAATACACACAGATATCTACAGCTGGCAGTGTGTGCACCATGGACAGGTATGTCACATGTTAGTCCCTTCTTGGCACCACATTGCTGCCATCTGTGAAGCATGAATGGGAACATGGGGAAGTATGGCAGGTACACATGTGGAGGTGGTCGGGATTAGTGGATATAGAGGGCAGTCTACAGGGGTGGTATGTGACACATGTGGTGGGTAAACACTGTGGATGGTGTGTGTGGTCTGTGATTTGTATGCCCCATGGTCCCCAAAATAGGCACAATGGGAACAACTGTCCCACCAACTGCCACTCACAACAGCAGTCCACATCCTGAAGGTGCCTGGTATGGAGGCTGAGCAGGAGGAGCATTTTGGCCAAGTGAATGTGTACTGGGTGCCTTAGACTGATGTAGCACATCCCTCATGTATCTGTGGAGCCCGGTATGGAACAGACCCTAGACCTGAGCTCAGGGGACAGGAACATGTCAGTGTGTGCCCTGAGTGGGGACCAACATCCCCTCGGTGGTTCCACCTGATGGTATTGCTGTAACACTATATGAGGAGGCCCCAGGTTGGCACACACATGTGATGTGGCCAGGTATCGTGGGCAGATGGGTGTGGAGAGGTGGATCAGCTGGCCAATAGAACATATACTTGTTATTGTGTCACTGTTATAGAACATTTCTTGATAGTAATAGTCTACACAATCCCAGAACGTGTCCAACAGCATGCATAGATATCCCCACTAACACAGACTGTCAGATATGCAGCAATCTCAGAGTAGCCATACCACTGGCATATATGTAACCATAGTGGCCCTGATAATGGTATGCAGGTGAATAGTCTGTAACAGGCCAGCAATGATAGTGTCCACACAGGGCACATGGCTACAATCACATAGAAGAAGGTATGGTACAATCCAAAATCTGTCCAAACGGTAGTTAGGCTGTAGCCATACTTAATGAGTTGTGTGTACTGTCTGTTGAACTGATATGGTGGGGGAGGGGTTGACAGAGATGTGTACTATGAACTGTGGTAACCTTGCCATATGAGTTGCTCTGACCTGTTTCCATCTTTATGTCTTTCAGCCAGGATGGCACACGCATGGTTGCCCACCTTTCCCAATGCTAGGAATGATGTGGTGATAGCACACATAATCCAGCACTATCCACTGCTGTTTGGCAGGCACACACATGAGCAGTAGGATTTTACCATCCTGTGGAACGACCTAGTCCACAGGGTCAATTATGTCAGACTGCACAACTGTAGTTATGAGCAGGTCCGGCATCATTATACTGACCTGCTTCACAATGCCCAAAGGCATGCTGTTACAGTCTAGGGGTATCACCTTGCCACAAGGTGGCCATGCCATCCATCCCCCTGACACATGTGGAGGAGCTCATGGCCAGCCTCATGGCACCTGCTCATCTGTAACACCAACAAGCACTGGACTCCTTCGTGGAGGTGGGTGTCACCCACACACTGGCCGCAGAGCATGCAGGTAAGGACACAGGGCACATCAGTGGACCACTGTTGTGTAAATATCTGCAGTGGTACAAGTAGTTCATGCATATCTGACATGTCATAGATATATTGTGTTGCTGCTTTGTAGTGACAAACAGATGTCCAGATGTGGTAGTATTGTAGGAATTTACCATTGATGTATGGTAGTACTGCACCCAGCCTGGTGCAGTGCCACAGGTGTGGCCACTGACATTGCATCTCTCACCCTGTTATGTAGGCCCTTCTGGGATAACAACAAGGCATCAGCCTGTAGCTGATGAGTATGTTTTATGCAGATGCATGCCAGCACACCGGGCATGTAATGGTTATGGTATATTCCAAGTACACATCTAACACACCTACCCTAATTGCATGCTGTACATGTGCATGTATTCTTGCTGGGAAATGCACGGTCTCACAGGGGCGAACATGATGGGGTATTGGAAGGGTGTGTCACACACCTACATGATAACTAACATCCTGTCATTGTGGAATGTGTCCACAGGGAGTAAAATACTGTTGGTAGACATGGCCTACAGTAGTGACATGTTCTGAACAACACCCATATACAGTGCAACACCAGTGTATATACCTGTAGGACAATGCCAACTGCTGCAGAGATACACTATGGCATAAGGCATTACAGTAGTCCACATTACCAGCTGGGTCTAGGCTGCAACATGTGGTGTTTAGTGTACGGGACACTGCAAAGTGACACAAATATGTAGGGCTTACCTGTCATGCATCTACATAAAAGCTGAGGGAGGAGGATCTCAGCATGACACACCAGTGCACTGCAGCAGGGATCCTAAGGATGGTAGGAATGGCTCTCTCTGCATATAGTCAGGTTCAGGACCTGTAGCAGCTGTTGCCCTACCCACACTGCAATAGTGACAGCATTGTGTGAACAGCATGGGATGTGCACATGAGTAGACCTTGCAATCATGCAGAATATGGGGGCATGTGTAGGGTAGACTGAACATATACTGGCAAATGCAGAAGGCCCACACTGGTATACCCTTGCCATGAGCAGTGACTGCTGTAGTACATACAAGAGGTGTGATAAGCCGTCATGATAAGGGAGTGCACACATATGCCCACATGGTGTGTATGCATTGCGGTCAGCAGCTGCACACCTAACAAAATCTATAGACACTGCATGCAAGTGTACAGGACATATGTCACATACCTGGCTTGTGTACTGCTAAGATATGCGGTGATGTGGACCCATGGCAGATCAAGGATGTGTGTGTAAAATCAATAAAGGTGTGTACACCACCCATAGCCATGGTATGCTCTGATGGTTGTCAGTGTAGGCATTTCTGCAGTGCTCATACATGGTCTGTTGATGTTGACAGCTATAAATCAGACATCAGGCATTTACCATTGACAACAGTCCACATATCATCCCAGGTATGTGTTGCTGAAAAACATGGGAGCAGTGAGAAGTAAAACTGACATAACTGACACAGTACTACACATTCTGCAATGGGTTGTACACCTGTGAGTTGTGGCACACAGTACATGGCAGGGTGTGGAACCGGTGCACAGCAATACTGTGTACATGGGTGCAGTGGTATCCAGGGGAAGGGGCATCACCTAGTGACACAGCACATGCATCACACACATGTATACTGTTGCAAGCATGGATTGACTATAGCTGAACTGCATGCTGTTCTGTACCATATGTTCTGCATATTGGCAGATGGGTAAAAGGAGGACTGTGTGTACGATCATTGTGCAAACTCACCTGTATGCGCGCGCGCGCGTGTGTGTGTGTGTGTGTGTGTGTGTGTGTGTGTGTGTGTGTGCGTTTGTGTGCGTACGAATCCTGGTGGTTAGTTAGTTTGTCTGCATGGTCACACTGGTGGAGTGGTGGGAGGTAGATGCATGTATGATGCTTGTGTGCATTTGTGTGTTTTTGTGTGTGGCCATGTATGCACATGTGTGATTGAGGGGGTGTTCATATGGCTGTACCCCCCATTAGGACTGTGCAGTACATGGACATGGACTGCCACATTACACACCAGGAATACCTGTCATGTATGTAGTCACAGGACAGCAAATAGTATAATATGGTGTGTAGCATGGAACAGGCATCCAGAGGAAAGGTAAACTCCAGATACACACTTACTATCGCAGTCAGCAGAGTGGTCACCTACAACCCATGTATGCAGCTCTACAGATGCATTGGGGAAGTAACAGTCAACCTCAGGGAATGCATCCAAATATTACAGATGTCACATGACAGGCTGAGAGAGCAGCATATCTGGCATGTACTGAGCATTACATATACATGACACGCCAGTGGGAGGTATTATGGATACAACATAGTAGCCCACACATATAGGGGCCATGCACATCATTTCCAGCCATACAGTGGGTGCATACCGAATGACAGCAGTAAGGCCATGTAAATCCACTACACAAAGGTCAGGCAGGTAAAGTAGCAACAGACCTTGTGTTATGACCACTTGTGTGGGCATTTAGTGGACTGTGATGTTAATGAGTGGTATCAATGTGTGTATGTTAACAAGTGTGATGCAGGATAAGGGTAACACATGGCCATATATGTAGGACTGTCTGTAAAGCCATAGAAGATAGGTATTACGGAGGTATGTGCGTGTGTGTGTGTGTGTGTGTGTGTGTGTGTGTGTGTGTGTGTGTGTGTGTGTGTGTGTGTACTGATAGACAATTCTGTACGGGTTTTAAAGTGCATTTATTGTTTTCCCCCACAGGTGGTGAGGTGGGTCAGTGTCCCTCCTACATGCAATCTGATGTAGGCATCCATACAGACACAGATGATGATGATAATAATGTGGAGGCAATGGTGGGGTTGTCAGGTGGTGACACTGCACCAACATTTGAAATCCCCCCTTTTAGCTACCCCATCCCCACACACAGTTTCAGTGCCTATACACACCCCATCACCAGTGGCCATAGCAGAGGGACAGCTGGCATTCAGTGGCAGTGCATAGGAAAGTGTGGTAACCATGCCTACTGTGTCTAGTCGCAGCAGGCATAACCAGATGTTCGGCAGGCTGCCACATAGGCAGATGTCCCAGGATGCTCGTGGTAGGGCCACTGGACATCATGCCCCTGGCAGAGGCAACATAGCTGCTACCACCAGAAGCATGTTTCAGGCTGTAATGGCGACGCGGGCATGTATTGTGCATTACACCAGACAGGGCCTTAGGCTGCAGAGGGCTGCTCTTGCATCTGTAAGAGACAACCTCCATGACCTGTCGAGTGCCATCCATGCTTGTACCAAGCAAGCGGAAAGGCTGCATGATGAGATGATGGCCCTCATTGGCCGTGATGTGTCCGTGCTTCAACGTGTGGTGGGGATGCGGCGATGCCCGTGTAGACATAGGCCAGCAACACCAACAACTAGCAGTCAACGTGGATGTACCAGGACACCAAGGGGCTCCCATAGTGGCAGTAGCAGCCCCGGCAGTGCAGGGGGTGTGCTGTCCACACCACACTACAGCAGGCCACGTGCATGTGGTCATGGCCAAGGACCAGGTACCAGCAGATTCATTTTGTCAGCAGTTGAGAGTAGCACATCGACACCTGTACCTGGATGTTCCTGCAGAATCCCTGGCAGGCACAGTCCATGAGTCCATGGCCAGAGACAGTGAACTGCACACCCTGACAGGTATGGTCTGCAGCTGTCCATAAACACCTGTGTAAGGCAGCCACATGGCAGAACTGTGTGCATGCATACCTACACATTATGCAAACACACCTAGGGCAACCCCATACCTACACACACCACATCACCTCGGCCAGCTCTCCAGAGTACACTCCCTCACCCACACACATGGTGTAAAATGTATGGCCCAGCCTCGGCTTCTGGAAAACCAATGCCACACCGTGTGCATATGATGATACCTGTGCCCCATCCCTGTCATCCATACCATCGATGCAGAGACAGGCTGATATGGTTTTGATGCACACAGTAACTGTACAACAGTGTACCACAGTACAGCTGTGTAACATGTTGCAGGGAGTAGAGTGTGAGGCATATTTGGCAGGTAGTGTAGCCATCCATCAATGATGCCTTATAGCTGTTAGTAACACTGGTTGGTTGTGGTCTCTAAAATGTTATCCAATTGTGTTGTAGGTGTATATGTGCTAGCACTAGGATGCCCTGTGCATATGATGATACCTGTGTCCCATCCCTATCATCTATACAATTGATTCAGGGACAGGCTGATATGGTTCTCATGCACATGGTGATTGTACAGCAGTGTACCACAGTCCTGCAGTGTAACATGTTGTAGGGAGTAGAGTGTGAGGCATATTTGGCAGGTAGCGTAGCCATCAAGCAATGATGCCTTATAGCTGTTTGTAACACTGGTTGGTTGTGGTCTCTAAAATGTTATCCATGTGTGTTGTAGGTGTACATGTGTCAGCATGAGGTTGGTCTGCAGTCATATTGCACAATGGGGTATGTCACTGTGCTGACACCATGGCTGTGACATATCTGGGGTATAGTCAAATACATTTCACAGGTTACTATACCGGCTATTGCCTGTGCCACATGGACAGGTGGCCCGCTGAGGTGTGGATACCCTGCAACCTGATGTAGACCCATCCACATACATGCACACTGTTACTTGCCAACACTGGGACTAGACCCATACCTAGCTATGTTGTGATACTGACGTTTGTGGCTTACATTGCACACACTGCACAGCGTTTAGGATGAGGTGTGATCCAGGTTATATGGTACATGAAGAACCTCCCCTGGCATGTACAGTATGCTAATGGGGGATGTAATGGGTGTTTTTGGACAATACATATACACATTTACAGACACATAATGGCCAGACACACATCTGAGATGCCAGGGCATATTGCTGCTAACTACCTTGACCATGTCTCCAATGTGTTACAGGTAGGCTGCACACATGGCATGCATATCTGGCTTGGATTGTGGTAAAAGTTACCTGTATGATTGATGGTGACAGTGGTAACCATAACGTGGTACATGGGATATATACCTGGTGTACCTTGGTGTAATAACAGTGTGCACAGCACCCACATTCCCCAATGGATATTGTACTCCCTAAAACCCATGATGACACTCTGCCATTCCCAGCAGCACACATTGGCCATGACTGTGATACAACCCATAGTATACCACAACATTGTTACTACAGGGATATGCATCTCCTGCACATGCCACATGCGTAGTAGGGTGTCAATCAAGAGTAGGTTCCCTGTACATATCCCAGCTGGATACCTGCCATCTGCACATCTGTACAGGGACTGACAGTCATCAGCTTGGCAGGTAGCTATGCAGTAGCATGAGTGCGTTGACAGACCAGTAAGGGGTATATAATGTGACTCAGCTCACACACCAGGGAAACAACAGGGAGCTGTCAGTGTCCAGCCATGCTTGCAGGGGTGCCTGTAGTCAGTACTACATTAAGCACTCTGATCTTACTTGGGTGAGCACTGTCAACAGTAGTACTGCCATGATACACTACATGTCAGTGTGGCAGCACATACCCTGGGCTACTAGACCTGTATGTCACACATTCACATGGATAACAGTGCTGTACAGGCCTCATATATGTCTGTGTCCCACACATGACACTCACACCCCTTGCTACTGTAATGACAGCAAATAGGTGCATGTATTGTACATGGCATTGCATACACTTATTACAGGTTATCAGACTGTGTTGTGTGTCCTGGTTACCAGGGCTAAGCGATGCTTAGCAAGTATCAACATTGCTACAATATAACAACTAAGCTGATTTGCACACTGGTAAGTGCTACCTACACTGTGAAAGTTCCCATATGTTTATCCATAGCTTAGCACCACTTAGCTTCATGCAAACCCATGAAAATCTGCTTAAAGCTGCTCAGAACTGCCTTAACCACTCTGTATCTGACATTCCTTGTTCTGCCTGGCAACAAAATGAACAGCCCTTGCAGGCCTTGAACCCAGGACCCTTTATACTGAAGTCACAATACTTAACCACTCCACCATGATCACTGTGGAAACAGCTGCTGTTTTACCAATATAGCTGCCAGTACACATATTGAGTAGTATTGTACAATTGCCTTTAGTTCCTAATTTGTGTAGTCCTTGTTATTAATATGACTGTTGCATCAGATATATTGTTTTATCATTATGTGCATATAGCAGATACATATGGTGAGATACATGTGGGAGGGTATACACAACCATGATGTTTACTCATGACTGGAATATGATTGTATACATATCATAGGTGTATATATGTTTACATGTACATACACAAGTATACTCATACATATGCCTGTATACACATCTGTATAGTGCTGCATATATATGGCTTTGTGTACATCCCTTCATATGTACATATGTATGTATATATATATATATATATATATATATATATATATATATATATATACATATGTGTATATATAGATCTACATATATGTACACACACACATATATATATATGTGTGTGTGTGTGTGTGTGTGTGTGTGTGTGTGTGTGTGTGTATAACTATATATGTATGCACATCCTATGTGTACATTGGTATAAATATATATATATATATATATATATATATATATATATATATATATATTTATATATAGGTTCATAGGTTCATACTAGGCTATCTGCCCTGGGCAATTATAAGCCTAGCCCGATTCTGTATGGCCCTTTTTAAGGTTTAGTTTACTGTGCCTCTGTCTAATAGTGATACAGGAGTAATCCCTGGGACAAACCTACGATCCCCCATCCACTTATCGAGATTCTTCTTGAAGAGATTTGGTGCTCTGCCTCACATGAACTGGAATTCTATTCCAGAGCGAAGGGAGCCTCTGGGTTATGAACCTGTCCCTCCAGCAAGTTCTATTTATTTCTGTGCTGAGGTTCAAGTCCCTCGAGCGTGTGGCTCTCAGGGATTTAGATTTACTGAGGTGGAGCATGTCCATTAATTCTGGATTTGACATAGCTTTGTATGTCAGGCATAGATCACCTCGAAGTAGGCGGTATGCAACTGAGTAGAGCTGGAGTTTTTTTAACCGAGCAGCATATGGCATCTGTTTGAGACCCTTGATTCTCTTGGTGAGATACTTTTAGGGTCTTTCTAATTGCTGCAGGTGTTGGGTAAGGTACAATACAAAAGGGGCATTGTATTCTATGATGGGCCTGATGAGGGATGAATAAAGGGGCACGATTACCTCTCTTGATCTAGATGTGAAACCCTTCGTGATGAGGTGGGCTATGTAGAAGATCTTTCTAACCACTTTGGCAATGTGGTTTTCAAAGGAGAGATTGCTATCAACTTGGGTCCCCAGGTCCCTAATAACTTTCTCTGTACTTAATGGGTTTCCGCCTATGTGGTAATTTGTGGGCACATAGTTTTTGCCAAAGGGTATGACTATACATTTTTTGGCATTTAGCTTTAAACCATGGCGCTGGCACCAGTTATCTGTCTTTGTGAGACCTTTTTGAAGGATGTCTGTGTCAGCTGGAGAGTTGATTATGGCGCCCAGTTTGCAGTCGCTCATAAATTGGTGAGCCATAGTCCTCCCACATTTGCCTGTACCTCGGAAAAGTATATACCGAACAAGAGTGGTCCCAGGACAGAACCCTGTGGGACACCACTTGTGACTGGTTTTGAGTCTGACATGGCTCCAGCAACTCTCACTCTGTGGGTTCTGTCTTTGAGCCAGTTTGACCCATCTTGTGACATAGGGTTTATATTTAAGCTGGATAGCTTATCTATGATGCCCGAGTGGGGTATTGTGTCAAATGCCTTTGCAAGGTCCAGACAGGCTGTGTGGACTACCTTCCCTTCATCTATGGCTTTGGTGACTGTTTCAAAGAAGTCAACCAGGTTCAAAAGGCAGGATCTGCCCTTGACAAAGCCGAACTGGGCAGGATCTAGTGTCTGTAGGTCCCCAATGTCTTTGTTTATGAGCTCCATGATGATCCTCTCCATAGCCTTGCTGACTAAGCTAGTCAGGCTTATGGGGCGATAGTTTTCAGGGTCCGTAGAGGCTCCACATTTGTGGAGTGGGACCACTGTTGCTGTACGCCATTCTGTGGGCACATATCCTGTAGTGAGGCTGAGATTGTATAGCTGTTTTATTTGAGGGATTAGTTCCTCTTGTAGTTCATGTAGGACGCAACCTGGGGTGCCATCTAGTCCCATGGAAGCAGTGTTTTTTGCTTTGGAGAGGGCAGCCTTCACTTGAGCATCTGAGATGTTTGGGAGGCAGCCCTCTGCCGGGATAGATACTTGCTCTTTTGGGGGGGAGGGTGTGGAGAGGTTTGCACTGAACCTGTCTGCCAGGATATTGGCGATGTCTGTGGGTTCAGTGTATTTTTTGTCATTTAGAATCAACTCAGAACAAGTCTGGGAGTTGCATCCCAGGTTTCTAACATAACTGAAAAAAGCCTTATGATTGTCTTTGGTGTCCTGTGCAATTTGTCTCTCGAAGCTGGCCTTGGAGGATTTTATGAGGGATCGTAATTTTTTACTAGTACTGATCATAGATGCCTTCCCTATTAGGGATTTTGCTCTATCATGTAGTAGCTTCCTCCTTCTGTTATACAGTTTATTTATGGCAGGGGTCCACCAGACTGGACGCCTACCTTTGGATGATTGGGTCTTGGTTTTGTTTGGGATAGCATGATCCATGCATTCCTGGAGATGTCCGTAGAATGCATTTATATAGGATTCTGCAGTTTGGGCTGTAGTTTCCACTGGCCCTGGGGCCTTGAAGGATTCCACTTCGGTTTTGAGAAGTGAGAAGTTCGCTTTTGAGAAGTTTTTCACTGCGGTTTTCTGGGCTGGAGTTGGGGTCAGGATGTGGGCATCCAGTGAAATTAATTTATGGTCTGATCTTACCAATGAGGGATATACTTCTGGTGTGGAGCATAGAGTCCCCATGTTGGTAATGATCAGGTCTAGTATGTTGTCCCCTCTTGTGGGAGTGGTGACTAGTTGTTCCATAGCATTTGAGTTTATAATTTCCAGGAATCTTTGGGCTAAGGTGCTGGGGCTTGAGTAGTGCTCCCAGTCAATGTTTGGGTAGTTGAAGTCACCCAATATAATGGTGTTCGGAGAGATCTTCATGTTCTCCAATGTTTTCAGGAAAGCCGAATGGGATTCCTGACTTTGAGAGGGTGGTCTGTAGGATGCTATAAACTGAAAAGCAGTCTTACCCACTGTTAGTTGCACATGGATGGTCTGCGATACTTCGTGCAATGCCACTAACCTGGAGGTGTGGATATCCTTGATAAATATGGAAACTCCCCCTCCTTTTGTGGTTCGGTCCAGGTTTTGGGGCCGAAAAGCATGATATGAGGTATAGCCTGGTAGTGCTGGGGTGGTCTCTGGAGCCTTGAACCAGGTTTCTGTCACTGCACAGATATCAATGTTCTCCATACTGAGGAGAGCTTCAAGTGTGTGCATCTTGAGGTTAAGACTTCTGGCATTTAGCAGCATTACCCTTAGTTTCTTGTTCCTTGTGCTGTCTATGGGGGTGGGTTTGACTTTTGAGCCTTGCCTAAAAAAAGCACTATGGGGGTGGCAAGAGCCTTTGCCAATATCCGAAAGCCCAGTGGTGACAGGTGCAAGCCGTCCCTAGCGAAGCAATGTGGCTTGTCGAGCATGTCATCCCAGGCTGACAGACACTGGATCCCCTTTGAATGACACCAAAATTTTAGCCAATTGTTAAAATCGATCATTTTGTCTTTGTACTGTGGCATCATTGTAGGTGAGGGTAAGATGCTGCTCAAGGTCAGGGTCATACCAGCCTGGGCTACATGATCAGAGAGCTTCTCTATGTCTCTTTTCATGTAGTCCAGGGAGGTACGTCTCAAGTCATTCACACCAGCATGTACAATGACTGAGTCATATTTGCATTTGCTTTGGAGTGACCTGAGTGCTTGCGTTATGTGTCGGATCCTAGCACCCGACAGGTGGATATCTATAACTATATGTGCATGCATAATTATTCTGATATACCTACTACTGTCAATATATCTGTAGATATCCATACGTATATGTGCATATGTATCACTATCTCTATATGGGTAGATATATATTGCTCTGTATATGTATATGTATATATCTGGGTGTGTATATGTATATCTATGTACATATACATACCCATCTATATATGTTGATATGTATATGTGTCACAATATGTCCTGGACATGGAGTGTAGCCCTACCCCAGCCCCTATAGTCCCAACTTTGTAGTGCAAGGGGATGTCAGGTATGTAGAGCAGGTAGATTAGTAGACTATTGATACTTTAATTGGGATTGTTTTCACAGACATGGTGTGTGTGGGAGTTCACATCTGCTTTTCACATGTGTGCCATTGGCTACTGACAGACATCCTAAGGGCATCATAGTAAAGTACCACTGCTAGCACGTAATGCCCCTGTGGACTGCAGCAGAGATATTGGCCAAAATATGTGGGCATTCTGACACGCTCTGTATAGTCCAGATGTATACACAGAACCCCTTAGTGCAAAACATTTGACCATGCCTGACAATATGGATGTTAACAGCCATGTAAATGGGTATAACACATAATGACTGGTATAAATTTGCCACCATAGGTTATGCATTCACACACCCCTGCCTGGCCAGACACATAATAACCGCTGGTACAGGGGTGCCATGGCCACATACTACCCACTAGATATTGACATACATATGTACAGCATCCGACTGCTCTGTCTGACATACATGACTATTAAGGGAGGCCCGGCAGCAGTACATCTGTCAAGTATCTGGACATGACATTTCACTGGGTAAGTACACTAAGCTGCTAGGCATGTAACAGTGCACTCTGCAGGCTACAGGCAGACTGGCTCAACACTGGCCTACATCTCCTATGGGGGAAGGCACATGTACCTGCATATACAGCAGTCTGTACAGGCATGTCACAGCACAGGGTAAGATACACCTGTGTGAAAGTGCATAACCACAACCAATGTGAACACAGCCACATATGGTAAGCTAGCATAATACTACAGTATATGGACTTTCTGTTCAACACCATCCTCATATGTGCCACTCATAGACTAACCCTACATATACTGGGCTGCTACACAGTTTGGTCTGATGGCTGTCTGTGGTATGGGACATGTGTATGTATGGCCCTACAAACATGTAAGCCAATACAGTAACATACAGTGGAGCAGCATGTAACATCAGATAGGATGGGACCTAGAACAATGACATCTACCATAGTCTGTACACAGGCTAAATTACATATTAACAATCAACATACTGTAGACATTCACCATAAGTACACAGACCTCAGTACTGTACAAACAACCAGAGAATGTCCAGGTTATGTCATCAAATATAACCCCTACTGTACATAACATGTTTAGCAGTCTGATATCTCACTGGCTTGTAATCAAATATGATGACACTATTTACAGTGTACAGCACATATGCGCCTCTTAATGCACGACATATGTACAAAGGTTGACAGAGTTGTGGCTGGAAGCACATACACAGGGCCAGTATTGACATGTTGCTGTGATAACCTCATACATTTATTGTTGTAACAGGATTTGTTGCAACATATGTCCTATAAGGGATATTAAGTCAGTAACTGTCATGGCTTTCACCATCTACAGACTGCAATCCTCACACTACCTTGTGCAGTTCACAAATAGATGCTCTGTGGGTAACACATGAAACCAAAGGCACAACACACTGTCCAGTCTGCAGATGACCCTACTGATGGGGATTCCTCATAAACATAGAACTGACATGACAGGTATTAAAACATGTAAGACAGCCATATCCACGCACACACTGTTGAACCAACATTACTCCAAATGCAGTATAGCAGCACTTACAGTCTGTAGTCAGGTCAGGCACATACCCCTCCTGTGTGTTGCCCTGTTTCCACAGTGTATGTTAGAGGTAAATCCCCAATCCATCTGAGATGCTGTTTGCCAAACAACAGATTTAGTTCCTGCTCACAGTGAATGAAAAGGGCCAACACCAACATGATGTTCCTAGATACTGGAGTGTGTTTCCATGCAATCGACTATGGGAATGTTACCACAGCTGTTCCACATGCAATCAGCTACGGGAGGGCTGCAATTCGGATAGAGGCCATCAGCTGATCATGAGAATCACTTAAAATACACATGCTGCTGCCTAAGCAAAGCAGGTGTAGGTCTCCACATCCACCAGATAGGGAGTGAGAGAGGCAGACAGAGGCAAAGACAAGTCAAGGAGGGGTGGGAAAGTAAAACCTAAGGATGTTTGTGTCACTCATCTACCCGCACAGGGTATCAAACCCCTGACAACTATGTAGTACTATCACATTTCTATGCTGTTATTGAATGCGCCACATAGGGTACATGTTGTGGAGCCCTCAGAATGTATATGTGATGATGAGTGTCATCTGCAACAGGGATATGGTAGCTATACGGTAGGTGTAGTACAAGTGCCTGTATGCATGAACAGGTGCCAGCATCAACACAGACACATTCTCACAGGGATGCACACACACTGACACACTTGGCAGGGTTAGGAATACAACCCCTCACTAGTGAGATTGCCACAACACATTACTGTGCAGGTATCACATGCATCACAGGGGTCATACAGAGGAGTAATGGGCAAAGGGTATGGGGAGGTGTTTGACATCAGACAGCATGCTGCAGTATGTCAATGGGGGTTGTAGTGAGTGTGAATGTGAACATACGCATCATACAACACACACACACACACACACACATACACACACACACACACACACACACACACACACACACACACACACACACACACACACACACACACACACACACACACACACACACACACACACACACACACAAACACACACACGGTGCCAGTACTCACATGCATGGGTGCATTGATTTATGGGTATGTAGTGGTGAACTGTGCCAGATGGCTATACAAGTCTAGGTGATGGGTACACCTTGGCATCAGGCCACATGACAATGGTCTGCATTGTGGCTCAGGGTTGTAGATTCTGGAATTGCCCACACAGGTGTGTATTGTATTCACCATCCAATCACCAGGGTGACTAATGTGTGTGGACAATGTTGTGCATTGCTTGCCATGTATGTGTCCCTTAGTCCATGACCTGGACAGTGTCTGTGATGTGCACACCTCCGACATGCATGTACAGTGACATGTGGAACTGTACCTGGGGTGTCTGGCCCTTGTTGTGTACACAGATTATCATCAGATGTGCCAATCCTGGTCTCATGTGGCAGGAACTGGTAATGGATAGCAGGTTTACCTTACACCTATGTTGATAGCGTGCTAATGGCATTCCCTGATGTCAGTGACATCTGTTCATACAGGGCATGTTTTCAGGCATGGTATGTCCTTTGTGGGTCACATTTGATGGCACCACATGTGTTGCATGTGTCCAGCGTGGAACATGTGGAAGGTGCACTGTCTGTATGTATTTGCCTATTGGACAGATGGACAGGGTGCCATACCCTCTGTAGGCCACTGCAATCACTCCATAGTTACTATCAGTGGGCAATATGCAGTGTACTACCAACATAGCGGCTGTTGCCTAGGCAAGTGTGTGTATGAGGCATGGGATGACAGTGTTTTCTGGCTAATACTAGGGTTGCTAACTTTGTTTGCCTGGCCTTGATGTCACATGTATCGGTATGGATCTGCACCCCAGCCTCTCGGCTATTTCACATCTGTTATCCCTGTACAGTGGACATTGTGATATATACTAGGGCCACCATATAAGGAATTTGCAATACCAGCTTTAGACTGGGCCGAGTTGTTGCACTCTCACAAGCACCTCCATATAGGATGCGAGTTACGAGCACAGACACACACATATCATGTCTGGGATTAGAACTCCTACCTAATTATTTTATTACACTACAACAGTACACAGTCATAGTACACACCACAGAGCTTACTGGAGTACTCCTTCCCCAAAGGTGTATTTCACAGTGAATGACATCAGCAGGATTGCCAAAGTAGGGCATTCGAATTGTAGTGAGCGTGGCTAGGCTAAAATGCACTGATCCCTACACAGACATTGAAACATACACAAAATATCCACAACTGACATGTGTGGGTATAGAACCCCTAAGAGATGTCTACATCACACTACAGCATGGAGCTGTTAGGATACACCACAGGGATTACTGGTGAGGTCTTCCTCAAAGGTGTATTTCACAGCAAATGACATCAGCAGGATTGCCAAAGTAGGGCATTCGAATTGTAGTGAGTGTGGCTAGGCTAAAATGCAATGCTCCCTACACAGACGTTGAAACACACACAAAATATCCACAATTGACATGTGTGTGATAGAACACATATGTGATAGAACCCCTAACAGAGAGTCTATATCACACTACAACATGAAGCTGTTATAGGATGCACTACAGGGATTACTGGCAAACTTCTAACCAAAGGTGTATTTCACAGTGACTGACATCAGCAAGATTGCCAAAGCAGGGCATTCAAATTGTAGTGAGTGTGACTAGCCAAAAATACATTGCTCCTTACACAGACATTGAAACACACATATAACATCCCAAACTGCCATGGGTGGGAATAGAACCCTACCAGAGTTCGATACCACACTACAGCAGCACACATTTATGGCATGCGCTACAGAGATTACATGGCTATGTCCTTCACAGAGGTGTATTTCTAGGTGGATGACATCAGCAGCCTTACCAAAGTATAGCATTCAAATTGTATGTGGTGTGACTATCCTAAAAAGCATTGCTCTCTACACAGACAGACACACACACACAGTTGCCAAGACTGGGATTAGAACTTTGCCCTAACTATTTTATCACACTTCAGCAGTACGCAGTTATGGCACGTGCTATGGAGATTACTGGGATGCAATGTTCCCAGAGATGTATTTCTAGTGGGATGACATCAGCAGCCTTACCAAAGTAGAGCATTTCAGTTGTAGGGTGTGTGACTACCCTAAAAAGCATTTCTCTCTACACAGACAGACACATACACAGTTGCCAAGGCTGGGATCAGAACTCTTCCCTATTTTATCACACTACAGCAGTACATTGTTATGGCACCTGCGATGGAGATTACTAGGATGCAACCCTCCCAAAGATGTATTTCTAGCTGGATGAGATCAGCAGCCTTACCAATGTAGAGCATTTAAATTGTAGGGAGTGTGACTACCCTAAAAAGCATTGCTCTCTATACAGACAGACACACACCATTGCCAAGGCTGGGATTAGAACTCCTCCCTAACTATTTTACCACACTATAGCAGTATGCAGTTATAGCACATGCTATAGAGATTACTAAGATACAACCTTCCCAGAGATGTATTTCTAGCTGGATTACATCAGCAGCCTTACCAAAGTAGAGCATTTCAATTGTAGGGAGTGTGACTATCCTAAAAAGCATTGCTCTCTACACAGACAGAGATAGACAGACACACACAGTTACCAATGCTTGGATTAGAACCCCTCCCTAACTATTTTATCATACTACAGCAGTATGCAGTTATGGCACATTATACAGAGATTACTGGGATACAACCTTCCCAGAGATGAATTTCTAGCTGGATGACATCAGCAGCATTAACAACATAGAGCATTTCAATTGTAGGGAGTGTGACTACCCTAAAAAGCATTGTTCTCTACATAGATAGAGACAGACAGACACCCACACCCACACCCACAGTTGCCAAGGCTGGATTAGAACTACTCCCTAACTATTTTATCACACTACAGCTGTATACAGTTATGGCATGCACTGCAGAGATTACTGGGATACAGCCTTCCCTAGCTGGATGACATTAGCAGCCTTGCCAAAGTAGAGCATTTCAATTGTATGGTGTGTGACTACCCTAAAAAGCATTGCTGTCTACACAGACAGTCTCACACACACACAGTTGACACAGCAGGGATTAGAACTCTTCCCTAACTATTTTATCACACTACAGCAGTACTCAGTTATGGCACACACGACAGAGATTACTGGGATGTAACTTTCCCAGAGATGTATTTCTAGCTGGATGACATCAGCAGCATTACCAATGTAAAGCATTTCAATTGTAGGAAGTGTGACTACCCTAAAAAACATTTCTAACTACACAGACAGACATGCACACAGTTGCTAAGGCTGGGATTAGAACTCCTCTCTAACAATTTTATCACACTTCAGCAGTATGCAGTTATGGCACGAGCTACTAGGATACAACCTTCCCAGAGACGTATTTCTAGCTGGATGGCATCAGCAGCCTTACCAAAGTAGAGCATTTCAATTGTAAGGAGTGTGACTACCCTAAAAAGCATTGCTCTCTACACAAACAGACACACACACAGTTGTCCAGGCTGGGATTAGAACGCCCCCCTACCTATTTTATCACACTATAGCAGTACACAGTTATAGCATACGCTATAGAGATTACTGGGATACAACCTTCCCAGAGATGTATTTCTAGCTGGATGACATCAGCAGCATTACCAATGTAGAGCATTTCAATTGTAGTGAGTGTGACTACCCTAAAAAGAATTGCTCTCACAGACAGACACACACAGTTGCAAAACCTGGGGTTAGAACTCCTCCCTAACTACTGTATCACACTACAGTAGTACACAGTTATGGCACACGCTATGGAGATTACTAAGATACATCCTTCCCAGAGATGTATTTCTTGCTGCATGACATCAGCACTGCAGCCTTACCAAAGTAGAGCATTTCAATTGTACGGTGTGCGACTACCCTACAAATCATTGCACTGCACAGACAGACACACACACAAACGCACAGCTGCCATGTCTGGGATTTGAATTCCTACCTATTTTATCACACTACAGCAGTACAAAGTTATGGGACGCACCATGGAGATTACTAGGCTACACCTCTCCCAAAGGTCTATTTCACAGTAAATGACCTCAGCAGGCTTGTCATAGTAGGGCTATGGGGAGGGCAATGTTTGTGCATGGGCCATAATCCATTCATCTAGCAGTTGACACACCACATGCTGGTACACACAGGGTCATATTTCACAGTTATGTGTATACAGCTGCTAGATGACTACTTCCTTGTACAGTCATGCTGCACAGCTGGAACATGCACCACATAGTCTGTAATGCTGTCAGATACTGGTGGCTAGTATCTGCAGTGAGTGACATCTGAAACTCATGTGGTTGGGGCCCGTTGGCTATGTACTGCATGGGGCAGGCCTGTATGGCTCCTTGTCACAGTCACCCTCTTCCACACATCTATGTATGTCTACTTTTGACTTATTATAGTGTGTTGTCCTTACATATATGTCTGTAATCCTATCCACTGTGTGTGTGTAAGGCATGAGTGGTGCATACTAAGGAGTGTCTACACTAACAACTGCAACTGCCAGATATGTCTGGTCCACTGGTGTTTGCATACATGGCCTTCATGTGTTTAAGTGTGTGAGCATGCCCAATATGGCCTTTCAGTATGTTGTTGACTGACATTGCCTTCATTTCTCTAAGTGTGTGAGCATGCACAGTATGCCCATCTGTATTTAATTTGTGGATTGAGTCCAGGTAGTTTGTACTGCAGTGCTGACCTTTGTGTTGTACACCGACAGGTGGCATGCTGTTTCTGCAGGGTATCCATCAAGCATTTGGCATTGACTGTTCTTACATTTCTGAATAGGATGGAGAGGGTCTCACCTGACTATTTGTACATTTCTACACAGGATTGGGGGGCACACCTGACTGTTACTACATTTCTACATAGGATGGAGGGGCGCACCTGACTATTTCTACATTTCTACATAGGATTGGGGGGCACACCTGACTGTTATTATATTACTACATAGGATGGGGGGGCACACTTATCTATTTCTATATTTCTACACAGGATTGGGGGGCACACCTGACTGTTATTACATTACTATGTAGGAAGTGGGGGGCACACCTGACACTTGTACACATTTGCTATGACTGTACTGGTATGTCAGGTACTCCATTTCATTCTGTATTATTACCTAGCATGCTGACTAGAGGCATGCCAGTGTACTACAGATCGTAGCTTTTGTTGCCATACATATTAGTGTCTAACTTCCTACCCTTCAGAACTAACATCCCACTGCCTACCCTCCTGTAGTCTGTATGTGTAGGCCTGGGGGGAGGTTAACCATAGCCATCATTCAGGGGCCATAGCACAGGCTCTGTCTGGGTTTGTCTACACATGTCCTGCTGGCTGAGACTGTTGTTGGGCATGTGAACCACCCTGACTGGCATGTGTGAGTCATATAGACACACATGTCGCTCAACACATTTCATTTCCTGCAGTGGGTTTTGTCACCTTGTGTAGTACTGGCTACTATGGTGACTCCAATATGTGTTGCAGATGTCAAGGTGCCACTATGGGTGTCTACTGTCTGCTGCAATGACATTCAGCCACCCAATACCCTTGCATACTCACATCCATACCATAAATACATGTAACAGCACATTCTACTCCATTTGGCAGTTGGTAGGTTGATTGACTTGCCTTGAGGGTGTGCCAGACTTGTGTATGGTGCTGGAGGGCTGCCTATGTCATATGCACAGACTACACTCCCTATACATGGTTGAGCACAGGTAGTGGCATGTTTGGCAACCCTTTTACTGTATGTGTGAGTCAGAGAGAGGTGTCATTCCCTGGGTCACTACTGTGTCAGTGTATGTGCTATGCGTTGTCTCTTTGCTACAGCCTTAGCATACTGGGCATGCCTCCATCTGCCTACTGAGGCAGGCTCAGGTTGTTCCTCCTCCGAGTAACTCTGCCTGTGCAGGCCTTTGCATTGGTGGGGAGCTGAGTGGCCTTGCCCCATGCTGTTCCTGCTGCAGCTGTTTCCGCAGGATCATATTGTGTAGCATGGCACATACCATAACAATTTGGGTACATGTAGCTGGTGAGTACTGCAAGGCTCCACCGGATGTGTCCAGACACCAGAACCGTGACCTGAGCATCCCAAACACATGATCTATTATAAGTCTGGTCTGTGCGTGTGCCTCATTATGGCGTTCTTGTTCAGGTGTGTGTACATTTCTGATGGGTGTCATCAGCCATGGCTCCAGTGTGTAACCAGCATCCTCCACCAGGTTACCGTAGTGGATGTCCTCATTGGAAAATCTCTGGTACAGCTGTGTCAGATGCCATATGTGGGAATTGTCATAGCTTCCAGGGCAGCCAGCACATACATTCATTATAATGCCCTAGGCATCACATACGACCTGGCAGTTGGAGGGGATGTCCCTGCGGTTGATGTAGGCCCTACCCTGATCACCAGGTGGTGATTTGATGCAGATGTACATGCAGTCTATTGCACCCACTACCACAGGGTATTTTGCTATTTGATGGAAGAGACGTATATTGCTGGCCAACACGTCATGGGTGTTGAGGAAATATATTTGCTCACTGGCATGTGCTGACATGGCATCCAGGAACTGGTGGAATACTCTGGATGCTGATGCCTGTGAGATCCCCATGATATCCCCAGTTCAGCTTTGCGAGGTACCTGTGGCTATTATTCATAGGCCTACACATACCTTGGTATTCACTGGGATGGGTTCTCCCTCAGTCAGTTTGGTGTGTCAGGTGTGGCCCCACAGCTCAACAATTTGTTGTAGGAGGTCTCTGTCCACCGTATAGCACTCCACCATCTCCAACTCATGTAGCCCCTGATAGGTTACCCTGGGTCTGTACACTCTTCTCCGTCTCCTCACTGTGGGTTGATCGGCAGCATTCACATCCTCACCACCCTCAGCCTCCTGCACATGTTGCTCTATAGCCCTTCTCATTTTATAGGTTTGTTTGTTAAACTCTCCCCACTTGTATACACCAGTGGTGTAGAGTGTGGGAACAACCAGATGGGAAGGTGTATGCTTAGTTTATTGTAGTGTTCTGGGCTGGGCTGGTCTGCTGCCTGTGTAACTGGCTGATTCTGATACATTTCACCTGCCAGCTAAGCTAGTTCTCCTCGATTACCTTCCTACTGCTTTTTTCCCTTCCAGTTGCCTTCCTGTTTAAGCCTGGGTGTATGCTGCACAAACACAGTGCTCACATGTGCACAGTGCTGCTGTTTCCTGGTTTAACTTCTTTTTTTCTTCCTGTAAAACCTGGCGCATGGCATGCACACCCACTTAGGCTTTGTAAAGAGTGCTAGGCAGGTTTAGACACACCCCCTAGCTTAGCCGTGCTAAGCTAGGAGTAAACCCAAGCCACAGGGCTCCAATCCACTTACAGTATGCCTGACACCCCGCCTCATGATGTCGCCTAACTCCTAGGCTTGCACCAAGCTATTCCTACTCTTACACTGTTGGGACCTGACTCACATGCTGGGGAAAACTGGGATTCACTACCCTTCCCCTCATTTGCATAGGATTGCCTGCTAATGCATAGTAACATGTCTTACACTGAGCCTCCCCCTTAAGCAACAACTACTCATTGGCCATGTTGTCCTTTGCCTGCCATTGACTTGCATGACAGAATACTGATTTTAGTTAGAACGTTTAATTTAGGTTCATTTTGTTATTTTCCCCCAATCTCATTTGCGCGCCACTGCCCTACGCTTAAACAGCCAAGATCGGCAAAAAAAAAAAGTTGATTTTTATATATTTTTTTTATTGTTTGCATAAGGCAATTGGCATGCTTACTACATGATATGCAGCCTTTATTTGGAGTTGTCACAGCTTCATTTTGAATTTTGCAGAAATGTACTTGGTTACTAACCAACTAAATTTCTGCAGATAGTCCTGCACAGATGGTTGCAAGCTTCCTGGATTGCAAAATCACCTCATTTGGATAGATTTCTCCTGCAAATGGGGTGATTTGTATACAAGGGCTTAGTCCGTGCAGGATTAGTGCAGGAGAGCTCGTGCATTCCCATGCAGGCTGTTCCTGGATCCCACGGCAGACATATTGCCTGCTTGAGCTCCTGCAAGCTATAGAGAATCCTGGGGTGTGTCTTAGCATTGCATTTAAGCTGCCTGCATTCAATTTTTCTCCTGCCTGCTTTGAAAAAGGATTCCCTGCTGAGGAACATCTTTCTTGATAGATACTCCTGAAGCTTCTAGTCCTACATACATTACAAAGATATGTGTTTTTTTTCTAGAGGACAATTATATACTTGATAGAAAAAAGGGAGGCATTTTTTGAATGTCTGAGAATATTGGGAAAAAAGATGCTAAGGATGAAGCTACCAGGTAACAGGAAAAGAGGAAGGCCTAAGATATGGTTTATGGATGTGGTGAGAGAGGACATGCAGGTAGTTGGTGTGACAGAGCAAGATGCAGAGGACAGGAAGAAATGGAAATAGATGATCCGCTGTGGTGAACCCTAATGGGAACAGCCGAAAAAGATGATGATGATGATGATGATGATGAGAATGGATTACATGGAATTTATCATTCTACTTAACTGACCAGATGTGATCCTCAAGAAAGAAAGGTTAGCATGACTGGACTTTTTCTAGCATTCTGAGACAGCAGTTATTGAAGTTGAAAAGTAGGAATCACAACAGCAATGCTGGCTCATAAGTAACACTTTATCATGTTTTATAATGATTTTGGTGGTGTCAGACAATGAGAAAGCTAGTCATAAACTATTCACGGAAGTATTGCAGTAATCATTTATTTAAATATGCTTTCAGATATAGGCCTGCAATCCCATTCAAGCAAACACCATGGACACATATCTTTAAAGATCCCAGCCTCAGTCCTAAAAAGAAGCATTGCTGTAGTGGCAATGTGCAATCCTTTACGTGGGGAGATGCATACTAGTTTCACTGACTGTTGAATTACTCAAATTGCAGTATTGTATTGCTCTGCCTGATGCATATTAAAAAACTCTGGCACTGAGACAATTACAGGCCTCTTTTTATTGGCAAAAATACACCACTGCATTTGAGTCAGATGTTCTTTTTGGCACATCTGTACATCTCAAGAGATCCTAAATAGCCTAATGAATAACACAGAATATAACTATTTTATGCCATATGCTTGAGAAGGGAAACTTACATGGCATGACCATCTTAGATATAAAGATAAACTGGAAAATATTCATACATTTGCATATTGATGTGATCACTGTAAACAGTTGCACTTTGTTCTAAAGCAAAACAAAACTGTAAGAGGTTCACTTTAGAAGAGGTGATTTATTACAAAGTTGGCTCACAGAATATTGATGTTCCATATTATCTTGACCCAACAGCCTTGATTGTTACGTCAAGAAGATACGTAGTGAAGTCAATACTTTTTACTCCAAGGACTCAATAAAACATTGTTGCATTTAAGACAACAGACATTTTATATCATCATTCATCTAAGATAGTTAGCCAAGATTTCATCCCTGAGAAATAACAAGATAACATGAAAACTGGCACATTACCGTACTTTAAATTCAGAGGAAATATTTTTGTCTGCAAAATAAATTATACACAGCCGACAGCTTAACTTTGTCATTTTTATACATAAAACTGAATAGTTGCATAAGCTATTACAAATGCCTTAATTGTCACAGAAAATGAAAAGATGGAACTGCATTATAAAGACATACTCAAGGACTTAGTCATGTCAAGGCAGACATAAATATTTGAAGCACATTCTGTATTTACGCTTCTGCCGCATCATGTTATCCACACTCATGTAGTACTGTGTGCTGATTAAAACAGAAACTGTAGTCAAAACACAGCATAATATGACCAGCAATAGCATCTAATCATCCAAAAAGTGACCCATTTGAATGATAAAAGTGCTTAACCCTGAAAGTAAGACCAGAGACACATCCAGCAATATTAGTAGGACTCATGTGGGTTGCAATATGCCAATACAACTCTACTTTGTGTAATTCTATGTTTGTGCCACGTTTTCACAGAAGGCACTTTAATAACCTGCTTTCATGTTCAATGGCTGAACCAGGTTGACATCTAAGTGATCACTGCAGTAGATGCTGATTCCATTCAGGGACAAGTTTCACAAAATTTCTTAGGGACAGTCTGTCCATCCTATGTGAAGAAACCAGATTATCCATCATCATCTGGAAATACATCTCAGACATTTTGATTTTATTCCACCCTTTTTGAAAATCAAAATGTTTTTGTTATTTCTTTTTGATATACCTGTTTTCGTTGCACGTATATCTCTTGATTTTGTGATGGAAGGTTTATTTACTACCATTATTTATTCTTAATACAGTGACCTCAGCTTGACAGGACTTTTTTGAAGCCGTCACTCATTTTTATAAAATGTCCCACTTTTGCAAAGTCTGACATCCTGAAAAAATACTTTAGCTTTCCTTTGCCATGACTCCATGACTATGTGGATTGTGAGGCATATTGTTTAGTTATCATGTTTTCTGAAATCACTGTCCATTTCATTATCTGAGATCCAATTCATGTTTCCATTTAAGAACATAAAATTAAAAACTATTTTCTGCGTATTTTTTTTTTTTTTTTGCATTATTTGTTTGAGACCTGTCCCCTGTAGGCAACTGGAATACTTTTGCTATATTTCCATTGTTACTTTAAGAGTTTGTTCTCTTTATGGGGAAAAGTTAATTAAAGTGTGTTTTTGAGAGAAATGTGAATAAAAGAATGTTTATGGAATGAGCAGAGTGAGTTTAAGGGGCAGTTCATGGAGATGGGACACCATCTAGTTAAGAAAGCAGTCACTGGTCAGCTATGAGTTAATGAAAATGGATATAAGTGGCAGTGTGGAAAAATTTTGCAGAAATTTTTTTTTCAAGTTTGCTGAACTGATACATGAAGAAACGGTAGACAACAGAGATGATATTGGAGAGTTTCTAAAAGTACAGTATGGTTCTACACAGGAAAGAGCCAATAATGGAAAATCAGTTATTGGGAACTAAACAGTCTAGTCAAATTGTTTATATTAAGAAGAAGTTGATTACATTGAAAACAAAACAATGAGGCAGAATTTGTAGCTCACTGGAGTTTTTAAAGGTGAAGAAGTGTTTTGCAGCTTGAAATTCAAGAAAGCTAGGATGGCACAATGGACTAAGTTTACAAAGAGGTTGCTGGACAGTGAAAAGATATACATACTGCTGTTACAAGTGGCAAACAGGACATATGGTTGACCAAGAGTGATTTTAGTTAATCTTGACTCCTTGGATGAAAAGGGCCAAGTTCTGTCTCCATTGCGGAAAGATGATAATGGTAGAAAGCTGACCTGTACTGCTGGATCGTGGTTCCTGAGATACTACCATGCAACAGAGAGCTTTGTTGTGGATGCCCAGCAGGAATGTTGATGATTTAGTTTAAGGTGTAATTTATTGTTCACAGTAGTATTGAAACTGTTATTTCCACCTCAGATGCAGCTCTTCCCCTCACCCTTTGCTACAGTGGTAGTTTACAAGTTCTACTCCCATCTTTGGATTATGTAACTGAAGAGTGAGTGACAGCGGCTACTTGGAAAGGTTGTTAAATTATTGAATTGGAAGAGGAGTGGGAGCTACAATCTGAGCAAGGGAAAGGTGAAGTGGATGTTGTTTGTTCTTTGTTTGGTATGAAACAGAAAGAAAGAAAGAAAGAAAGAAAAAGAAAGAAAGAAAGAAAGAAAGAAAGAAAGAAAGAAAGAAAGAAAGAAAGAAAGAAAGAAAGAAAGAAAGAAAGAATTCCCATGGATACCTGAATTGGTATTGAAGATTAATGTTACTATTGTCATGATGGTTCAGTGGTGAGTAATAATTAGAATGTTTCTACAACATGTAATCCATGACAATAATGTTTAGTGAACATACACATTGTATGGGACATTTGCATACGTTTAGTTGTGCTACTGACTTTTGATAGGCAAGTGGTATTGTTTTCATGGTAGGTAGATCAAGAATCAGTATAGAGGATGCTTAGTATTTTAAAAGATTTTACAATTGTGAAAATCACCTTTAGTAGCCATGAGCTACTAAAGGTGGATAAAGTAGAAAATAAAACCAAAGGATAGCAAACGTTATCACAATCAGCACAGAAAGGCACACAAAAAATTAAAACATACTATGAACTCTTGAGTTATTAAAAGTGAAAATTTAATGAATGAATATCTAAAAAACTGGTGTTAAAATTAAAAGATAAGTGCTTTCAGATACATAGCTGCACCCTTCATCAGATCTAATAACTTCTCCTGAGTATAAGAATGTAATAGCATCAACTAATCACAGTTCAGTGTTTCAGTCTAAGCCATCTCAGGCAGGCTGGAGAGGAAGATGTGAGTTAAGACCAGGCAGTGTGTCTGCATATAAGTTGCCAATCCAGTGTGTCTCAGCTGTTTCTGTTCTTAAACAGATATCACCACCCCTTGGATCTACTAATACAACTTGCAACACTGAAAAGAGAAAATTATGACCAGCATTTAGAGCAATATGTTTCATAGAGGATTCTTCATATCTTTTAAGTGTATGTCACTTATGTGCTTAGAAATCCTTCCTTTCAGCTGCCTATTCATTTTACCAACATAAAGCAAAGTACATTGCTGGTAGCAAGCAATATAAAGAACATTTCTGGCTTTGCAATCAGTATAGCCCTTCAGTCTGCATGCTATTCCAGTAATCAGATGTACAAAAGCTTGCCTTTCTGAGATATATCTACAGAAAGTGCATAGTCTCTGCAGGGAAATATGCCCTGTCTATTTGTCAAAAACTGATCTCTTTTCACAGTCTTGTGACATATCAGCCATTTAAGATTCTTGCCATTTTTGAATGCAAAAGGAGGAGTTTCACCCACTATACTCTTAATATGAACATCGCTGCTTAAAATTCTCCAGATGTCTCTTATTGATGTTGCAAACATGATGGACATCACTTGAATAAGTTAGCATCACTCTTGTTTTCACCTGACATTCAGCATTTGCAACCAACTGTGAATTGTTCATAACCTTCTCCGAATAAAAAGGTTTCCCAGTAGTGTTCCTAAGCTGTTCAACCTATCCTAACTTGTCCATATTATCCTTCTTCCTATAACCATTGTGCAAGAAACACTGACCATAAAACTCAGTTTACATTAAATAGTTCATCATTTGTACATAATATTGAATATCTGAGTAATTGACCTTTGAGCACATTATCATAAATATGATGTGGGTGCATACTGGTACAATCTAACCAATTGTTCCTTTTACATTCCGTATGATGAACAGCTGTTGTAATACCTCCTCCTTCATCAAAGCACAGAGAAACATCCAAAAAAACTCAACTGCTTGTTCGAATACTGCATAGTCAATCTTAAAAAGTCTGTAGTACATTCTAAATATGTCACAAACCTTTTTAAATCTTGTAAACTGCCTTGCCATAAAGCAAACCTCTTGCAATATCTTATATGATATAAAACGTCATTATTGGCAAACACATAATTGTTCTCCCAATCAGCTAGCACAAGATTTACATATGTATTAGCACAGGGGGTGCCCAAGGTCAGCCCCCATCTCTGCCAATAAATATCACCTTCACATAATAACACATTCTTGTTCAGTATCAATTCCAATAAGAGATAGAGAAGATTCACATTGCCCATATAGTCATGTGCATTGTGTAGTAAAAAATTCTTAGTTGCTGTTATGCCAAAAGTACTTGGTATCACAGTGAACAAACTATGAGCATCTATGGCAATCATATAAAAATAATCAAAGCCATGCAATGAAGCAGAACATTCATATAATGTCTCAAGGAACTGTTTAGTATCTTTTAACACTGCTGGTACAGACTTTAAAACATCTTTCAGTTGTCATTCAATGTATATTGATATAGGTTCAATTGCCCAACCTTCACCATTCACTATAGAGCACATAGGTGGATCCTTGTAGTTCTTATATATCTTAAGGAGACCTTTAATATACAGAAGATTGTTTTGTAGGTATCAATATGGTAGTAGGGGGCAACTTTTACAATTCATATACAGTAAAGTCTCACTTAACCAGCAGCTGTGGGGATTGGTAGATGCTGGTTAAGTGTATGTTCCTCTTGCCTGAGATATGCTTTGTGATTTTTGATTGGTTCATATACCAGCATGCAAGCCAATCAAAAATCGCAAAGTGGAGCCTCTTCTGTTCAATGCGGAACAGTCCACTGTTCCACAGTGAACAGAAGAGGCTCCACTTTGCCATTTTGATTGGCTTATATGCTGGTATAGAGCCAACCAAAACTTGCAAAGCAGAGCCTCTTATGTTCAATGTGGAACTGTTCTGCATTGAGTAGAACTGCCTCCAGTTTGCAATTTTTGATTTGCTCATATGCTGGCACATAAACCAGTCAAATGCCAGTTGCTTAAGAGTGCCAGTTGCTTGAGTAACAGGGATTCTATTGTAAACATAAGATTTTCTCTCAAAAAGAACATATGTGGATTATAAATCTAGGAGCATTGTTTAAACCAGTGCTGAATGTTTATTTATAAAGTATTTACTATTTTTTTTTATAGAATTTGACTATTATGTTTTTGTATGTATTTTTTGAATTGTTACAAGGGGAACTGTACCTTTAATAATTGGCTTTATATGTAACACTGGGGCTACTTCCTGTTTACACACTGATGACACTGATGATACCATTGGGTGAAACCGGTTTGTGTTTTCTAACAACTGCTGCTGTGAACTGCTGCTGTGTATTGAATATTTGGTCGTTAAATTCTTTTTCATTCCTTCATTGGTCATTTTATTTCCAGTGCCTGTTCTGTTGAGATTTGAATGGCTGGCTTGTTGCTAGTGCTGGATTTTTGCTGGGCTCTTGTGTCACACACTTCTGTATGACAGTCTTTAGGTGGGGTGTATTTAGTGCATTGGGTATCTTAGATTATTTGTCAAAAGAGAAATGAGTTACCTTTTACTTCAAATTGAGAGTACAAATGATGTCTCAGCTCTTAATTTGATGAACTTGATATGGTATCAAAATGACATCGCACTGAACAGTTAGTTTTTCTGAGCTTGCACACTCCACTGGATTAATGGTCTTATTTGAACATGTAGATACATGACAACTGGTAATCAGAAGTATGCTGCAGTAAGAGTCACACTCTAAACAGTATGGAACAATTGATAAGCTATAGACCTTCATTATGGAGTTTTCTATTTATGTCATTTGTAAGTATGTGAAAATCGGGTCTATATCACATAGTCAAACTGCAGTTAGTTCGAATACAGATATGTCAAACCCGGAAGCCGGACGTTCAAAGTGCAATAACTTAGAACACTCAGAACAGCAATTTTTTTCCAAGAGAAAAAATTTGCTGTTGCGGTGCAAAACAAAAACACACGTACACTATAAAATGTTCCTAATGTGGGAGGGGGGCTTCACCCCCACACCCACTAACATGGGTGGCTGTGCCCACCACACACCCCCTACTTAAATATACCAATTCCAAGATTGCACCACAGTGGAGGAAATAGCAAATCCGTGGAAACTGCCCACCAAATTTTTTCCTGGGAAAAAAATTCAGTATTCAAAGGCTTCGCTATTTTGCCATTTTGAACTTCCCAGTTAGAGGTTATGGCATTCGGACACCTGTGCATTTGAACTTCTAATATAGACCCGTGAAAATCAAGTGGCAGAGTACGATAATGCTGGTGAGACAATTACTAATTGTAACATGAATATTTGTGGTGCATAGCTCTGAAACAATCTTACATAATTATTTGGAATGTTGCTATTTTTTATGTTTAGTGTGCATATTAGACTGTAAATGTAATGTTTAATTTGGTAGTCTAGTGTTAAAATGTGCCATGTTTTTATAATTGTACTACATTAATGCTGTAATTATGTTGCAGAACTGACAATGGTATTTAATATTATACGATGCATTTCTTTGATTTCAATTGCATTTTAACTTTGCATTTATATTATCAGGGCATATCCAAGGAGATAAAGTTTGGTTATTGAATAGAATTCATGAGCATAATAAAAGCTAGTTTATAGCTTAAGGGTGGGCAGTATAGTTTAGGACTGTGCAAATGGGTGTTGCATTGTGGCTTATTTGTAGCTTCAAGTAGGAAACATCTTGGTGGTACTGATGAGATGTGTACATTGAGTAAATATTTATCATCTTCATCTAGTTTGAAAATGTATTTGTTTGCATTTGAGATGGTCTTTGGTTTGTATTTTTTGCATTGTTTATACATGGAGAGGATTTAATTGGTCATGAAGAGCTCTGATATGATATTTTGTTGTCACTAACAATGTTAATAGATGTATGCATTCCATGTTACATTATATCATGATTTTGGATAAGTTCAGTGGCTATAGGTGTAACTTGGGCGCTTATTTTATTTATTTTTTATTTAATCATTTTCACAGGGCAACATTTTGAGCCTATAACAGGCTATGGTGAAATTATCTGTTTCTGTTTCATTTTGACCCCTCCCCCATCACTAGATGGTAAGGATGAGGACCAATCAGGAGGGGGCATCATTTAGGTAGCTATCAACAGTGGTTTGATTTTTTTTCTAATTATGCCCTACACCCTGTATCTATAGAGTGACATCCTATTGCTGGAATGTTCCATGGATGTCTGTATTGCAATGCCCCTTATTTCTGCAAGGGGATGATATCTGCTAGAAATCCCTGCCAATGTGCAGGAGGCACTTCATGGTCAATCCCTGATTCTTCACCAGGAAAATCAATTGCATTTGTATGACCTCAAGTGCATGCAAATCTTCTCATGCAGGATCACCAGACCCATCCTCCCTACCTTTGCCATCAAGCAGATGAATTGCTGTTTAAATCTGGTTTTCCTGATCATAGTTAGGTCTCCATCCCTCTATGCCTCTGATAGAGGGTTAAATGCAGTGTTTTAGATTTATAATGCCAAGACCTTTTTCAAACATTTGGTTTATTCTATGTTATGGTAGAATTTTAGATGAAGCACTGCAGATAATGGTTATTATGAAAGGAAATGTTTCATGGGCTTGGTGCACATTGAAATTTAACTTGCAAATTTTATGAATACTGATGGGAAGTTACTCCAAGTCTCTGGTGATAGACTCTTTTCATTTGCTTGCCTCTCCATCTGGAATTCACTTCCACCACCATTTGACAACTCTTTACTCCTGATAGCGTAACCAATCAGCTCAAGGTATATCTTCAACAACATAGTGAAAGCAAATACACTGTATGTGTAGTATAAGTACTTGCAGTTTCAAGTTGTATCAAGTCACTTCTAAGTGCTTATTTTGCTCTGTTTTATTTGTCAAAGTATGAGTTTATAACTATTTACAATGGTGTCTACTATAAAACAAAGCTTTTTAAACAGAAAAAAGAAATATGGTAAGAGTAGTTGTTAATTATTAAAGTCTGGCAAGAACAATAAAAAACACTCGTTTGCAGGTCCTTGTGTTCACAGCAAAGCTACAGCAAAATATCCAAAAACAACAGGAGGACACAGGATAGGCTCCAGGTTCTAAAACTTTAATCAGGCACAAGACTGATTTCAGTTTGTTTTTATGCACCTGAAGAAGCAGATTTTAAAGCGCTTGTGCCTGATTAAAGTTTTATAATCTGGAGCCTATCCTGTGTCCTTCTGCTGTTTTTAGTTAATTATTAAAGTCTGTTTATCCAGCAGTTCTTTGAATTTCCACCATATATTATATGAAGAGGTGATTCTAGATGTTCTTGTCTTGATCATGATTAGTTCAA
This sequence comes from Protopterus annectens, assembly GCF_019279795.1. Taxonomy (NCBI): domain Eukaryota; kingdom Metazoa; phylum Chordata; order Ceratodontiformes; family Protopteridae; genus Protopterus; species Protopterus annectens. Next base: position 708,059,321 of record NC_056735.1, read on the forward strand.
GATGATAAACTTCAGTTGCTAAGTGTACAAATTCCTTCATAGTACAAGTAGTCTGATTCTTCTCGTTCTAGGTGATGACTTTTCCTGCTAATGTTAAAATACTTCATAAAAGGGGGTATTTTATTTTCATGACACAAGTAGGAATAGGTGTATTAAATAAAATAAGAGATTTGGTCAGCATAAATGTATTATTAAAAACAAACTGTAAGAGAAAATTCATATTCTCCCAATATGTTTTAAGTTTTATACAATTGTAAAACACATGCTGCCAGTCAGCTATAACATTTAGTTTACATCTCTAGCATTCTGTGTTTTTATCAATTCAACTTTATGTGGTGTGATAAAGGTTCTATGTAAGAACTTCCAAGAGAATATCCTTTACCTTAGTGATTAAGTTGTTTGTTTTGAAGACTGGAGTATTAGTTTTTTTTATCATCTTCACTTGGGGAGTTATTATTAACAAGTCTAAAATAATCTCAGTAGCTTTCTCTGTAACATACTGTTAATTTCTTAAGTACCTTATATATTTTAGATAGAAGTCCCTTTCCAATTATATTCTGGGGCATTAGAATAATGAGTAAATCAATGAAAATGGGGAAAGAATTTCTAACTATTGGTTGCATTAGATTAATCTTATGTTCAAAAATTGTCTACAGTTTGAATTTCTAACTACATATCTTTGCTTAACTCATACTTATTAATAATATTGTCAACATTTTGGAACTTCTCGTCTAGTAATTGTTAACAGTATAACAGGTTTGTGTCTTTAAATGTAGTAATTGTTGTTAAATTAAATGTATTCATAGTATTTTGAGTATAGGCAGTTGGAGATACAATGAAAATCCATGCTTTATATACAGGGCTCCTGAAAATGACATTTTAAAGGAGGTTGTCATCATAGTAATGTAATAAGAGTCAACTGTTTTGTTTTTGGTTTCTCTAAAATAGTATTTTACGAACCAATGAAATTTATTAGTAGCTATTTTAGTATGATATGATTTTTTTTTAATTATTGGATTTACACCAAATACCTCCATGAATATCTTTCCATTTGGCATTATAATTGTTATTTAACCAATAAATTATTGTCTTAAAAATTGAGAATAAGGAATATAATTCTAAATCTAGAAGACTAATACTACCCAATGTCCAATCTCTAATGAGATTCTTTAAAGCCAATCTAGGCTTATTAGGAAACCATAAAAATCTCAGAAACAAAGAATTAAACTCTTTTATATATTTTTGGGAGTGCGGGACAAAGATTGTATTATATATAGAATTTTAGGAAGGCTAATCATTTTAATTAAGGAGAGTCTCTCTTCCACAGTGAAAAAAATATTCCCTTTATTAAGTGTTTTTTTTATGGAATTTCAGTTATTATAACTAAGGGGCATTATATCTCTAATATCATCAGAAAATAGTATCCCTAAGTAAGTGATTTTACCAACTTTCACAATATATTTATGTAATTTCGTATTTGTTATATTAATATTATAATTAACAGGTAGCATTATAGCCTTATTCTCATTAAAACTGAGTCCTGGTTTCTTCTGGAATATTTTTATTGTTTGGAATACTGCAATAAGAGAAGAATTGAAATAAAAATGAATAGGATGTCATCTGCAAATAATTGTATTTTGAGTATTAAATCATTATTTATTAGTATGCTTTAATGTTTTTATTTGATATTATATAATTTCCAAAAAAAAATCCATACCTGGAGCAAAAAACAATGGGGACAAGGGACAACCCTGTTTAGTACCTTTAGTAATCATGATTGATTGGGAAGTATATGTGCCTATCTTAATTTATGCAAAGGAGTTTTCATAGAGAAGGTTGATTAATTGTAAGAAATTGTTTGAAAAATTACATTCCTCCAGTACTAACAATAAGTACTCCCAATTAACTGAATCAAATGCACTATTGATATTCACACTAACCAAAGTTAGTTTTTTTTTTGAGTTATTAGTATAATCAATTATTGATAGTATTCTCTTGATATTATCATATGTGTTACTGTTCATTATAAACCCAGTCTGATCATTGTTTATCAACATTGGAAGAAATTGTTTTATTCTACAGGCATAGGTTGCCATGGATGTTTTATAATCTACGTTTAATAATGAAATTGGTGTATACAAAGACTCAGAAAAGAACCAGTAAAATTCTCAAAGCATCCTTAGTCATCATTTAATATAGTTCAAGTATTATACCATAATTTTCAGGTGCCATAATAGATTTTAATTTATTAATTTGAATTTTGAGTTCAGACATTGATATAGCCTTGTCAATTATTTTTATTTGATCGTCTGTTTTCAGTATATTTTTTTTAAATGTTTTAATCAGATCTTGTGTATCCAGTGTTTGTTTATGTTGATTAATCTTATTAAAGTGACTTAAGAAAACATCCAAAATATCATCTATTTCAGTAACCTTTTTACTACTAGAGAAGTATAATTGTTTGATGTGGTTAGATTTAGCAATCATTTTATTATCAACCAAACTTCAGATTAACAACAACAAATCAATCTATCTAATTTGTATGTATCTTCCCCCTGGTAATAATATTCAGACTCTAGAAGACTTACTTAGTTCCCTTTCTAACCAACTACCCCAAGAAACCATTATACTTGGTGATTTCAACATTGACTGGACAACCTGTTCATCCCAGCAGCCTACTAACCATATTAATCTCTATGGTTTCTCTCAATTAATAACAACTCCAACTAGAATCCATAAACCAAATAAGAAAGAAACAATTTTGGACTGGATCCTAATTAATAACCACCCAAGCAGCTATACTCCAGGAACCCTTCCTGATAGTATTAGTGATCATATACTTACATATGTCATTAGGCAAACATTAAATATTCCAAATACTCATAAACTTAGGACATCCCGCTCAAAAAGATTTTTCAACCCTGATAACTTCCTTACTGAATTGCAGGCATGTGACTGGTCGCCATTGACACATCTTGAACTTAATGAAGCAGTTAACTATTTTAACACAAACTTTCTGCAAATCCTTGATTATCATGCTCCTTTACGCTCTACTAGGATAAGAGCCAGGACTGCCCCATGGCTAACTAAGCAAACTAAAGAAAAAATGATCCTCAGAAATAAAATATGGGCTAAATGGAGAGCTACCAAATATCCATCAGATCATCTCCTCTTCAAACAATTAAGAAATGCCACCAAGAAAGATACTCTTAGAGATAAAAAGGAATTTTATCTTCATCTTCAACAAACTAGTCAAAAAAACCCTCAAAAGTTCTGGTCAGGTGTTAATAAACTTCTGAAACCAGGACATTCACCTACTCCTATCCCTTCAGACTTTAACCTTAACAATTCTACCCTGATCCCAGATGCCTTTAATAAGTACTTTACAGAAGCCATTCAAACCATAGCTAATTCATTACCCACATCTTCTGTATCCTCACCAAATATCTCTACAGCCTCTTCTAATACCTTTCAGATTCAACCTGTCACTTCATCTATTATTTATAAGCTTCTCAACAAACTCAAACCATGTACCCCTTCTGCTGACCAACTCCCATCTGAATACTTACAAATTGCTGCAAAAGCTATTAATCACCCCGTATCCATACTGATTAATAGGACTATCTCTGAAGGAAAGATCCCCACCATATGGAAAATATCTCATATAATTCCTCTACATAAAGGGGGCTCTTCTACTGAGCTCTCCAACTTTTGCCCTATTGCTTTACTCTCCCCATTAGCTAAGATTATGGAAAGATGCATACACAAACAATTTATCAACTACCTTCTTCAAAACAAACTTCTAGCTGACTGTCAACATGGTTTCAGGCCTTTCCATAGCACTACAACTGCCCTCCTTTCCTTCTCTGACTCCATAAATAATAATCGAAACAATAATCGTTTCTCCTCAGCTCTATTCATAGACCTATCAAAAGCCTTTGATATGGTTAACCATAATATACTTCTTCACAAACTCAACCTCTTTTCTCTTAGCTCACATTCTCTACAGTGGTTTATGAGCTATCTCGATAACAGGCAACAAGCAGTGCTTTGGGATAAAAACCTATTGTGCTTAATCCCAGTAAATATTGGTGTTCCACAAGGATCAATCTTAGGTCCCCTTCTTTTCTCATTATTTATTAACGACCTACACTTGAATGTGCCACAAGCTATCTGCATTCAACATGCTGACGACTCTACTTTGATCTGCACTGCTAAAAATGTTTCCTCCCTCCAGTCCATCACCCAAACAGTTTTCCAAAACATTGAAAAATGGTTTATGCAACACTGCCTCCTCCTTAACCCCAAAAAAACTAAGCTTCTTCTCTTTACTCCTACCAATAAATCTCCCACACCATTCTTCACTATCTCTTCAAATAATTCTACCTGTATTAACCCTGATATGACCACTCGACTATTAGGTGTAACCATTGACAACCGTCTTAACTTTGATGACCATATTAACTCTACTATTAAAGCTGTTAATAAAAAAGTTGGGACGCTCTACAGAATTAAACCCTTCCTTACCCCAGTAGCGAGAAAAACCATTGCTCAGATCCACCTGATCTCCACCCTTTTTTATGCCACAGCTATATACACTAACTTATCTAAAAACAACATTACCAAACTCTCTACCTGCTATAATAGTATAGCAAGATTCATTACTGCTACTCCCCTCAGAACTCACCACTGTCTCAACCTCAAACAACTAAATTGGCTAGAGCTAAATAACCACTTACTCTACCAACAATTACTCATCATTTATAAGACCCTTTACTACCCTGATGATACTCCTAGCCTGACAAAACTAATTTCACCTTATAAAAACCTAGCCACACTTCGCTCTGCCAATAAACTCCTAGTATCTGTAACTAAATCATACAATAAAGCTGGTGACGCATTATTTTCAAATTCCATAGGTAAAAACTGGAATCAACTTCCTCAAGAAATAACTAATCAAGACTCTACTACTCTTTTCAAAAAACATATCAAAGAACATCTTAAAACTCAGTGGTTATGTCCTTGTACTAACCCCGACTGAAATCATGTCTCCACACACCTAATCTTCCTCCCCTTCCCTTACTGAGCTCCTAACTTACACTTTCAATTGTTGAGAGTCACATCTTAGAATTATGCCTTACTAATAATCTTTTTTTCTCCCCTTGTAACTTATTCTTGCATTGTTCCTTCTGTTTTATTAGTCTAACTACAGTACTATGCTTTTATTTATTTTCTTTTTTTTAATCTCTACTTTTAAGTATTTAGATTTTTTTGCAATTTCTCTTTTTTACCTTGTATATTTTGTGCATATTAATTTTTTGTGATATATCATTGTTGCTTGCCTGTACTGGAGCTTTTCTCCTTGGGCCTCTACTGTAAACGGATACATGTCCAGCTAGACTAGCCCGGTCACCAAATGTAAAATAAATAAAATAAAAAATAAATAAAATAAATGTTGTTCTAGTAGCTAATTTATGCATGGATTTAGGATTTATGGAATAATTAGTTATGTTAACCTTTTCTAAATTTGTCATAGTTTTATGTTGTAAATTTTCTAAATATTTACTGTTTAAGCTATTTATTTCTTCCGTTAAGTTATTTCCTTTTTGACTAATGTTTACTTATCAATTTTTTTCCTGTAAATCTATTAATTCTTTGTCCCATTGTTTCTTTTTTCTGCATACCAACTTGCAATTTTGTCAGAAAGGTATGCATTTAAAGAGCCACATACAAAAATCTCTGAGGTGTTACCTGTATGATTAATTTCAATAAAACTTTGAATTTCTTTATTAAAGAACTTAAAGTCTTTCATATTGGTTATATGTGCAGAAATCCTTTTAACTGGGATGTTATTACTAGAATTCAATATAACTTCAGATATTATCACATTATGATCCAACAGTGGCCAAAAGACTACTTTAAGACTATCTATTCTACTAGCGATCTCATTTGAAACATATGCTCTACCTATTCATGATTGTGTCCCATGCCTGTGTGAGAAATGTATAAAGAACAAGTTAGTCTGATACCGAGAACTCATTTATATATTTCATATTATATAAGTCAGTGAATTCAATCAAAGTCTTGACAAAGGCATATTTCTTCCTTTTACAGTTAGTCTTGGTATCCTTGTCAAATATAATACAATTAAAGTGACCTGCAAAAATAAGGTTTCCCTTTGATATTCATATTATTTCCCAAACTGTTCTTTAACTATTTTTATTCCCAACCCAGGTATTCAATAGACATTAATAAAAGTGTAAGTTTCCTATGAATCTCTAAAGTCACTGAACAAAACATTCCTTTTTCATTACTAAATATATTCAGGGTTTTAGGTAGAGACAAAGAATTCTCCATAAAATAGCCACCCTCTTCTCTTTTGTTTATAATGAGAGCTAGTCAAAACAGAATAGTGTTTAGTGTTAAGTCTGTCAAAATCATCTTTTATTAAATGTGTTTCCTGTAAAAAGATAACTTGAGAATTAAATATTTGTTTTAAAAAACTTTGTATAAACTACCCCTTTTATTACCATTATTTAGTCCACTGATGTTAATTGATATGCATTCCACATTGGTCATACTAGATGGAAGAACACTCTTACTGGAATGGTTGTTACTCCTGGAGGTCCAAGACTGAGTTCTGAAAAGGACTTAGTGATTCGTATGTGGTTTTGGATAAAGCTGTTGTGGCTCCTAAAAGGGCCTTTGTAGTCTTGAGGAATACTGTTTTGGCTCTTATAAGGCCCTTTGTGGTGTGGAGAGGTGGTCCTGAGGAGGACCTTTTTAGTCCTGAAGAGGACTGTTGTGGTTCTGAGAAGAACCTTTGTGGTGGGTTGGTCCTGAGAAGGACTTTTGTAGTCCTAAGGAGGACTGTTTTGGTTCTGAGAAGAACCTTTGTGGTGTGTTTGGTCCTGAGGAGGATCTTTGTAGCCCTAACAAGGACTTTAGTGCAGTACCTGTCCGGTGGGAGGTTGGGTTGTACTCTTTTAGTCTCCACCTGGGGCAGTCAGGGATGGTCCTGTTGTCAGATCTCAGGTCTCAAATGGTCATAAAAAGGATGTTTGTCAGTCCAGATGGATCCCTAGGTAGTCCTGGTAAGGACTAGAGTGCCCCCTTGTTGGTCAAGGCTGGGCTAGGTGAGTTCCAGGTAGGTGGCCCTTCAAAGGACTGGTGTGCCCCCTTGTGGTCCAAGGCTGGGCTTGTGGGTGGAATTCCAGTCAAAATCTTTTGAGGGTCCTGAAAAGGACTCAGTTAGCCATTGAAAGGACTGTAGGGTTTGAAACCTCAACCTTTAATATGTACAGACTGAACAAAAATGCAGTGCAGGCCTTAGACAAGACAAAAAGTACAGAAAATAAATGAAAATGCAAACATGAAAACATTTAATTAAGGCCACAGTGTTACATCCACAAAACACAACATAAATGGCATGCAGGGTGATCACTGTAAAATAAACAAATGCTTGGAGGAAGGTTGTACTGAATTTGCAATCTTCAAGGACTGAATAAAAGATTTCTTTTGGACTGAAACTGGCTCAGAGATTTGTTTATTTTACAGTGATCACCTCGCATGCCATTTATGTTGTTTTTTGTGGATGATTAATTTGTAAACGTCTATTCATACACTGTTCTTTCCTATCTCCCCCATGGTTTAAAGCAGCAGTCCTATTCAAACACTACCATCCAGCCACAAATAAGTATCTAGCAACACTCTACTACTTCTAAAGTTATGATATATGAATATTCAGATTATAGGCACGTATTTGCTTGCTATAAAACTTATATACTGTAAAGTATAGCAGATCTTGTAGTCATTTGGTTTTATTCTGTTTATAAGAGCCTATATAGTATAACAATAAATCCAATCATTTCTTTAAGTTCTGAGAAAAAAAGAGATTAACATAGATAAAAGATAATACATATTACACTGTTTATAGCAATCATGCTATATTACTAATATGCTGCTGTTATATATTATTGATAAAATTACTAACTAGTTAAATATGTAAAACTCAATTCTGAATAGAAGACTGTACATTCTTGGATATTATGATAAACACATATGATATTTCAAAAAACAACTAAACTTCTCTAAAACAAATCTTTGTCCGTTTGTGAGGACTTGCATATACAATTATCTTTCAAAATGTGTCTCTTCTATAAATAGGATATCATATTCACTAGAACATACTATGAGGTGTCTAAAATAACCAATAATATGTTCCCAGAATTATATTTGTAGTGAAGGATAATGTATGGTTCACAAAATATCCACTATAGTAAAAGCATAATGGGGATATACATAAATTTCACTTCCTAGTTATGGAAAAAACTGGAATGGATGGGAGACATGGAGATGTTAAAAATAGGACAGAAACAAATAAAACCCACTGGATTATTAAACTAAGAGCCGATAGTGGTAGTGGTTTGAATGACAAAGTCCCCATCAAACCCATATTGAAAGCTAGATGGATAAAGCTTTTTGACTAATAGTATTGTCTAAAGAACCAGTCTGTGTAACTGTGAATGTGCTTACATTTGGATTTCATTAAAGATGTTTTATTTTTATAACTGCTGGCCATCATTTTATTCTGCTCCATTTTATGCTTTTCCTGTTGGTTGTCCTGTGGAGCAGGCTATTTATCTGGTTTATCTTTGTGCTGCTGTGCTGTGGATTTATTCATACCCACTATAGTGTTTTTAAGAGACACATGAATTCCTAGCTTATCAAAATAACTGTGTAATTTTGTCTGACTTTGTGGAAAACATGCTATTGCTTTCATATCAGTCCCTCCTTTGCTATGTGTCAGACTTTTAATTAACTTTCAGAGCATGAGATTCTAATACTGCCATGTATTTGACCTCCTCTCTTCCTGCACAAAAAGCACATCCACACCAAAACCAACATGGATCATTACCACAACCATTGTTATAAACACATACATATCTATTGCCCACATATGCAGAATAAGTCAACCAAGTAAAGGCTGACAGCAACAGAAATAACAAGATCCTCCCGTCTCTAAATTAATAGAACAGAATGTATTTGAATAATGTATCTCAGGATATAAGTTGATCTGAAGAATGAATTCTATATTGTGTATGGTGCCACAGTACTATAAACATATTATATAACTTAAACAGATAAATACAGGTTTTGCAAGTATTAAAATAGTAATTTTGAGGTAAATATAACAGAGTACAAGTTAATTAACACCTTCTTACTAACATTTATTCAGTATTTCTTACACACACATACACACACACACACACACACACACACACACACACACACAGAAAGAACTATTGTCTTCTGAGAGAAAAGGGTGGAAAAGAAACATTCTATTAGAACCTGCTCTGTGAGAAGAAAATACCACTGTCAATAAACAACTTTCATTCATGTTACAATGAGAAAGAGCTCTGTATAAGTGGTTAAAACCAACCTGCTCCCTGCTATTTAAGAACAAAACCTGTAACACTCTTCTTGTTATCATTTTATCTTTTGTTATAACTATTTGGTATTCTCTCTCTCTCTCTCTCTCTCACTCTCTTTCTTTTTTCTCTTTTTTTCTCCTTTGTATATCTATGCTAGCAGGGGAGGGGGAAACAAAAGAGTAACTGCCAGCTTTCAGCGTGAAACCCCAGTGTTAAAACACAGAAACTGCCTTCACTGCTGTATTTTTCTTCTCCTAACCCCTCCCTAATGAATAAACTGACACTAAATATCCCAGATAAGACTCCATAAGAAAGGAAAAAAAAACAATAAATAAATAAAAAGAAAGAAAGAAAAAAAAAATAGGGGAAAAAAGAAAACAGCATTATACACACTGCATATACCCACCTTTTTATCACTATATTAATAAAGAAACACTCATAAACAACATAACAGTCTGATATCTCTTACAGAAATCCCATCCACATTTCATACATGCAACATCACATATTCTAATCAACCATGACATGTGAATTAAGAGTTAAAAGTTAAATAAAAAACATAGAAACTAGTGCTCTTAAAACTTCTTTGATGAGCTAAATCACAATAATTTCCAACAATCATGAAACCCAGGTAGTGTTCCAAAGCAACAAGCCTTTATTCATCACAGACAAGTGATCCTCACTAACAAAAATCAGAAATATTTTAGTAAACAATATAAACAGGGCTGTAAAAGTGAAAACTAGCAGAAAAAACACATAAAAAAACACAGAATACAGTAGATGAAGTAAACTGGTAATGTATAAAAGTGTGCTGGTGTGTGTTAAACAGTAAATTTAATACACACATTTTGCTCATGTCTCTATTACCATGTAGCACTGGTATAATCCCCCCATTTACCATACTGGCGAACAGTCATGCACACAACTGCACACTTACACATTACTAGTTTACTTCATCCACTGTTATCTGTATTCATTGTGTGGTTTTTCTACTAGTTTTCATTGTATAAACATGTTTTTGGGGCTGTAAACATATTATTAGAAAGATGTATTTTTATATTTATAGTGCTTTAGTTTGATTATGTTTATGGTTAGATAGTTATGTTTTTTTTTTTTTTTTGTTGTTCTTGTCACAGACATGATGAAGGCTTTATTGCATTAGTTAGCTGAAAGTGATTTTAGTTAAAATTATTTTTATGTATATCTTTTAATCTATATGTTATGCTTTTCTTAATATTTGATCTTGGAATGTGGGTTGCCAATCGATTGATAGTTTTTTTTTCCTTTAACTAAGATTTAGTTTGATCTATTAGTAGTAGTTTGTGGGGGTGGATACATGCTGTTCTAAAATGCACTTTTGCAGCCCTGTTTATATTGTTTGTCATGAATAGGCTGGTTTAAAATCAAACAATATATATATTTTCCACACCTACTTTTAGGTATATATAAGCTGATATGTTTAACATTTTTAAAATGTTTCTGATTTATTTGTTACTGAGGATAGCTTGTCTGTGATGAAGAAGAATTGTTGCTTTGTTACACTACCTGTGTTTCATGACTATTAGAAATTATTGCTACTGAGTTCATCAATGAGTTTTAAGATCATTAGTTTCTCTGTTTTTTATTTTTTCCTCAGCACTCATGGTGGTGAGGTTGGAACTAGACAGATTCCTGTGTTTGTTCATTTTTTTAAGAGTTAAATGTTTAAAACAGCATAAACATTCAGTCCATTCACAATATACTTATTTTAATGTACTGTGAGCAACTTGCTATTATGCTATGTTATCATGAGCTATCACTTCAGGATTTATGTGGCACATATATGAAGAAAGAAAACCAGGATATATATGTAAAGAAATCTTATTATTAGTCAAAGAGTTAATTTTGTAATACTTATTAAGCTAAGGCATATATTTAATATGGAACATAAAACATGGAATATTAGCTTAGCAATACATATAGGAAAAGAAAAAGTGACATTTATTTACCTTATAGAGAAGTGAATCCTTATCTCCATCCTTTTATTTATATTTCCAGTAACTGAAATGGTAAACTTTGTCATGGAAAAATAATTTTGTTATTAAAACAATTAACATCAATATTATACTAAAGCTAAGAGTCATTTGTCCTTTAATTTTTTTCTTCTCCTTGGATTTCCAGGTATTTACTTCTGCTTGTCTCTTCACAGTACTATTGTTCCAGTCCACATGTTCAGTGTGGTCTAGAATTTTTTTTTGTCAATGACAGTGCAGAGTCTGAGTCTTCAAAGTATAAGGAATATTTTGAGCCTGGCAGGAAAGAGCAAATGCATCATAAACTGTCTTTTCTTAAGTGCTCTTATAAGATGCAAAAAGCTTTTCTTTTTGGTCATCACATCACTGGAATAGTCATTATCAAATTTTATTAATTTGTCATCCAGTTTACTAGGAGATTTGGACCAAGCTGTTTTAAGTATTAGCTCCTTGTCTTAAGATGAGAACTTAACAATAACTGATCTCGGTGAAGAGTTAGTTTTTGATAAAGTGCAAACTAGAGACCTGTGTGCTTGTTCTATACCATACTACATAGCTTCAGATAAATTCAGAGTCTTAGGAAGCCAGGCAGTAAGAAAGTTGACCATATTTTCTCCTTCCATTTTTTCAGGCATTCCAAAAATGTAAATGTTATTTCTCCTGGATCTGTTCTCCAAGTCATTAATTTTGTTTAGCAATAATGTATTCAGTTGCAGTGGAAGTTCAAGGTTGTTTTCATCTTTGGATAATACCTTCTATGTCATTAAGGGCATCCACCATTCTGGATATCTGAGTTTTCTGTTGTTTTAAAATCTCGTGTATATATTCCATCTTTTTGGTACATTTTTTCTTTAAAGCTGTTAAGTGTGTTATCCATTCTGTCCATTTATAAAGAAAGTTCTTGTATGTTAGAAGGAACAGATTGGAGCTCTTTCTTTAAAGGCAAGTCCTGACAGACTGTCTTCAAATTACTCATTTCACTGCTACTGGTACATACCTTTCAAATGAATAATTTGATGGGAAAAAAATCCAAATTTAAAAATAAAATATCCTATAAGAAATAGAAATAGCATAGCAGAGCAAGAAAACTGTGCTACTAGCCTGCCAACATCATGGCCACCAATGCAGACTACTCTTGAAAAAGAAAGAAAATGTTTATGCTGACTATATTGATTATATTGATTGCAGACAAAGGAAGAATGCAACTATGGCTATGCAATATATATACTGTGCAAACAGATAGGCTAGAATTAAAATTAATTAAAACCACATTATAAATATTACTGGTTTAAGATATTGGCAAGCTGCTATTTTTCAGAATATATAACTGATTTTTTTTCTTAAGCCTATCATGTCAAGATTTTTTTCAGTATCAAAATGGTACACAGAGAAAACAATGTACTTTCTGCGGTTAGGGCAAGCAATGCTTATGGGGAGGTGATATTTCAGAAGCTGCTATGCATGTTTATTAGCCTAGTATTTGTGTGTGTACACCAAAGTAAGTAACTTATCTTGAAATCAAGTCTTTTGGAATCTAGATAGGCCTTACACTACAGTATGTCACTTACACTGACAGCAAAAAAAAGAGATTTAATATGGTGTAATATTTATGCAAAGGAGAAAGCAAAACTAACCAATACAAAAAAGCAGCACCAAAGATATTTTATGAGAAATACAGGGAAAGGAATCCAGACATGGGCAACTTTGCAATACAAAAAAATAAGAAAACAAAGAGGAAAAGTAGAAAAGGATATTAGTAATGGAGAAGTTAAAGAAATAGAAACTGACATCATGAAATACTTGTAAAGTGAAGGATTCAGGGTAGAACATCTAATTCAGAAAGCACCACAACAGGATAGAGAAATAGATATCCAAATTAAGGGGAAACCAGTGAAACAGGAAGCAATTGGTCAGATGCCATATGAAGATAATTGGAGCCTTCCACAGGAAACCAGTTTGAGCAGTCACTTGAAGCTAGACAGCAAGGGAAGGAACAGGAAACTGTGGAAACTCTGATGCAGTCAATGTTGAGGAGTGATAGGCCAGTAAGTTCCCATATGGGCCTTGGATGGCACAGGATGAAGTTGAAGAGAATGTGCCACAGGAAGATGCTATAGAAGCTTCTATAGAATGCCCACTGGAATTGAAAAACAAGGGGTGTGCCCTTATTTATTTTTATTTTACATTTGTTGACCGGGCTAGTCTAACTGGATATTTGTCCATTTTCAGTAGAGGCCCGGGGAGAAAAGCTCCAGCATGAACAGTAAAACAAAGTTAACAACATATAACAAAGACATGTATGAGCTAAAAGAAGAGTTGCTTGATTTAATAGACATAGACAGGTATATCAAGATCAATGAAAGAAATAGACTGTATAAGGTTAATAAAACCCCAAAAGTCAGAAGTTTGATAAAACAAATGAACACAGTATTTAGGACTGTTCATAGAGACCCATGTGATATAACAGAAGTAAACAGGATATATTACTGTTTAGCTAAATTAATAACTGATAAAGTTCTGCCAAAGGAACACTGGGTAGTGAGGTAAAAGAAGGGAGAAATTGAATATCATCATGGAAATATTGAATAGAGAAAACTATAAAGCAGTTAAGACAAAAATTGTCGCTGTTAGAAGACTATAGAAGAGGGAATAGATCAACAAAAATACTAAGAATAATAGATGTGATAAAAGCAATGCATAGTATTAGAACAGACCAGGATCTATTATGCACTTTTGCAAATAAACTAAAAATTTCAGCACAGGTGGAAAGACTTAGAAGATACAAAAATAAATATTAAGGAAAAGTACAAAAAGCAATTTACTGATGATCTAAAAATGTTTTATAGAGAATCTGGAAATAAGGTAAAAGGAATTGAAAGACCACCAACAAAAGGAGAAATAAATACATTTTGGAGAAGTATCTATGAAGATCCTGTGGAACATAACAAAGATGCTAAATGGATATAAGAAGTTAAAGAAAGAATAAGAGGTTCAAAGTTACAGGATCTGAAATGGGATGAAGTAACAGCCAGTGAGATTGAAACAAAGTTAAGAAAAGCTTTTAAATGGAAAACCTCAGGCCCAGATGCAGTACCTAATTTTGGCTGAAAGTATTAACATCTTTGCAGGAAGATTTAGCCATGAGTAAGAACTATTTATATGCACACCTCAAACAGACACCAACCTGGTTAACAACAGAAAAAACAATGCTCCTACTTAAGAGTGAACCTGCAAGCTACCCTAAAAATTATAGACCAATATCTTGCCTTCATAGGTTCATAGGTTCATAGGTTTATACTAGGCTGTCTGCCCTAAGGCATTTATAAGCCTAGCCCAAAGTTTTGTGGCTTACGCCACCCCTTATGTTAAAAAATATTGTGCCCATTAGTTTGTTGTGCATCTGTCCAGCAGTGACACAGAGATGATTCCCGGGGTAAACCTACGATCTCCCATCCACCGGTCAAGATTTCTCTTGAACAGAGCCAGCGAGGTGCTCTGCCTCACATGGACCGGGATTTTATTCCACAGCATAGGGAGTCTCTGAGTGACAAATCTATCCCTCCAGCATGTCTTATTTATATCCGTGCTAAGGTTTAAGTCACTTGCTCTAGTGGATCTGGTAGATTTGGATTTTTTGAGGTGGAGCATGTCCATTAATTCCGGGTTGGACATGGCCTTGTATGTCAGGCATAGGTCACCTCTGAGCAGACGGTATGTGACTGAATAGAGCTGGAGTTTCTTCAGTCTGGCAGCATATGACAGATTTTGGAATCCCTTTATCCTTTTGGTGAGGAACTTTTGGGGTCTCTCCAATTGCTGCAGGTGTCGGGTGAGATACATCCCGAATGGGGCATTGTACTTTCGATCATTGGTCTGATAAGTGAAGAGTACAGGGGAACAATGACCTCACTTGATCTGGATGTGAATCCCTTCATGATCAGGTGGGCAATGTAGAAGGTCTTTCTAACCACTTTAGCAATGTGAGTGTCAAAAGAAAGGCCACTGTCAACCTGGGTCCCAAGGTCCCTGATAACCTCTTCTGTGCTTAGTGGATTGCCACCTATATGGTAGCTTGGGGTTACCTTGTTTTTCCCGAAGGGTATGACTATACATTTTTTGGCATTTAACTTCAGGCCATGGCTCTGGCACCAGCAATCAGTTTCCGTGAGACCCCTCTGAAGGATATCTGTGTCCGATGTACTTTCCACTATGGCGCCCAGTTTGCAGTCATCTGCAAACTTTGTCAGCCATAGTCCTCCTATGTTTGCCTGTACTTCTGAGAAGTAGATGCCAAACAACAGGTGGCCAAGGACTGAGCCCTGTGGGACACCACTTGTGACCGGCTTGGAGTCTGACATGGTGCCAGCAACTCTAACCCTGTGGGTTCTGTCCTTTAGCCAGTTTGCAACCCATCTTGTGACATATGGGTTTACATTTAAGCTGGTAAGTTTCTCTATAATACCTGAGTGGAGTATTGTGTCGAAAGCTTTTGCAAGGTCAAGGTAGGCTGTATGAACTGCCTTTCCCTCATCAATGGCCTTGGTGACTGTTTCAAAGAAGTCGACCAGGTTCAAAAGGCATGATCTGCCCTTGACAAAGCCAAACTGGGTCAGGTCCAATGTCTGCAAGTCCCCTATGTCTTTGTTTATGAGTTCCATTATGATCCTCTCCATAGCTTTGCAGACCAGGCTTGTTAAGCTTATGGGGTGGTAATTACCAGGGTCCGTAGAGGCACCGCCTTTGTGGAGTGGGACCACAGTTGCCGTACGCCACTCCTTGGGCACGTATCCTGTGGTAAGGCTAAGATTAAACAGCTGCCTTATGTGCGGGTTTAGTTCCTCATTGAGTTCGTGTAGCACACAGCTGGGGACACCACCCGGTCCCATTGATGCTGTGTTTTTAGCTTTAGAGAGAGCAGCTTTTACCTGCGCATTTGCGATGTCTGGGAGGCTACACTCCGCTGGGATAGTTATCTCTCCTTTTGGGGAGAGGGGTGAAGTTTGCACTGAACCTGTCTGCCAGTATGTTGGCAATGTCTGTGGGTTCAGTGATTTTTGTATCATTTTGGACTAATTCTGAGCATATCTGGGAGATTCCACCCAGGTTTCTAACATAGCTGAAGAAGGCCTTATGATTGTCTTTTGAATCTATGGCAATTTTTCTCTCAAAGTTGGCCTTGGATGATTTTATGAGTGCTCGTATTTTTTTACTAATAATGATCAAGGGTGTCTTCTCTTTTATGGATTTTGCTCTATCATGTAACAGCTTTCTCCTCTTATTGTAAAGTAGTTTGTTTATGGCTGGGGTCCACCAGACTGGACGTTTGCCCTTGGTGGAAAGAGTCTTGGTTTTATTAGGGATTGCCTGATCCATGCAGTCCTGGAGGTGTTCGTAGAAGGCATTTGTAAGGGCTTCCGCAGCTTGGGTTGTGGTTTCCACTGGCTCAGGGGCCTTGAAGGATACCACACCAGTCTTGAGTAGTGTGAAGTTTGCTTTAGAGAAGTTCTTCACTGTGGTCTTTTTTGTTTGGGGTGGGGGCTAGATGTGGATTTCCAGTGAAATTAGTTTATGATCTGATCTCACCAATGAGGGATATACTTCCAGTGTGGAGCATTTTGTCCCCATGTTTGTGATCATGAGATCTAGTATATTTTCTCCTCTTGTGGGAATGGTGACTAGTTGTTCCATGGCATTTGAATTTATGAACTCCAGGAACCTTTGGGCTAAAAAGTTGGGGCTTGAGTAATGTTCCCAGTCTATATTCGGGTAGTTGAAGTCACCCGATATAATGGTGTTTGGAGATACATTTATACCCTCCAGTGTCTTCAGGAAGGCTGTGTGGGGTTCCTGAGTTTGAGAGGGTGGCCTGTAGCATGCTACAAATTGTAGAGCAGTTTTGCCTATGGTTAATTGCACCTGGATGGTTTCCGATGCTTCGTGCGTTGCCACCAACCTGGAGGTGTGGGTATCCTTTATGAATATGGATACACCCCCTCCTTTTGTGGTGTGGTCCGGGTTTTGGGGTGCGTGAGCATGATATGAGGTAAAACCTGATAGTGCCGGGGTGCTCTCAGGAGCCTTGAACCAGGTTTCAGTTACAGCACAGACATCGATGTTCTCCATACTGAGAAGGGCCTCGAGTGCGTGCATTTTGAGATTTAGACTTCTGGCATTGAGCAGCATTACCCTTGGTTTCTTCCCATTTTTGTTTTCTAGGGTGGTAGGTTTAGAATTTGAGCCTTTCCTAAAAAAGGCACTATGGGGGTGGCAAGAGCCTTAGCCAATATCCGGAATCCCAGGGGTGACAGGTGCAAGCCGTCCCTTGCGAAGCAGCATGGCTTGTCAAGCATGTCATCCCAGGCAGACAGACACTGGATCCCCTTTGAATGACACCAGAAATTAAGCCAATTGTTAAAGCTGATCATCTTGTCTCTATGTTGTGGCATCATTCTTGGTGAAGGAAGGATACTGCTCAGGGTCAGGGTCATACCTGCCTGGGCTACATAATCAGAGAGCTCCTCTATGTCTCTTTTCATGTAGTCCAGGGAGGTACGTCTCAGGTCGTTCACATCAGCATGGACAATGACTGTGTCATATTTGTACTTGCTGTGGAGTGACCCGAGTGCTTGTGTTATGTGGCGGATTGACATATAAACTATACATGGGAATTGATGCCGACACAGTCTATAGTCATTTAGAAGAAAACTCAATTATGGCAGTAGAACAAAAGGACAACAAAAGAAAGTCATATGGAACAAAGGATCATTTGTTGTTAAATAAAGTCATAGTAGAGACCTATAAAAAGGGGAAAATCTAAGTATGGCATGGACTGACTATAAAAAAGCATTTGATAGTATTCCACATTCATGGATAAAAGCGTGCTTAAAAATGTATAAGATACACCCTACGCTGATAAACTATATTACAGTGACCATGAAACAGTGGCTGACCACTTTGAAATTAAGCCATGATAAAGGACAAATGATTATCCCAGGGATAAAAATTCAAAGGGGGATATTCCAGGGTGACTCTCTGTCACTGCTGCTATTCTGCCTTGCCCTTAACCCATTAAGCTGTCTACTTAACAGCTTAGGCAATGGCTATAATTTGGCTCCAAGAAAACAGCAGAGTAAAGACTTCTCATCTTCTCTTTGTCGATGATTTAAAACTGTATAGCTCATCAGATGAGGAACTGAAAGCACAACTGCAAGTTGCCAAAACTTTTTGAGATGATATAAGGATGTAATTTGGTCTTGATAAATGTGCAAAAGCAACCTTTAAAGCAGGAAAACTGCAATGTCAGGAAAACATCAGTTTGGGACAAGAATGTGATATAAAAGAACTTGAGCAAGAGGGAGTGTATAAATACTTGGGAATTTATAAAGGATCAGTAATAAAATGCAAACGAATGTGAATAAACCTTAGTAAGGAATATTTCAGTAGACTTAAAATTAATCCTGAAAACAGCATTCACATCTAGGAACAACATTCAAGCTAGAAATCAATTTGCTCTTCCTGTCCTAACTTACAGTTTTGGAGTGACTGACTGGCCCCAAAATGTGTTGGACAGATTGGATAGGAAAACAAGGATGCTTCATGCTCACCAAATGATTTATAAAAATAAGTGCATGCCAAGATTATATATTCCCCATTCTGAAGGAGGGATGGGCCTCCTTGAAATTGATTATATGTATGGGTCTGCAATCGTGGGACTCCACACATATCTGCTGACCTCACAAGACCCAAATGTAGTGAAATGTTTGAAACATGAGGTGAATAAATCTAAGATGGCTTCTCTGCTTAATTTAGCAGAAGCATATTGGCATCAAGCAGGAACAGAAATCAAACCAGGAGTGGATAAAAATCAGGCAGCAACTGAATGTGCCAAAAAAACAAAAGAAAGAATCTAAGGTGAAGGTCAAGATGAGAAGGCAAAAAATGTGAAAAAAGCATAAATATAGTTGCAAGTATAGAAAACTTCTATAAGAACCTCATGCTGATCAGGAACGGATGCAGAAATGGTTAAGGAAAGCTGAATTCAAACCAAGAGATGAAAGGTTAATATTGGCAGCCCAAGATAGTGGACTACATACCCACTGGTTTACAAGCCCATTGAACATGTGGGAGAAACAGGCAAATGTGGGTTTTGTAAAACCGAATTGGAAACAGTCGCACACCTTGTTGCAGGTTACAAGATACTAATGGAAGAAGGACTGTATACTGAAAGGCATAATAGTGTGGCAAGATTATTGCACTGGGGATTGTGCAAACATTATGTTATTGAAGTGGCTGAAAAACACTGGAAATATAAGCCACAAAGTGTCATAGAAAATGATGATGTTTATATCACATGGGACCACCCATTACCAACAGTTCAAAAGATAGATGGTAGAAAACTGGATATAGTGGTTCAAGAAGAGAAGACAAAAGTAGCATTGATCATTGAAATCACCACACTCAGTGATTACAGTGTCTTGCGTACAGAGAGACACGTCATGAAATATCAGGATCTGCAGGCAGAAAGGACAGCAATGTGGAAGAAAGATACCCAGACAGTTCCAATAGTTGTAGGAGCAACGGGTCTTATAAAAAAAGAGTCTGCAATCATATTTAGATATGCTACCAATCCATGTAACTCTGTATGAATTCCAGAAGGAGTCATTACTGGGCACATTGCTGGTGCTCCGAAGAGCACTTTTGGCTGACATCAATGATTGAAACAATTCTAATTTCATGAACTTTAATCATACTTTGACATAGGAATGGGGTCCATTCCTGCCATGGTATTAGAAACTCAAAAGATTTGGAGAAATTACAAAAAAGAGCAACTGGATATAGTGGTCCAAGTAACCGGATACAGTGGTGCAAGAAAAGAAGACAAAAGTAGCATTCACCATTGAAATTTCCACACCCAGTGACCACAGTGTCTTGTATACAGAGAGACACAAAGTCATGAAATATCAGGATTTGCAGGCAGAAATGAAAGCAATGTGGAAGAAAGATACCCAGATAGTTCCAATAGTAGTAGGAGCAACAGTTCTTATAAAAAAGAATCTACAATCCTATTTAGATATGCTATCAATATATGTACCTCCATACGAAATGCAGAAGGAGTCATTACTGGGCATATTGTGGATGCTGTGAAGAGTACTTCTGGTTGACATCAAAGATTGAAACTAATAATTTCATGAACTTTAATCGTACTTTGACTTAGGAATGGAGTCCATTCCATATTAAAAACCGAAAAGATTTGGAGAAATTAAAAAAGAGCAAGTCTTGAAATCAGGTCCATGATAGCAACAATATAACTGAGCACTTGTAATCTTTAAGACCAAATTCCAATACTAGCTTTTAGTCAGACCAGATTAAAAAAAAAAAAAATGTTCTTTCATTGTGCCAGTAGTCAGCTCAAAATCACTGCCAATAGGTGCCCTCTTAAAATTTGAAATGGGTGGAGCAATGATTTAAATGCAATATTAGATACTGTTACAGTATCAGGTTAATAAAGATGTACAGAATTGTGTTTTTTGCACTTGACAGGCTGACAATGCCCAGTTATATCTATAGACAAGGTATAGACATTCCTATGAAAGATACAATGTACCTACAGTATGGCACCAGGTCTGATGCCTGACCAAGTAGTTCATTTGTTGAGAGATACATCAATGATGCCTCTTCATAGATTATTTACTTCTTTGGGTTATACTGGTATAGTTCTTGAGGAATAAAAGGTATCTTTTGTTTTGCAAGTTTCTGAAGGAGAATCACCAGATCAGGTTCAGAATCATGGGCCCAAACGTTTAACATCTGTATCAGGTAAACAATTTAAGGTGTGCCTTTTACCTTTGTGGTGTGAATTTAAAAAGTATGATCAATTCTTAGAAATATATTAGCATTGTTTTCTACACAACAGAACAACACTGATGAGTATGGTTGATTTCTATGAACTAGTTAAGCTTTAGATAGTGATATATCAGTCTTTGCTGTTTATCTGGACTAATAGAGAGAATTTGATTTGATTCCAATCTGCTGGATTATAAATAATGTGACCCACAGCAAAATCAGTTTGTTTCTTGGTGAAACAGACTGCAATTTGGTTAACAGAGGGAAGAGAAAAAAGTTACAATACTTGATCACTCATCCAATGAGACAACATTTTTCTTACGCATTCTTCAAGTCTCAGTTTTATGACTAATACTATTTAACTTTCTATTTCCACTCTTCCAAGAAATAGTCTCTGCTGACTTTCCAAGTACATTTGAAATGATAATCTGGAACACTTTACACTGGAACAGAAAATATTGGCATCCAAAATAATTATTTGAAAGATGTTAGTGCACTGGAAGACAAGTTAGGTCAGGGGCTAAATACTGCTTAATGCAATATTAGACTTACTTGGAGTAAACAAATTATAAAACTGATGTTCATATATCAACAGTGTTTGCATCTGTTGATCTAATTCTCATGCTTTAGCACAAGATAAGTTTTAGGTTAAACCAAGCCACCCAAGTTAAATATAGGAAGGCTAATAAAACACTTAGCCTACTGTATGCATCTACAATTTCTAGAGGTGTCCTTCTCTGTAATCAGTATAAAATTCTAACTCTACCAGTGTTTGGATTCATTGCTATATTCTGTTATGGCATTTAAACTGAAGTAAAGCTGTAGGATTCAATCCAAACAAGTCCACCAATGATAAAAAGTTAAGGATTGCTGAACCTATTTGATATTTGCCAACATTTCAGTGTTGATGTCAGTAGCTCAACAGGTTGCATGCTCACTACTGGTGCTGGAAAATCTGAAAGCTGTTGCTTCTATTCTCACTTCAGGTGATTGGATTAATTTTTCAAATTAGTGACACTGCAGTGCTGATCTGCTTGAGTTAAAGGTAGTTCAGGTGGATGTAAAAGGTCCCATAGTAGCTATCAAAAAGAAAAGAGAATGCCCCCCAATGCCTTGGCCAAATTTCCCCTATTAGTACATATATACTTTACGTCTGTCCTGAAAAGATACCACTAACCTAGTGGGATTAACCCTGTCAACAGAGGATAAACAAATAAATGTATAGTATAAAATATAGGCTAATAAGAAGTGAATTATGTTGCGCAACCAACTTCATGAACAAAGCTATGCAAACAGAGTTTTTTGGACTGACATATATAATAGTTCCAAATAAAGTTCAAGGTTAATGTAAGTAATACTATTAAACATGATAGTCATAACTAACTCCATTCCTGGACTGGGACAGGTGCTTCCTGTAGTTAGCAGAGCTATAAAATATTTGAGATAAAAAAAATGCATGGACTATTGGGATAATTATCATAAGTTTGAATGCAACCTGAAGGTGTCTGTGTTCATAAATGACATTTAACCAATAATTTGGTTACTTTTAATGTATGAAATTACTGTAAAAATATAGGCTATATCTCTGGCTGAAATTGTTCTAGATTAGTCTGGTTTGTTAAAGCCTCCCTTCAGTAATACCTTCCATTTTCAACCATCCAATAAAGCATTCTGAACATGTCTTTCTTTTTCTTATCTTTTGCATCATGTTGAAAGGAATCTTCCTTCACCAGGTATCAAGTGGACTTAGTCTTCTTGTAATAGTAGGTAACAAGGGCAAACTGGCATTTGAGGAGGCCAACTATCCCTGGGATTCATTAATAGCTGTGTAGGTTTCACATAAAACCTACACAAAATAAGCATGTCAGCATGGCAAGCTGCCTTTTCATTGAATATGCACACTGCTCATCACACTTACACATTCATAAGCACCTTTTTGTGACCAGCAGAACTGCCGGCAGCCCTGAAAAGGTTCTGGGAAAGTTGAACATACAATGTAAACAAAATGACTTGCCTGTAGGCAAACCTATTATGCAGACATACCTGGGAAAGTTATACAAAGTAAGGGCAAGGTGAGTAAGAGATTTAAGATGCAGGGGACAGTAAATGGGGAGAATGTACACACACAATTCAGCAGTATTGCAATAGTAATAAGTAAGAGGGGAGGGGAAATGGAGAAAATGTACTCAGATAATGCAGTCAAATGTGCTTATTTACAAAGAAACATTTTAAATATAAATACTTCCATAGTGATGTAATGATAACTAGTCATGTTCACAATTTTTGGCCCATATGCATGAATAAAAATGGATGTGCTAACAAATGATATGAGAGGGACACAAACCAACATTGTAACAAAGAAGAGTAATTGTGATATTAATGTTAATAAGATACTGAGTTGAGAAAACAGTTAGCAAAGACAGTTGATACATTAGTGGCTATTCACACATATCCCAGTTTTTGAATATTGTTGTTTGTCTTTCGGCTTTTCCCGGTTAGGGGTCGCCACAGCGGAACTCTGGTCCGCTAATGATTGGCAGTTGTTTTTTTCATGGTGTCGAGTTACCAGCCCGACACCAGCCTTCAACAAAGGCATGCCCATTCAATGCATTTCTTTCGAATGCCCACTCAACCACAGGGAGGACATGCAGACTCCACACACAGAAGGCACTCCCAACCCAAGCTGAGAATCGAACGGGAAAACCTCTTGCTGTGAGGCAACAATGCTACCGCTGCACCACTGCATACAACATGTATGTACAGGGAATGTATGTGTGATAACTGACAACACTGCTCTATTCTCCACTTCATTATATATAAACAAGAACAATAGCCCTACAGCTGTTGTGTCATGCATATAATAAAGGGACTTGTTTTTGCCATTCATTTCATTTAGCAACCATAGAAAGAGGTATATTACTATGAAACATGCATTAAACAAGCATGTGTTGTTTACTCATGTACATTTTAAACAGTAATATAATAATACTCAAAATGGACAAGTGACACATGGCAACACAGATCTGATGACATTTAATTAGTTTAAGGTCTCCGTTCATAAATGGAGTGTATCTGCTACATGATTGTATGAGGCATGCTCACAAGAAATTACAGCAAACACTGCCATAACAGCATATGAACGACAAAACAGACAAGAAAGTGTCCTAACACAAGTCCAGTCACACTTTATGATGATCTTGTATCATACTAAACTGTGAGAAATATAATGTAAGTCTTCATGTCCTATAAAGTTGTAACAGTGTGAAGAAAACAATTACAGTAATACATAAATGTTTGGATGGAAACATGCAATACTGAGCATTATTACTTGGAAATGAAGTAATGCCTGTGAATCAATCAATGCAATCAATGACAAACTCAACATCTGCATCTTGCCAGACTCAAACACATGCTAGGACAGATATCAGAAAGCTGCATATCAACTTTTGACTCCAAAGAAATATGTATACTGCTTACATCATGATGAGCAGACTTGAAAAGCTTACTTCACTTTACTTTTGTAATGGGTATGGATCATACCGCTCAACCTGGAGACATCAAAAATCTGGACAAAAGCCCAATAAAACAAGGTACACCTGGCCAAAAATGTGGAGACTAATCAACATAAAATTTGCATGTATAATAATGTGACTCTGCCCACTCCAGTGGAATTGTGGGATACCAACATTCAAATAACTGGAAAATGTTCCCCAATTTAACATTAACTCTGAAAATATACGTTCTCATAGAAACACCAAAGTCCCTTTACGGCATTAACAAAATGTCTTAAGGGAAGTAGTAGGCAATGGGCATGTAAAATTCTTTGTATTCTACTTTCCGCCCTACTACACTTCTAGCATGTACACACAGACTGTCTTGCTTAAGTAACAAACCTGGCTCATACTTGTGATCACCAAAAATTCCAGCTACACTTTCAGGATTCTGAGCAAACTATGCAAAACAGCAGCTTTCCAAAAAACGAACAAGTACAACAAATGCAGTTTTAAAGTGATGTGCATCTCCCAGTACTATTAACAGCAAAAGAATATAATACTGGCAAATGAAAATGTAAGAAAACTAACTATAAAATGCAAATCAGTATGTGCAAGCTCATGGTTCTGAGTACTGATCAGTAAAACCACAAACTACCAAGCTAACATTACTCTTTACTTTCAGTAGCCTGCACAATAGTGAACTGAACATGACATCAAACTTGCATATATATGTAGATCATATAGGTTCATAGGTTCATAGGTTCATACTAGGCTATCTGCCCAAGGGCATTTATAAGCCTAGCCCATAGTTATGTGGCTTTCGCCACCCCTTTAGTTTGAATAAAAACTATGCCTATCATTTTTCTGTGCCTCTGTCAAGCAGTGACACTGAAGTAATCCCTGGGATATATCTGCGATCTCCCATCCACTGGTCAAGATTCCTCTTGAACAAGGCCAGCGAGGTGCTCTGCCTCACATGTACCGGGATTTTGTTCCACAGCATAGGGAGTCTCTGGGTGATGAATCTGTCCCTCCAGCACGTTCTATTTATAACCGTGTCAAGGTTTAAGTCTCCCGCCCTTGTGGTTCTGAGGGATCTAGATTTTTTGAGGTGAAGCATATTCATCAAATCTGGGTTTGACATGGCCTTATATGTCAGGCACAGGTCACCTCTGAGCAAGCGGTATGAGACTGAATAAAGCTGGAGTTCTTTCAGTCGGGCAGCATAAGACATATTTTTGAGACCCTTTATCCTTTTGGTGAGGAACTTTTGGGGCCTTTCAAGCTGCATCAGGTGTCTGGTCAGATACATTCGAGCGGGCATTGTACTCAATCATAGGTCTAATGAGTGATGAGTACAGGGGACGATGACCTCCCTTGATCTAGATGTGAATCCCTTCATGATCAGGTGGGCGATATAGAAGGTTTTCCTAACTACTTTAGCAACATGAGTGTCAAGCGAAGACTACTGTCAACTTGGGTCCCCAGATCCCTGATGACTTTTTCTGTGCTCAGTGGATTGTCACCTATATGGTAGCTAGGGGTAACCTTGTTTTTCCCGAAGGGTATGACTATGCATTTTTGGCGTTTAACTTCAGGCCATGGCTCTGGCACCAGTTATCCGTTTCTGTGAGGCCCTTCTGGAGGATATCTGTGTCAGATGTGTTTTCGACTATGGCCCAGTTTGCAGTCATCTGCAAACTTTGTCAGCCATAACCCTCCTGTGTTTGCTTGTACTTCAGAAAAGTAGATGCCGAACAAGAGTGGACCCAGGACTGAGCCCTGTGGGACACCACTTGTGACAGGCTTTGAGTCTGACATGGCTCCAGCAACTCTGACCCTGTGGGTTCTGTCGCTTAGCCAGTTTGCAACCCATCTTGTGATGTATGGGTTTACATTCAAGCTGATGAGTTTTTCGATGATACCTGAGTGGGGTATTGTGTCGAAGGCCTTTGCCAGGTCGAGGTAGGCTGTATGGACTGCCTTTCCCTCATCAATGGCCTTGGTGACCGTCTCGAAAAAGTCAACCAAGTTTAAGAGGCAGGATCTGCCTTTGACAAAGCCAAACTGGGTTGGATCCAAAGTCTGCAAGTTCCCTATGTCTTTATTTATGAGTTCCATTATGATCCTCTCCATGGCTTTGCAGATGAGGCTTGTCAAGCTAATGGGGCGGTAATTTCCAGGGTCTGTGGAGGCACCGCCCTTATGAAGTGGGACCACAGTCGCCGTGCGCCACTCCTTGGGTACGTATCCTGAGGTGAGGCTAAGATTAAACAGCTGTCCTAACTGTGGGTTTAATTCCTCGTTGAGTTCATGAAGCACACAGCCGGGGACACCATCCGGTCCCATGGATGCTGTGTTTTTTGCCTTAGTGAGGGCAGTTCTCACCTGGGCGTTGGAGATGTTTGGGGGGCTACAATCCTCTGGAATAGATATCTCTCCTTTTGGGGGGGGAGAAGTTTGCACTGAACCTGTCAGCCAGTATGTTAGCAATGTGTGTAGGTTCAGTAATTTTCACATCATTTTGAACTAAT
Organism: Protopterus annectens; assembly: GCF_019279795.1. Classification (NCBI taxonomy): domain Eukaryota; kingdom Metazoa; phylum Chordata; order Ceratodontiformes; family Protopteridae; genus Protopterus; species Protopterus annectens. Next base: position 708,086,638 of record NC_056735.1, read on the forward strand.
TCTGAGCATATCTGGGAGTTTCCTCCTAGGTTTCTAACATAGCTAAAGAAGGCCTTATGATTGTCTTTAGAGTCCTTGGCGATTTTTCTCTCAAAATTTGCCTTGGATGATTTTATGAGAGCTCTTAGTTTTTTACTTATAATGATCAAAGGTGTCTTACCTTTCAAGGATTTTGCTCTATCTTGTAGTAGCTTCCTCCTTTTGTTGTAGAGCTTGTTTATGGCTGGGGTCCACCAGACTGGACGCTTGCCTTTGGTACAGAGAGTCTTAGTTTTGTTTGGGATTGCCTGATCCATGCAGTCCTGTAGGTGCTGGTAGAAGGCATTTGTAAGTGATTCAGCGGTTTGAGTAATGTTTACCACTGGCTCAGGGGCCTTAAAGGAGACCACACTAGTTTTTAGAAGTGTGAAATCGGCTTTTGAGAAGTTTTTCACTGTGGTCTTTTTGTTTCAGGTGGGGGCGGGATGAGGACCTCCAGCGAGATTAGTTTATGATCTGATCTCACCAGTGAGGGGTATACTTCGGTGTTGAACATTTTGATCCCATGTTCGTGATGATGAGATCAAGTATGTTTTCACCTCTTGTGGGGATGGTGACTAGTTGTTCCATGGCATTTGAGTTTATGAACTCCAGGAATCTTTGGGTTAGAGTGTTCGGGCTTGAGTAGTGTTCCCAGTCTATATTAGGGTAGTTGAAGTCACCTAGTATGATGGTGTTTGGAGATACATTTATCCCCTCCAATGTTTTCAGGAAGGCCATGTGAGGTTCCTGAGTTTGAGAGGGTGGCCTGTAACATGCTACAAATTGCAGAGCAGTCTTGCCTATGGTTAATTGCACCTGGATGGTCTCCGATGCATCGTGCGTTGCCACCAACCTTGAGATGTGGGTGTCCTTTATGAATATGGACACTCCCCCTCCTTTCTTGGTGTTGTCCGGATTTTGGGGCCGGAACGTATGATATGAGGTGAAACCTGTTAGTGCTGGGGTGCTCTCAGGAGCCTTGAACCAGGTTTCTGTCACAGCACAGACATCGATGTTCTCCATATTGAGAAGGGCCTCGAGTGCGTGCATCTTGAGATTGAGACTTCTGGCATTGAGCAGCATTACCCTTAGTTTTTTTCCTTTTTGGTGTTCTAGGGTGGTAGGTTTAGAATTTGAGCCTTGCCTAAAAAGGCACTACGGGGTGGCAAGAGCCTTTGCCAATATCCGGAAGCCCAGGGTGACAGGTGCAAGCCGTCCCTTGCGAGAAGCAGCGTGGCTTGTCCAGCATGTCATCCCAGGCAGACAGACATTGGATCCCCTTTGAATGACACCAGAATTTAAGCCAATTATTAAAGCTGATCATCTTATCACTGTATTGTGGCATCATTCTAGGTGAAGGTAGGATACTGCTCAAGGTCAGGGTCATACCTGCCTGGGCTACATAATCAGAGAGCTCCTCGGCGTCCCTTTTCATGTAGTCCAAGGAGGTACGTCTCAGGTCGTTGACACCAGCGTGGACAATGACTGAGTCGTGCTTGTACCTGCTGTTGAGAGACCTGAGTGCTTGCGTTATGTGGTGGATTCTAGCGCCCGACAGGCAGCTTACTGTGACCTTCTCCTTACTCAGTCTGGTGAGCGGGACGTCAGTGTGCCTGACTATGGAATCACCAATGACAAGTGTGTCTGGCATTTTGTTTGGCCTTAAGGGCTGTGACTGTTTGACACTCTGACTGTGTGGTCTATGTGTTGCATGTGTTGGGTCGTGAGGTGGTAGTTGTTTGGGTGTCTGCTTTGGTGGCCTCTGCTGTTTTGGTAAATTTTTGACCAGAGCCTCCGAGTATGTCTTTGTGTGAGTATGTGTATGATTTGAAGTTGTGATGGTACCATGTGTGACTGAGTATGTATTGTGTGTGGTTGCCTTCTCCTCCTGTCTGGTCTTGCCAGTCCTATGTTGAGAGAGCTCAGCCTCCAGTTTGGCCGTATAGTTGCATCTCTCGCATGTATTTGTGTTTTGTGGGAGAAGGAGAGGATTGTCTGTGTACATGAGGCAATTGTAACATTGCCTCAATATTCCCAGGTTCACCAGTTGAGCTGGAGAGGACACTAGCAACTGATCCCTCGACATACTAGACGTAGTAGATAAAGAACTTTCAAAGGACTCCGGGGGAAGTGGGTTTTGGGCTGGTGGGGTACTATCTATAATAAGAGTGCTTTATCAAGGTGCAAGTACTGTAGGAGTAAGTGCTAGGCTTTACAGATAGAGAATAGTCTACTTGGGAATCAAGTAGAGATGAACTTTTCAGTTATAGGATATGCTGGTTAGATCAGCAGTACAGTTTAGCGTGTTTTATAGCAGGGGTCTGAAGGGAGCTAGGAATTGGCCCAAAACGACCAATGGACTACTAGTTTCTGGCTGAAACTTCACCAAATCGGACAAAAGGCAGCTCAGTGCTTCCCACTCCCACTGGTAAGCAAAGAAACTTCCCTCCTTCCTAATAAGGCAATGGATCAGTAACAGGAACTAAAAACAAAGCCCAGGGATCAGCAACTCTGAAACTGGACTACTCTAGTGCAGTAAAGTGGTAAAACAAGAGATTTTTTTGTTTTTTTACAGAGATAAGGAAAAAAAACAGACAGTAAATGCTATAAATGCTGTAAATCGGCTAGCACTTTAGTGTGTAGCCTACAGAAACAATTTGCAACAATTAGTAACTTAAAGTGCAATAAACAGTGTAAAATGCAGAAATCACTTAAAGTAGCAGTAAAACAGGCGAAATGCAGTCGCTAGCTTAATAACAGTGGGAAATCCACAAAAATACTTATATCTGGTAGAAGGTCACTCTTTTAGCTCTCTGGTGCTTGGATCACTCTGCAGGCCACCACGAGGATCTGTGCAGAGTTGGTACAGGCTGGAAAGCACGTGTTTAGCGTGTTTTATAGCAGGGGCTGAAAGGAGCTAGGAATTGGCCCAAAACGACCAATAGACTACTAGTTTCTGGCTGAAACTTCACCAATTCGGACAAAAAGGCTGCTCAGTGCTTCCCACTCCCACTGGTAAGCAAAGAAACTTCCCTCCTTCCTAATAAGGCAATGGATCAGTAACAGGAACTAAAAACAAAGCCCAGGGATCAGCAACTCTGAAACTGGACTACTCTAGTTCAGTAAGGTGGGAAAACAAGAGATTTTTTTTTTTTTTTTTTTTTTTAAATGTAAATGTTTATAGGTTGGTACTCTTATATCTCTTCAAATAAAGCATAATCTGATCTGACTGAAATCTTCCAAATGTCACTAGGTAATTGCATACAAAGCAGCATGAGCCAGCCTCTGAATATCTTTGTTAATCAACTCAACTAGTTGTTTCTCTTCTCCCGTTCTCACACTAAAGGCTATGCACACACACCTGGCACATGCGATTAACATGAACAATAGAAACCTACCTTTTTTCCACAGCTACATTTACCTACCATGTGTGTTATATATTATTGTCCTTCCAATATGAAACAACACCAGTAGACCTGCTTGGCTATTAACACACCACAGGCAAGCTTCTACTATAAACCACTCAGAAGGTACCAAGTTCCATGTTATTCATTTGTCTCAGCATGGGACTGGCTTTCGATTTAGAGTTGCCGCACTGCTCACAGTCATAATGCCATGAAGATCAAATCAAGTCTTATATATCCTAGCCAGTCAGGTCACAGACATATGCATGATTGTTGGCACACACTCCCTGGAGACCACTTTGTGTGCTACACTTATCCCTATCCTCACCATATCTCAGTAGTTGCTCAAGGACCCCCTGCTGTCTCCACACTCATGCTCGAAAATGTATTGGCATGCTACTTAACATCACTTAAAAGAGATTTGTACAAGGTGAGACAACTGGCAATAATGGTGAGACTGTTTGCTGCCACTCAAGGAACCAAATAGTGTTAAGTGACCAGCAGAAAATTCTGCAAGAACTGAAAGTGTACAAGAATGATGCACAAACATAAACCAAAAACTCATGCAAATAACATTACATTTTTATACAGGGATTATTGAACAGACATTGGCTACAAGGGGATGCCTTGCTATGTAGTTTGGTATACATTATATGCACATTGATGTGATAAAATGGGAGGGTTTACATTGATGTGTATTTTCTGAAAAATAAGGTGTTGCATTATTTGGTGAATGTAATAGTCATTAATCAGTGATTTGTGTTAGAGAATTACATTCAGGCCACTGAATGTACTATAGTATGTGCTAAAGACAAAAATTTAATTCAGACGTGGTATAAACTGAAAATCAAAAGAATACGTTCCAGCTGTACAAAATTTCAGAATGTTCACATTTTTTGCTTCCTGCTTTGTCCCTCCTAAAACTTGTGGTTTTCTGGAAAATCATCGAGGATTGAAGTTACTAAGTAATGACAGAAATTTTAGTTCAGACTTCATATTTGTTAGAAAAAATGCATGTTAATGCAACACTCTTTATTCTAGCTACTTTATACATTTATAAGAAAAGTTTTTAAAGTTTTATCCAAATGAAAAAACAGAGCCAAAGATAAATGGTTACCTAACTGTAGCACTATGAAACAGGGTAAATGGACACACAGCTGAGTCTTTAGAACCTTTAAATAGGATTGCAAAAGTGCTAACCTTTAAATAAACACATTGATCTGAAGACTCAGTTGTGTGTCTGTTTGCCCTGTTTCATCGTGCTGTGGTTTTTAAAGTATGTCCATATTTTTGGGGTTTTGTCTACTTACTGTTTTGGCTTGGGCTCTAAGCTAAGAATTTGAAAGAAAAATGTAGGAACAAAATGAAAATGAAATCAAAATTTAAACTGTCCACTCAGGAATTTATGACACCCTATTATTTTGAACCCAAAACTGGGAAATTCCGAGGAATACAGTACAGTTGAGAGGTATGGTATGGGTCTCCTACCTTGGAGAGTGATGCCTTAAATATGTAGCCTTCTGACTGTGTCATGAATACTTTCTTTGCCGAAACCACTCATATCCAGCACACTTGTCTGGCAGGCAGATGTCATTAGATTCAAACCCTTGCCTTTCATACTACTCACTCTACAGAGATGTGTATTGACTACATCTGCCACAGAATATAGCAATGGAGCTTGACACTGTGCAAAAACATCAGTCTACAGACAGGAGAATTATCTTAATATACTACATAGGAACTTCAAGTTCATTAAATCCAGCAGCCTAAAACTGTTAGAGTAACTGTTTCAAAGTAATGCCTTTCACTCTGACTTTACTCTGTATTCCTAAAGCACGGTGGATTTAAGCATATTTGCACAAAAGTAACTGGACTACTGTGGGTGATGAAAAAAAACTCATCAGCTTTTGCCATAGGACATGAAACTCCATTCACCATTACTCAGCAGTAATGCACAGTGCCAACGTCAGTGCAAATGCTGAGGGGAAAATGTGAAGTCTTTTTGATGGGCCATTTCTGACCATGTAGGTTGTGTGTAATTCTATTTTTGACTAGATTAAAGGTGTAAAAAGGGTTTGATAGGATGGTGGTGAAGAAGTAGGGCAGGAAGAGGGTAGAACACAGAGGGAAGAATACAGGAATTTTTAGGATGGTAGTGGGAAAGCACCATAGCTATCCATTTCTTCACAACATAATGTAGAATTGTACAAAGACTTTCATGACTTTGGAGAGTCACCACACCAGGGATGGGTGAAGACTTAATAATGTTGTATAGCCAGTTGGACGAGATCAAATGTGTCAAGATGATACACAGGTGAAGGTGAAGAGTAGAACTATGTATAAATTATCTTTTCTTTTCTTTTTTTTAATTGAGAGAGTAATGTTGGGGATGGCGCTTAGTAATAAGAGGGTCAGATAGAAATGGTAGGTTAAGTAGTAGGCAGAGGCACACAGGACATAAAAATCAGACAACATAATTCCAGCTTGAAAACAGTGAGAGTCTAGTCCTTACAATCAGAATTTTTATCACTGTCTCCAGTGTCAGTTACCTAGGTCAATGCTGGATGTGGCATGGTTTTGGCAATATGACACAATACCTTCTCAACTCTGCCAATTCAGGCAGCAAGGCTTCTCTCCATTAAGCCATACACCAGTCCTATCAGCTCTTGATAACTGATAAAATCTCCACCTTCACTGCTACTGCTCCTGGAGAGTCCCACTGCACCAGCAGTCAAGGCAGAGCTACCTGACATAGATGGAGCAGGTAGGGCAGGAGTTGTGGAGGCAATTTGACTGGTTGCAACCCACATGTGCTGGGTGTCTGTGTTGTCTGTGGTGGTGTCACAGCAGCCAGGTGCAGAGGTATGCAGGGCCAAAACACAGTGGTTGATATAGCTCCATGTGCTTGCTGAAGGTCACATTTTCAGCAACAATGTATTAAAAAAGTAAATAAATAAATATAAAAAAAATAAGAGAGATGGAGTATGGGAGACAAAAAAAAGAGATTTTTTTATTATTATTTCAACACATAACCCAATATGAGAAATATCCAGATATGATGGAAAGGCATTAATGTGTCATAAAAGCTATCATAATGCTACGATATAACAAACAGAATCATATATCTGACTATGTCATATAACATATATATACTTTCAAAGGTAATAATTGTATTTGCAAACATTTAATCATTAATGTCATACAGTATTGCAGTTAATATCTTATAAATAATATCCTGTAAAAAAAAAAAAAAACAAATATCTGTTTCTGAGTATTGAACCCACACAGAGTTAAGATGATATACATATTGCCTAATGCAATAACTAAGAGCTTTTGCAGCAGGCATGTATTCTTGATATAAATGTTAAGGCATGCCTGCTCAAGATGATATACAGTAATGCACTGAAAATAATTCTCTACCTTGCATGCAGACCTGATGTATACTTACCCCATGCCTCTATAAGGTGAAATAAACTCTTCTGATGTACCTCACAGTTTTCTGCTATCACTTTTGCATCTGTACAGTATAGAAAAAATAAATAAATACGTGTGTGTGTGTGTGTGTGTGTGTGTGTGTGTGTGTGTGTGTGTGTGTGTGTGTGTGTGTGTGTGTGTGTGTATGTGTGGAAGCATAATGAATAGCTGTGCTGGTTGGTTAATCCATGATATATCATAGACTGGTGATAGGTCGGTATACTTACACAACTGAGGGGTGTTTGCAGTCTAAAATTCATCCTCCTATCTACTCAGAAGTTCTAGCTTGCACCTCTTCGTGTCACTGCCGTGGCGATGACGTTACATTGAAGACAGCCTTGGCCAAGCTATTCCAAGCCTCAGCATTACACTGAGACCTGGTTGTAGCACTCATTAGGAGTGCCACAAGACTTTTGGACTCCTCAACACCCTACCTTTGTGCTCTAAATGGAATGTCATGCCTATCATCACTATCTATGTCTGCAGAAGTCAAGCTAGAAATGTTTGTCTGAATTGGCACCCAATTCAGATCTCATGTGTAACAGCTTGTATGCATTGATACATAGACTTGTCAGCTGCATTTACACAACTGGAAGCACAGCAATGGGTTCACAGACACATTGGCACTGATTACATCAAAAAGCACAGAAGGTGAAATATGGCAGTGAGATTTGGCCATGTGCGATGCTCAAACTACTGATACATGTTCCAATGGCAAAGAATGAAATACTTTATGGTGTGTGTTATAAACATGGTTGGTTGGAAGAAAAAATGGTATGACTTCTGACATATCGACCTGCTGAACTTACACACTAGTAAAATTGAGTAGTAGCACCTGGGAATTGTACCCCTGAGGAAACAAAGAATAAAATGTTAAATTTTGCTTATTAACTGTCAGTGCCACAGAAGAACTTACTTTTTAACATAGTTATTAGAGGTATATTAATTTAAGAATGACTGGATATATACTTAAGAGATACCCATATGTCTGTAACATTACTTAGTAATGGGACAACATTTCCATGTAAAAGGTAGTATTTGTGTTTGTAAATAAATTTCAGATGCATCCAATTATATAACCTGAGTAACACGTGGTAGGTTAGGTTACATAAATACTTCACAAGACATACTGTCATAAACACATACTTATATGTGGTAACTCATTAAGATTATTACAAAAATATAGTGCTATCATACCAATGCATGTGCATTCTAAATTATATATCGTTATTGTCACATTTAACATAATTTGCACACATTAACTTGAGCTTTTATTTCAAGCAGCGATGTACATTTGTTGTAATATAGTTATGAAACTCATTTGTAGTTACTGTTACATTCCTAATCAAATTGCTGTGAAAAATGTTTCCTTTTGTAAAATTACCAGTAAACTGGACCAGTTGTCCTCTTGCTGTAAGCTTAATGCACTTAAATTTTGTGCCACAGTGAAACTTATCTGACAGGTAAATTTTCTTCATAGGTTCATAGGTTCATAGGTTGGTACTAGGCTATCAGGCCTAGGGCCTATACAAGCCTAGCCATAACAATTCCCTGGCTATTTCTTCCCGCATTATTTACTTTCCTGGACCCCTGTCTTGCAGGGTGACTGACGTGATCCCTGGGGTGAATTTCCTTTCTCCCATCCAATCATCAAGGTTCCTCTTGAAGAGGTCCAAACAGGCACTCTGCTTGACATGTATGGGCAATCTATTCCAGAGTCTGGGGAGTCTCTGGGTCAGGAACCTATCGCTCCAGCATGTTTTGTTTATTGTGATGACAAGGTTTAGATCCCTGGAGCGTTTAGCTCTGAGGGATTGGGATTTCTTTAAGTGTAGCATGTCCAACAGCTCTGGGTTTAACATGGCCTTGTATGTTAAGCAGAGATTGCCTCTGAGTAGACGATATGCGACAGAGTATAGCTGGAGTTTTTTAAGGCGATCAGCGTAGGGCATTTGCTTTAGGCCTGTGATTCTTTTAGTGAGGTATTTCTGAGGCCTTTCCAGTTGTTGCAGATGTCTTGAGAGGTACATACCAAATGGGGCTTTGTATTCTATAATGGGTCTAATGAGGGATGAGTACAGTGGGACAATGACCTCCTTTTTTCTGGATGAAAAGCCCTTCGTGATGAGGTGTGCCACATAGAAGGATTTCCAGACTGTTGTGGCAATGTGGTTATCGAAGGTGAGACCACTGTCCACCTGTGTCCCTAAGTCTCTTATCACACTTTCTGTGTTTAGTGTACTGCCACCTATATGGCAATTCATGGATACATGTTTTTTCCCAAAGGGGATAACAATACATTTCTTGGCATTGAGCTTGAGCCCATGGCTCTGGCACCAAGCATCTGTTTCTGTAAGGCCCTTTTGTAGAGTATCCACATCATTTGGGGATTCAATAATGGCTCCCAGTTTGCAGTCATCTGCAAACTTTGTTAGCCAGAGTCCCTTAGTGTTGACCTGTACTTCAGAGAAGTAGATGCCAAACAAGAGCGGCCCCAGGACTGAACCCTGAAGTACTCCATTTGTCACTTGTCTGGAGCTGGATTTGGAGTCGGCTACTTTTACAGTGTGGGTTCTATCAGTAAGCCATTTAGCAACCCATTGGGTGACATAGGGATTAATGCCCAACTTAGTAAGTTTATCTATGATTCCAGAGTGGGGGATGGTATCAAAGGCCTTGACAAGGTTTAGATAGGCTGTGTGGACCACCTTACCCTTGTCCATGGTTCTGGAGACTGATTCAAAGAAGTCAATCAGGTTCAGGAGACAAGATCGGCCCTTCACAAACCCAAACTGGGTGGGGTCCAGTGTGTGAAGGTTGCCAATGTCTTTGTTTATAAGTTCCATGATAATACGCTCCATGGCCTTGCAGATAAGGCTTGTCAGACTGATGGGACGGTAGTTTCCGGGATCCAAGGTGGATCCCCCCTTGTGGATTGGGATAACTGTAGCTCTGCGCCACTCAGTGGGCACAAAACCTGAGGTGAGGCTATGATTAAACATGACACTTAGGTGAGGTGCCAGTTCATATTGTAGTTCATGTAGTACACAGCCCGGGATGTCATCTGGTCCCATGGATGCTGTATTCTTGGCTTTAGAGAGTGCGTTTTGTACCTGTGTGGCCGTTATTACTGGAATTTGGCAATCTTCCGGTATTGAGATGGGCCATTTAGGGGTGAGAGGGGTGAAGTTGGCACTGAATCGATCTGCCAGGATATTGGCAATATCCTTCGGATCAGTATATTTAATGCCATTCTGTTTTAGCTCAGAGCAGATCTGAGTATTTCCATTTAGATTCTTGACATAGTTATAGAATGCTTTGTGGTTGTCTTTGGAATCTTTGGCAATTTTATTTTCGTAACTAGCTTTGGAGGATTTTATGAGGCATCTCAGTTTCTTACTGAGGCTAGTAAGGGAGTTTTTTGCATCCTGGGATTTTCCTCTTTTCTGCAAAAGTTTCTTCCTTTTGTTGTAAAGTTTGTTTATGGCAGGGGACCACCAGATTGGCTTCCTTTTTTTGGATGAGAGTATTTTGGTTCTATTTGGGATGGCACAATTCATGCATGAGTGGATGTGCTCGTACAGTGCCTTAGTGTAGGATTCAGCAGTTGAACTTTCAGTTCCCGTCTGCATGGGTGTCATGAAGTTTGTCACTTCTGACTTGAGTAGCATGAAGTTGGCTTTGGAGAAGTTTTTTATGGTGGTTTCTTTACTGGGGGGTGGGGGTGGGATGTGGATGTTAAGGGTGATTAGCTTATGATCAGACCTGACTAACGAGGGGGTGACCATAGGTATGGAGCATTGATTTCCAATGTTGTTCTTCTTTGAGTACTATTCAAAGTGCTGATGACTGCCCATTCATGCCAAGCTCATTTGTGCTATACAAGGCTGCCCAAATTAAAAATTTAACTTTTTTCCTTTGAAAGTGAATTGCGTTTGTGGACTGCCACGTGGACAACAAAAAAAAAAAATAAATAAAAATAGGAAAAGAATTAAAGGAAAATTAAATCAGTTAAAGGGTATACCTAGCAATTGTCAGAGTGATAAGTGCATTATAATTGCAAATTCTTCCTTCTCTCATTTCCTTGCTACATCCAACTTTAACGTCTGACACACATTATTGGGACTTTAGGTAATGCCAAATAATGGGAAAGGGGACATACAACAGCTCACATATTAACAATATTGAAATTAGTTGATTTTCAAAATGTGTTTCAATATTCATTCACACATACCCCCTGTAAAATTACAAGTAAAACTGGATTTGAATACTGCATAAACTCTCCACTTTCTCTAAGCTCACTTAACTTACACCTTGCGCCACAGGGAAAGTTACCTGACAGGTGCATTTTCTTCAGTGGGTACTATCCAGAGTCCTGACAGGCACACACTGGTGCTAGGCTTGTCTGCCCTACAGAAAGCAGCCCAATTTAAATGTTTCACTTTTTTCCATAGGAAGTTTAACAATGTTTCATACTTCCAAGAGGCGTGCAAATACAAAAGGCATTATAAAATTACCTTATACTGAAGAACACATTTACCAGATATATTTAGCATGGAAAACAGCAGTTATGGCATTAGCATGACACATTCATCCATTTCACATCTGCTTGCAACCTTACAAGTAGCATTTTAGCTAAATATCATTGGAATTTCATGTAATGGCAACTATTCTGAAAAGGGACACAAAGAGAATGGTAAAAGGTCTTTACTGACACAGACCATACAATCACTCATGGCAGCAAAGTTTACAATATATTGTACAATTATCATGATGGATACTTGTAAGATATGGCTAAGCTCTTTACCATATAGGAAACAAATATCCACATTACAAGCAAAAACAAAACCACTGCACCAGACAAAGTCCAGACCAGGCTCCAAATTTATAATGCAAGAAATCCAAAGAAAACCACTGCACCAGATAAAGTCCAGACCAGGCTCCAAAAACATGATGCAAGAAATCCAAAGAAAACCACTGCACCAGATAAAGTCCAGACCAGGCTCCAAAAACATGATGCAAGAAATCCAAAGAAAACCACTGCACCAGATAAAATCCAGACCAGGTTCCAAAAATATAATGCAAGAAATCCAAACAAAACCACTGCACCAGATAAGGTCCAGACCAGGCTCCAAAAATATAATGCAAGAAATCCAAACAAAACCACTGCACCAGATAAGGTCCAGACCAGGCTCTAAAAATATAATGCAAGAAATCGAAACAAAACCACTGCACCAGATAAAGTCCAGACCAGTCTCCTATGTAAGTTTGTAATGGAAAAAACACTTGTGAGCTTCATTACTACTGTAATCACAAGTAAATGTCTAGTTCATATAATGTATATTTAATACTTTTGAATTTGTTGTATCACTTGAATACTTGATGGAATTGCCAATTTGTGTATATGCCATCCTTTATTACGACAAATACTTGTCTGATTGTGGATATGTGTAATTTGCCAATGTATTACTTTGAGCTTTTCTCCCCCAGCCTCCACTGAAAATGGGCTATGCCCAGCTGGAACCTCCCGGGAAACAAATGTAAAATAAAATAAATAAAATATATAATGCAAGAAATCCAAACAAAAGCTCTGCACCAGATAAAGTCCATACCAGGCTCAAATATATAATGCAAGAAATCCAAACAAAAGTGCTGCACCAGATAAAGTCCAGACCAGGCTCCAAATACATAATGCAAGAAATAAAAGCAGGCAAAGGACATGCACAGCATAAAACCAAACAATTTAGTTGGTAAAAAAATATTTAAGCGCTTTCTCGTAGTACTCCTATGCTGCATCAGACATAAAATTCTATCACAAGCCTAAACATTTTAAACACTGTTAAACCCATCACTGCTAGCAACCCTTTTCCCTCCAATTAAATAATTAGTGGAAACCAAGTGATTTAAACTAACCTAAAACTTTAGCAAAATAAGTACATTTAATTAATTACATAAGTTGTGATTGGAACGTACTAAAAATGTACTTATTTTGCTAAAGTGTCAGGTTACTTTAAATCACTTGGTTTCCACTAATTAGTTAATTGGAGGGAAAAAGGTTGTTAGCAGTGATTGGTTTAACAGTGTTTAAAATATTTAGGCTTATGACATAATTTTATGTCAGATGAAGCGTAGGAGTACTACACGAAAGTGCTTACATGTTTTTTACTAAATAAATCATTTGGTTTTATGCCGTGTGTGCACGTTGCCTGCTTGGATATATCCACATTACTCATGTTACTGCTTTTGTGTTAGTACACTCTAAAAATGTTATCTGTGACAACATCCATAACACATATTGTTATTGGTAATGAGAAGAGATGAGTTTATAACAACACTTTTGTGGCATAAATTCATAGGGATTACATATAAGATTTTTATCACGTATCACAAACTTTAGCCTTTTCATCCCATGTGCAGCATTGGGTGTCAATATGTATTCTGAATCCAGTCATAAAAAATATCTGTAAACTGGATTAGGACCCCACATTATGCATTTTTTTCTCAAAGCTCACTTCATTTATACCTTCTGCCACAAAGGCACTTAGCTAACAGGTGGAATTTATTCAGTGAGCACTATCCAGAGTGCTGATGGCCACACACCAGTGCCAGACTCATTAGCTCTACAGACGTTGGCCCAATTTAAATTTTTCACTTTTGTCCTTAGAAAGGGAACTGTTGTTCACTGCTAGGGACTGCTGTCAGTCAAGAATGCAAAATCCCAAATGGTGTGCAAAGGATGAGGAGAGTAAAAACACAGAAAATATTATGAAACAAGTAGTTAAACTGTACATATCTGATGTCTCCTCAACATTGTTGGCTTGCAACATAAATATATGCTCCCTTAAACATCAGTATACTCTCATAAACATCACACCAGGGCATTCACAACACATACACGAGAAGTGTATCAGTATTTGCCACATACACATACATATACTATGAAGAACAAAAATGAGTTGCATATACTCAGGATGTAAAATAGTATTAATTGACATTGCAGTTGCAACAAAACCAAGTTCTGGAAGTTGTTCTTTGCAATCTGTAGATGACTGGGGCATTGGTAATAGTTAACCTAATCTTTTCCTCACACAATATAATATAAAAATTTGCAATACTACAGTGCCTTTCTTCTCTTTATTTTGTGAGTATCATCACCTTATCTATGCTTCTCTAACAAGACTGCTTTGGGATTTGCATTGCTTTTGATACCTGTTTCCGCTAATATTGTATTTCTTTAGAATTGCAGACAAATTTGGTTTGTAGGCACAAGGTGTGATCAAAAACAATTCATACAAATGTTACAAATGTTGGTCTCCTAAGTCAATCTGCTCAGACTTTCTTGTAAGTTTCTTCTCCCTGATACAACAACAGTAAGTGTACATCAAAGAGAACTAACTGTGAAACCCTGATTGTTCCTGCAGTCAGACAAATTATTCACACTTGCAAGCCCTTAACAAGTAACACTTCTCAATGTTCATCCTTACATTGCTAGGGCATGTGCATGTGCATGTAATTATGTGTGTCCTCACACCATTTCAACCTGCCCTGCACTTAGTGAAGATTTTAGAATTCATGAATGCTAATGAGGTCACACCTCATTTACATACTAGCTATGCTCAGAGGGCTAAATCTGCATTATATAAAGTTATCATCTAGTAGGGAATTTGTATCATAATAGGGAAGACTGTTTGGAACCAGGGCACTTGATACTAATGTTTGCTTTCAGAACATGATTCTAGTTTAACAACTGACTGACTTGCTGCAACGGTATGTTGCTGTTTTTTTTTTTTTTTTTTTTTTTTTTTTACAGATTGCTGTATTTTAATCTTATCGAGAGACTGCATTTCACAATATACCTATTGGCTTACTGTCTACATTTTTCTCAGTAGATGTAAGCATATCCACCATGAATTCCAGTTATTATTGACCATTAAAGTGTTTCTAAAGAATGTTACCTAACATTTCATAGATAGTTTTATCTGGGATACTGACCAGTTAGAGCAGAAAAGTGTTATATTACTTATTAGCAAAGTTAGGGTGTTTTGCATTATTAGCCCTTAAAATTGTGTTAAGGCTTTGATGTATAACTGGATGCACTCCAAAGAAGTAGATATCCCAGAAACGTTTTAGCTACTTTTCCTTGCAAGGTGTATATTATTTTTGTTAATGCTGCAGTGTACAATAGAGCTACACAGATATTTGTCTCCGTAACATATACTTTTAATAATTGATTTTCCTTTCCTTTCTTTCTTTGCTGATTGGAGAATCCATATTAAGTTGTGTGCACCCATATGGAGCCTTACCTTTTCATTTATTCTGTGTATGATGGGTGGATGCAGTGATAGATATTTGTTTTGTTAACAATTATTTTGAGGTTACTTAGGCTTTTTTCCTTTTAATTTTCCTCTCATAGGGGGCTACAGCACCCAAGATATATGCACCTCATAAACGTCCAAACAGTGATGCTGAGAATGAAGTGATCATTCAGGCACTATGGCACCAATGGTCATTGATCTTAGAGAGAGGAAGAGATGTCAAGTCCTTCTGTGACCATATCTGGGAGCAGGTGGTCAAAGATGTAAATTCAGTAGGAGATCATGGATATACATATTCAAAAATATGACACAGAGCCAATGATATGATCACACAGGTGAAATGTAGGTCAGCTGCAATTGTCAGGGAACATTTGGCTATGGGGTTGGCCCTGCTACAGAACCACCATCAACTGGAACAGTGGACTTTCTGTCCACTGTCAGAGATCCAGATAGCTCAGCATAGGGTTCACAGAATCATTGATACTGGGGCTGACAGGGAAGACTAGCCAAGTCTATCCACTGCAGAACTTCCAGGTATGCTACATTATAATAATTCTCATATATATATTATATATATATATATATATATATACATATATATATATATATATATATATATATATATATATGTATGTATATATATATATATATATATATATATATATATATATATATATATATATATATATATATATATATATATATATATATATATATATATATAGTATATATACATATATATGTATATATATATATATATATATATATATATATATTTCTACTGCTAAACTATGAAATTCTCTCCCACTCTCTCTTAGAGCTACTAGCAATACATCTCTCTTTAAAAAATCCTTGAAACATCATCTCTCCTCCCACTGGCAATACCCATGTGCTAACTCCTCACAACCCATAACCTGACCTCTGTCTCTTTCCTACCTCTTCTCCCACCTTTTCCTCCTCTTACCCCGCTCCACTTCCAGTACCATCACCATTATTTCCTGAACAGATAAACATTTTCTATACCCTTTACAAATATATAGGACTGTCAGTCTAATCTGCAACTACTGTGGTATGTAGTCTTATCAGATTGTATATAGTGCATTGTTAACTGAGCTTTAGCAATTTAATCTGACATATTTGCTAGTTTAAGTTTTTATCATTGTGAATGTAATGTATGCTGTTTTGCTTTAGCAGTTTGATCTGATATATTTATCTTGTCTCGACCACATTGTAAGCACTGTATTGTTACTGTGCTTTATCAAATTGCATGTATTTATATCTCTGTGGAACTTTTCTTCCCAGGTCTCCACTGAAAATGGGCACTTTTTGGCCCAGTGGACCTTCCTGGTCAACAAATGCAATAAATAAATAAATAAATAATAATAATAAATAAATATAAACATATAAGTATATATTATATATATTTATATATATGTTTACTATCGGAATATGGAATTCACTTTGTCCATTTAAGCTTATATTAAATGTATGGTTTCAAAGTATATTAAAACCAAAAGTAAACTTACTAAATCTGGAATACCGATATTCGAACAGTAAATGCAGTTCAAAAGTCATATATTTAAAACAGCAAATACCAAACTCTTGGTATTAACATGGTTCAAAATTGGGGTGTAAAATCATTTTGAAATTGAATATCATATTTTGATGATAAGCTTAATAGGACAAAGTGATTTTCACATTCTGATAGTACACAATATATATATATATATATATATATATATATATATATATATATATATATATATATATATATATATATATATGGGTCCACTATGTAATTTTGAAATACTGAAATCCCGAAATTCAGTATTTCGCAATTACATAGCCGAAAACTCTAAGATCCGAAACCAGAAGAAGCGCGAAATTCAAAATCCCGAAGCACGGAGATGTTGAACTTCCACTTCCGCTGGTGCAGTGTGTGGATGTTTGGGTTGAATTTAGGTAAGTTTGTGTGGGTAAGTGTGTTGGTTAGGGGCATTAGTGTGTGTAATTGTGTGTTGTGACTGTGATGTGTGTGTGTGAGGGACTGTAAGATGTGTGTGAGTTTTGTTTGTGTTTCTGTTTGTGCAATCTCAGAGTTAGAATATATAAGTGGGGGGGTGGGTTATTTATATATACATATATATGGTTTCACTTTATAATCTCAAAATATTGAAATCTGGAATTTCAGTATCCTAAGACTATAAATTCGAACATTTACAATATCAAAACCCCAAAAGTGCGAAATTCAAAATCGCCTCCACCACATAAGCAAACATACACACACCTTCCTCCCCTCACTACAACAAACCAACAAAACACACAAACACAACACAAATACGCACACCTACCCTACATATAAGCAGGGGAGCAAGATCCCCTGCACCCCCCACACCCCCTGCTACTTATATATACTAACTCCGAGGTCACACTAAAAAGACAAAGACACTAAACCCACAACTACATACTCTATATTCCCCTTGCACAAACACACATCACGTATGTACAAACACCACCACTCTCAACACATACACACTCACACTCTTAGCTACCTACCCTACCCTACACCTAAAACTTCACAACACACTCACATGCACTCAAGTCCCTACCCAAAACCCTTAAAAAAATAGCACTTGAATCTCCAGACATATCCACACAACAGCATCCAAACCATATCCCACAGCACACCACACCTTACAAACACAGCAAATCCCATGTCGAGCACCACCACAACTACGAATTTGACATTTTGAATTTGATCAAGTGCAGTTTTGCTGAACTGCACTTTTGGCACTTTCGGCTCGAGATACTGAAATTTGATATTTCAGTATTTTAAGATAGTAAAGTACTTATATATATATATATATATATATATATATATATATATATATATATATATTATATGTTATATATTTATATATTTATATATCTATATATATGTATGGGTCTACTTCAAAATGTCGAGATCAGAAGATCAAAGTTTTGAAACTTTGAAATGTAAATAAAAAAATAATGTTTTTTTTATGTTTTTGCAAGGGAGAAGCTCACTGCACCCCCCAACCCCTCTCTGCTAATTAAACATTACAACTCCAAGATTACACTACCGCAAGGAAAACAATAAATATTCCATTCTGTGCTGTACGGCGATCTCCGTTACGTAGACCCATATATATATATATATATATATATATATATATATATATATATATATATATATATATAGATAGATAGATAGATAGATATAGATATATACAGTATATATATATATATATATATATATATATATATATATATATAAGAGAAAGACAGCCTGTGAAAAGGGAGGGATAGAAGACACACTGAGAGAGAGAGAGAGAGAGAGAGAGACATAGAGAGACAGAGAGAGAGAGAGAGAGAGAGAGAAAGGCAGTGAGAGTCAACTAGACAGTAAACTTTTGTATGAGATAAGTCATGTTCTGCAACTGCCAGCTTAGTGACGTATAAATATTTGAATATGAAAGTACCTTGTTAAATACTGCAGTTATAGGATAAGTCCCGGGGCTTTTCTCTGTCTGATGCAAACAGACCACAGCCATTACATGGTTAAGAAAAGATTGTGCAGTATTGCAGGCATCATTTGTAATATTTGTCTGTGCATAGGCTCTTAGGTTCACACCTTAATGTAGTCAGAGAGTGTGTGTGCTGTCCTTTTCCTCTTAAACAGAGCATGGCATATTGTTTATGTCTATGTCTGCTGGGAGAATCTGCAAATGAAACTTCTGCCTCAGACTCCTTATCTGTATTTCCCAGCCCTGCTGACCCTGGTGTTGTGGCCCTTCCCCTAGTTGTCCTTCTTGAAGCTGTTTCCAAAGTATTACATTGTACAACATAGAATTACTGTAAGTATTTGGGCAGAGCTGCCTGGGTCATACTTCAGGGCACCTTGTGATGTATCAAGACACCAGAACTTTGATTTGAGCAAGCCAAATAATGCACTATGATATCCATAGTTTGAGCATGAGCATCATTGCAACCTTACTCAGTGGAGTTGTATGGATTTCTCATGGGTTTCATGAATACATGAATTAAACTCTATTGCATATTCAGTTGACCAGATTTACCAGACATGATCTCCCCTTGACAAAGCCAAACTGTGTGGGGTCGAATGTCTGGAAGTTGTCAATGTCCCCCTTAATGAGGCCCGTGATAATCCATTTCATGGCCTTGCAGATCAGGCTAGTGAGGCTGATGGGGCTATAATTTCTTGGATCAGTAGATGCTCCACCTTTGTGTAAAGAGATGACAGTGGCTGTCTTCCACTCAGCTAGGACAAAGCCAGTACTCTAGCTTTGGTTGAATAGGGTGCCTAATGGTGCTGCAAGTGCATGCCTGAGTTCATGTAGGATGCAACCTGGGATGTTATCGGGTCCCATGGAGGCTGTATTTTTTGCCTGTGAGAGGGCAGTGATGACCTGTTCTCTAGAGATAAGGGGGCGGGGGAGGGGCAGGTACTGGGGAAGTCTAAGTTAATCTACATAGATTCACTGCATCTTGTGCCAGATTTCTGAAGAAAGCTGCCTACAGTGCAGCATGCTTATGGAAGACATTGGTGCATCAGCAGCAGACACATTTCCATAAAGGACATTAAGACAAGGACAAAGAATATTTTTTTCAGAGTAGGATAATTATAAACTTCACGCACATCCACCAAACTCCCAAAAGACAATGTGTGCACCTAATGACAATAAAATGTGACAGACTAGTGCACCTACAATTTTGTGAAAGAAATGTGCAGGAAAGTTTATGAATGCATCCACTTCTTAACAAAGGCCACAGAGCACAGAACTGGCATAGAACAGTGCTATGCCATTGCTAATTTCCCGCCCATGTCCTTGGTGTAGTTGACTGCATCTACATCCAAATCAAAATCCAGTGGTACCTGGTGGTGAACTGTACATCAATAGAAAGAGGTGGCCATTGATCAATTGTCAGGATGTGTGCTCTGCAGATGACCTCATTTGCAATATCATGGCAACATACCCTGATATTGTGCATGATGCAGCAATTTGGAGGGAAAGCAATCTGAGGGACACTTTTTACCATGATGAAATTATGAAGGTGCCCCAACTCAGATAGAAGAGGACTATAATGTAAGCATAATACAGACAAGTCAACAGGAAGCATGAGGACTAAGTATGTGTTTTTATTCTCTTACAAACAGGTGACTGTGTATATCCACTGGAGCCTTGTCTTGTGACTCCATACAGATCCTGCTGTGGAAGCATACAACAGAGTGCACACCATAACATGGAACACCATTAAGTATATTATTGGTGTGCTGAAAGCAAGATTCAAATATCTGGGCACATCTGGGGGTGCACTCTAATACACGTCAGAAAAGCCATTGGAGATAGTCACTGTATGTACCACGCTGCACAATATGTTGACGTCAAAAGGTGGCCTGCCATCCACAGGTGTAGGTAGCCTACAACAAGAACTTCATATGTCTGACATGGAGCAATCAGAGCTGTCACAGGATGATTAGGAGGAAACAAGGGTGAAAATAAATAAATATGAGCAATGGAGGCTGTAGCCATATATTCTAACTCACGCAAAATGGCAGTGTCTCACACCTTCAAGTCATGACAAGCCACATATATGAAAGTACAAAGACAAAACAGTGACGTTTATGCAGTGTTACCCCACAACAGCAGCACAGAACACAATTAATTGAAACAGCCCATTAGATGCCCAGACTGTAACACCATACATACCATAATTGCAATATTTACCAGCAAAACCTTATACGCATACAAGTGAAATAGCAATCTGGATGTCTACAGAGGAACATTCACAACAGGACTAATTTATGCAAGGTACATCAGCAAATATGACCACACTGGCATATGTATGGCATTTCTGAGGTGTGCAGATCAGAAGGTGCTGTTGTCTGGGTAAGATACCATCATACATAAAATTAACATGTGAAGGTAGCAGTATAACAGCCATTGCCACAATAAATGTAGGACTGTGCATTGTTTGAGAATGTTTCATAACTGACAAAACCTAATTGCATGGGTGGTACAATAATACTGAGATGCATGCATCACATATGTAATAGGGATGTATAACACTGTTGTACACCACACTATGTAGCATATAGTGGCAGCAATACTGACAACATGATACAGATGGGCAAAAAAACAAGTATTATGGAACATGCCTAACATGGAATGTCACACATACGTCAACACTATAATGCATAGGTGTGTGTAACAACATGAGTCAGTCAGATGAAAACAGGTTTAATTCTCCAGAGCATCAATGACAGGCAGTACACATCAGTCATGGAACATGAATCATTGCATGGGATACGCCAACATAGGCATACATGTGTGATTAAGCAGGTAGTAATGGAAAGGCATACATAGAAACTACATATACATAAAGATATCTAAGTTCTTCAACAGTATATACCTACAACAGCATTAAATATGTACATTGCTATCTAAATGTGTCTGTGTATGCAGCATTTGTCCTTTCTTTGCTGTATCTAGTGTGACAGTGCTTACACTTCTCATATATTACTAAGGGGATATGCTAGCATTGTAAAAGTCATCCTCCAATACTTAATGCATATATGGCATTAACTTTGTTTAATGTCAATGTAAAATATGCTCAGTGCTGATCACATCATTCTTCTGATGTTGCAATGGGTCCATCTCACATCTTTTGTACAAGTCAACTTATATATCATTACTCATGGGTAGACAGGAACATGATAGTGTATGCCATGCTTTAACTGGATAGTCACAGTTCAAACATGTTTAAATTACATTAACCTATTTTCACATAGCTTAGAACAAGTATCGAGGCATTTAGGGTTCTGGAGTTTGGTGTGAATACAGGTGAATTCCATAGGTTTGAATTCAGCTTCCCCTAGTTTCTAGTCAGTGTGTGTGCAAGCAGTTGAATTCTCAAGCAAATTTCTGTCTCTGCAACCAGTTACCTAGGCTTGTGTGACACTGCTTCATGATCATGTAAATTGTTTAATCTGAATACGTTCTGAAAAGAGTTAATGTAGCATTCACAGCTGTCAAACCTCATAACAGAAAATCATTGTTGTCAGTTAATATGTCTTATTATATTATTCTCACAGATGCTGAGCAATGAGCCAGAAATAATGCCCTGTGTATATTGAGGCTGCACAGACTTGAGAAGCAATAAAGGGAGAGAGATGTGTGTTATTAAGTTCAGCCTTATTTTTCCACTGTAAGATGAATAGTATCCATGTATGCAAATCCAATAGCAAGCTTCCCATAATGTTTCGAGGTATAACTTCGAAGTGCTAGTTTAGTGTCGGTAACTTTTGCCGTGCCAATGATTTTGTCTAAACTTCATTTGTAGATGTCACTGGTTATATTGAGGTTTGATGATGTTTGCTGAAACAGCCAAAATAATAGTCATTATACTCTACGTGTACAGTGTTTTAGCTGTAAATGTCTTATACATGACTTATGTGTGTTTGCTGTGTTGGTACTTGTTGCTGATAGTATACAACATAACTTTTACTATTTCTGATGTCATAACATCTCAATGTTATTGACTTGACTGCATACAGTAAGCCACTTAATTCATGGTGTGCATACCTTGCCTGTTCATTTACTGAATGTGCATGCTGCTTTCTCACAGTATCAGTGATATTACTGCTGTATATTTCTTGATTTCCACTCTTCTTGCATTGATGTTTAGGTGCACAAGTATGGTTGTTAGAACCCTAAATTACATGCACATTTGCACCTTACTGTCTCACATGCCAAACATTCTTGCGTTAGTGGGGCTGTGCAACCTATGTCCATTTTCAGCCTATCCTTTTTTGGGATGGCAACTACACATCAGTGTAATATTGCTTGGTTTAGTGACACTTGTATGATTTGACAACAAAGTTTATATATGTCTATTATGTACATAGCTGTGCTGTCTTTTGAACTGGCAATGTGTAAAGATGTAATCCATGCATCTACTTCCCATTCTGAAGCAAGTATGCTGTGATGTTATCTGTTACCCATGAAGCAATTTTGAACTCATTTGCATGTGTATACAGGTGTTTGCTGCTTAATGACCTGCCATACAAAGTCCAACTGCATTTACGTCCATAATGTACAAGCAAACGTAAATGCAATTGGATGTTGTCCAGACAGAGATTAAGCAAAGCCCAATACAAAGTATAGGGTGCTCACTTAACATCACTTAAGATTCTATTGGATAGAACCTATCCTGGACATTAAGCGGTGCATACCTATATACATTTATTTTTGTAAGCTGACATATCTGATGTGTGTGTGTGTGTGTGTGTGTGTGTGTGTGTGTTAATCATTGTAGTCAGATACTCAATAAATTACACTTATTGGTTTCCTGCAATGCTATGTACAACCTGCACAGATGGAAGTGGTATATTTACACTAGTATTTGTTGCTGTAAACATAAAGTACTCCTGAGTATGTGTGTTGAGCAGACATATGGCTTGCCTATACTGTCAAACATGAACCTGTAACAACAGATGTTATCCTAGTCTCCCATGTGCTTTATTCCACTTGATGTCACTGTGTAATTTAATTTAAAATGTTGATAGGCATGCTCAGTCATTTATGTACATCTGCTTAGATTATTTATGTGTGTTATGATGGTGTCATTGCTGCATATGCCATCCTGTTGGCAACTGAGGAGTAAAACTTTTAGCTTTTTTCTGCATTTCTAATCATCTCTATGGACCAATAATGTGACTTTTTCACTTGCAATATGTCTTTATATGACAGTAATCTTAGGCAGACAATTGCTACACCCTTCCTGCAAAGCAATTGTTGACGTTCGTAATTGTTCACCATATATTTGTTTCTCTATTTATATCTATGCACGTCAACTAATTACGCTCATTAGATGGTGCAGCTGTCATTGTTCAGTGATGTTTGCACATCTTGCTACATGTAACTACATAGCATAGCACAGTAGTTATACCTTGGACTATGCTAATCTTTGCCATGTGAATTACATACAGATAGATTTCGATACTGATGTGTGTGTGTGTGTGTGTGTGTGTGTGTGTGTGTGTGTGTGTGTGTGTGTGTGTGTGTGTGTGTCTTCCTTTACAGGCCATTTTCTATGCTGCTCTGGGATGTACTCTGATATTTCATTATACTATTGTTACACTTCCAATATTCATATTAGTACTGGCAGACTTTCTTAAAGAACTTTGATAGTGGCAGGCAGTACACTGTCCTGCTATGCACATGTATGTTTCTACTTAAGGAGATAATGATGTTATTGATAGACAAATTTATTCAATTATGAGAATGCATTACATATAACATATATGTATTGCAGAAGTGTTTTCTGTTACAGTCTGACTTACATAATGGATACTTTTGTAATATGTTGAGGTTGGATGCACTGCCTGCATTAAGCAAAGCAGCAAAGATAGATTAGATGGAAAATGGGCACCTACTCATTCAGACTTTCCCAGTAATCAAATGTCAATATAATTAAGCAATAACCCACAAGTAGGTGTGGGTATATTAGTGTGGGTGTGGACTAGTTCAAGCAACGCCAATGGTGGGTAAATCCTGGTATACCCAAATGCATGAGCAAGTTATTGCTATTATACAAATGAAATTATGTACAAAAGAAAGTGCTTACCTTTCTTAAATTATGACTTTGTGCTGTAGTGTTCTTCCACATTGTTTGACATTCTTACTCAATTTTTGGTGTACATGCATACAGGAGTTACATTCCCACTCTTGCATCAGTGCTGTTAAATAAAAGGAACGGAGAAGAGATAATCTCTGTTTTTTTTTTTTTTTTTTTTTTTGTAAGAGTAGGAATGGAGAAATAATCTCCATTGCTGCTATGAGACAAAAATCTGGACATTCTGTGAAGATTTGGACAGTTGACAAGTACCAGAGTCTGCTGAGATTTATGGAGGGACAGCACAAAAAAAAGGAATATTGGGTGCATTTCTGTCCTTTTATTTTTCAGAATGTATTTGATTTTTCTTCTTTTTTGTGCTGCTCCTCCATAGCATATTCCAATAGAAAAGTCTGGTCGCTAAATGGTACTTTAGCAGACGGACTGTTTTCTATTGGGATATGCTTGACTTACAATGGGCACACTGGTTGGCCTGACCAATCAGTGTGCATGTTTTTGAATACTAACAAGCTATGATTGTATAATATATAATAATTCTCACCTTAGTAATACATTGTATCCATAAGACATAGATACTGTATACAGTATACAAATTATTTATATTGTTATACATAGTGCTTTGTTTTTAATGCTCTTTTAGGAATATTTAAGGGTGAACAGCTATACAGTTATTATCATGTTATAGAGTGTGGGAACCATGCCAGTTCACCCATTCACTGAAGAAGATAATGACACCCTTGACTGCTTCTGGCAGAGTATGCACTTTGAGGACTAATGCAGATACCAGGATAATGATGTTGATAATGATGAAGGCAACAATGGACTGAGACCAGCATGCACAGTTGTTCCTGCATTCCAAGAGCTATGGTAATCTCCATCATAAAAAACAGAAGTCCTGAGGGACCAGATCTATGATGTTGTCACTGATGTATTCCAGACACAGATGAGGAACATTATGGGCATGTTCTTCCAGGACATGGCACAGGTCATGCATGACTCCATCTGGGAGACCATATGGGAGATTATTTCAGACATGCAACCCTATCAGGTAGGGCCCACTGGAATATAACTATTTTCTATGTGTTCCAGTCATGTATTGCTTCAACCATGGTGTGTTTCTGCTTGGCTGTCTTTCAGTATTAAGCACACATTTATGCACGCATCCTATACTGCAGCCATGCTTTTAAGATGCACCTCATAATGCATGCTTCACAAGTCTGGTCATACAGAACTATATATTACTGCTGCATTATGACACGTTTAAATTTGTAGAGGACATTATCACCATTATCATTCCTGCAGTCCTGCAAACAGTGTTATGAACAACCAGAAAAAGCATTCCTGCACTCTGTATGTGGCTTGCCTCATCTGCATGCAGTGAAAAGTACAATTATTTTAGGTCATGTTTGCCCTTGTATGTGACAGATATGTATAATGTTGTTAGCAATCTGCTACTGTCACACACTTGTACTAGTGGCAGTGATCATATGAATACGTGACCACTGCCACCAGTGATCACATGAATACAGGAAAGGTGATGATGTAAGCAAGTGCACTACATTATACATGCTAAGTTTAATAACATGCACACACATATGACTGTAGTGCTATTTTCATGTGGCTAAATGCACATGGGTAACATATGCACATATTTTGCACACATAGATGTTTCAATGTTTGTTTATAGTATGCCGGTTTACATACATGATGTGTCAGTGTATTTCCTACATTTGTGACATTGGTGTGTCACAAGATCCCATTAGCAATCTGCCCTTGTGTGTGATGTTTTAAGCTAATTTGCGTGCCATGTAGTACACAGTTTTATTATAATGTCATAACGTACACCTCTGGCATTAACATCTGCATATCCTATGCCCTTTCTATATAGCATTAGCAACATTCCACATTTTCTTTTGGAGTTTCATGATATTATTGTATGAATGGCACAGGTAATGACTACCTATATTTTATAGCCTTGTTACTATGACAAGGCAAACATCACTTTATTGTGCCTATAGCTTCTCTTCTGACATGTATACACCTTTGTTGTGTATTACACATGTTAACATACATGTCTGCATTTCATTATGTATACTACACCTGTATTTCTTTCTATGACTGTACATCTGTATGCCCCTAACATCAACACACAAATTGCCCCTGCAATGCAAAATTATGAATGAGTGCTTCTCTTGCAGAAGGTGTGCCATTCTTGTGTATGCATGACTGTCCTCTGATTTGCATGTACTATTGTTATCACTTTCAGTATGTGCATCACTTGTTATCTTATGTTTTCATGGCAGTAAATATGGGTATGTGATATTCAACTCTACTTTCATTATGTACCTATGCTAATTGTTTATGTGTTGCACATTACTCTGCTGCTTGTGTCATTTATTGTCAGACGTTAATAGCCATCATCAATGCACAATGCACATGTATCATATGTTGGCCCTTTGCTGCAGGCATCTTGCAGGGGGCCTGCAGTCCATCTCATGTTAGAGATGCATGTATGTGTAATGTTTTTATTTGGATATGATTGTCCTGTGACTGCTTTTTCATGAATACATTTCCTTACCATTGTAGACATAGTGTCCATTCCCTTACCCTTTATAGCTTTTGGCTATATGTTTCACATATACATGACATATGCATATGTGTACTGCACTTTTGCTTAATGTATCATCATTGGAATGTAGTTGTGCTTGGCTTATAAGACATTCTACCACCATTATAGATGATCATAAACATGCAGTGCATATCCACATAATGTCTCAATCATTGTAATATTTCAATCCAAGTTCATGTTTTATTTATGTGTCATGTATTCTGCAGACATCTTTTCTATGCTTCCTGCATAGCAAACTATGTACAGGCTTTCATACCTTACTTTGTATTATTCATATGCTATCTAGTAATGTATCTGTATCACTGTGTTGTTTCTACATGGAAATTTCACATTGCATGTCATTGGTGGAGTTATGTTTGATGAGTTTCACTTCTGTGATATCATTGTATAGCACATATCTGCATTGCATACATGAAAACCATCTGTGTTGCCCCTGACATGGAATGTCTACTTTGATGTCAGGATCCCATTTATTTATTACACAGCCACATTACTTTTTGGCTGCAGCACTGCTCTTGGCACTGTGCTTAAATGTTTGCTTATTGCATGCAGGGTTGGCAATTCTAATTTGACCTCCACTTGTCTGCTCCTGCATTTTCCATACTGGATTTGCTCAGCCTTGCTGTTGCTTGGCTTACACTTACACTGTTAACAGCTGAGTTGATGATCATGATTGATGTTCACTGTGCACCACAATGCCAGTAATCCCCATTTAGTGTTCTGTGCCACATGCCTACCATCAGTTGTGCTCCTTTTGGTATGACTCTCAAACAGTTTGCAACATCTAAGCATTGCTTTGCACATCAGTACATAATGTATTATTGAAGTGCACCATTGCTGGTATGCATCCCTACCCTGTTTGTCATCTTTCCTTAGCCCATGTTGTAAAGTCCATATATGTGCTGTCTGTGTGCCTCACCTGTCCTTTATGTATATTACCAGCCTTTGTCCATCTTGTCTTGTGATACTTCCTATATGTTTGTACACATACTCTTCCCTACTTTCTCTTTCTGTGTCTTTTTCTTACCTTCTATTCAACAGAAAAGAATGGGGCCCGTTCCCCCCCAAACAATTGCCCATGTACCTCTGACTCACCCTCTAAATTTTCCTATTCAATCCACCCTCACCCCACATCTGCTTTGCTATCACCCTATTTTGGTCGGTGTGTATGTAACTTGTGTTCCCCATGTATGTCCCTCATCCATTGTTAGATAAAGTTAGTATTGGCAATGTGGCTGTGGATGACACTTCACTGTAATTAACTTTTTGTTATTTTTTTACAGAATATGATGGATTCTGCAAATGATAATAGGTGTGTGTGTATGTGTGTGTGTGTGTGTGTGTGTGTGTGTGTGTGTGTGTGTGTGTGTGTGTGTGTGTGTGTGTGTGTGTGTGTGTGTTTCAGTGAGTGCTTTCCACATATTACTGATATGTTCCTTTGAGATTGTCTACCTGCTGCACAAATACATTGTTAATGCAAATATATCATTCTATGGACAATTTTTCTTAGGAATACAGTTTTTTGCAATACTTGACTATAGATGCCCTGACATTGCTGCTTATTTGCTGTGTCTGCATTTTGCTGAGATATTTTCATTAGACTGGGACATATTTGCATATTTTGTAACTTACAACAAATCTTGCAGGAAACTTGATGCAATCTGCCCAATTCCACAAAACGTTTGGAATCTAACTCTTTATGTATCCAGTCTATACAGCTTTAAAATCAGTAACTCAAAGCAACTTCAGCCTCAGAATGAAAGTTCAGAATTACAATGGTCTGATTATGCACTTACATAATGACACCATTCTAAAATGCATTTGCTATTACTACTATTACAGTATTAAGCTATTGCATTATTATTATACTGTTGACTTTCATAGACAATCTTCTGTCACACTAACACAACCAGTCTCATTGCAGTATATTTACAAAATATACAAGGTATTAAACTTCCCTTGAATAAGTAATTATAAACAGTGATTACAAATGATTCATGCATGCTAGTATTAAACAACTGTCACAGGTAGTATGCAAATTGATTTGATATGGCCAGTTTGTTTGTAAAAGATCTGACAATTCATGATATTATTAAGATAAGTTATTTCAAATGGATTAACAGAGAATGATCTCATAGTCAGAGTGTGTAGAGGTACAATGTTTTGTGCTCAGATAGGACGGATCCCAGTTCCCCATTTCAATGTAGTTCATAGTTATGTAATAAATACATGGATTGAATCACATTAAAACAAAATTTTGCATGACTAAGAATTGCTCAGATAAGCAGGAGCAGTTTAAATACTTGTTCAGCTAAGCACCTTACCATCACACACTTGCACACAGACTCAGAATAAACCCTCTACCACATGCAGTCACACTAACCACTGTAACACTACCCCAGTATCCACACTACCACTTAACTGAAATGCAACTCTGACAAGGGAAAAGCTGCTCTGTTTGCCTTGCTGAGATTCACCAGTTGCACAGCAACATTGTTACACACGTTTGGTTTTTGAGCCTTGATTTGCATGTATCTTGCATAATATGAATCTGTATGAAGTGTCATGCTATGCAACAATCCTTGTGGAACAGTGAGTCAGGATGTGCCATTGCCCAGTTTAGGTAGGTCATCCTCCCCATACTACCGCATTCCTGTATGGCTCAGAAAACCCTCTCTACTGAGTAGTACAAGGCTGCTCTAGATTGCAGTGATCAATTTATGAATGGGAGTCCTCACTGGAATACTATGGAAAGCAACTTAGTGTTGCATTCCATTCAGACTGTCTATGAATAACATGATATAAACATATTCAAAATTGCAGAAAATGCTTTTACTAGATTCAAATGATGTTACTTCTTTCTTTTACTCAAGTCCACATATTTCTATCAGTGTTTCTTGGCATGATGGAACATACTTGTCATAATTTATTTCATGATGAAAATATCAGACAACTTGTCTTGGACATTAGTGATCGAAGAATATAAAAAGGTTGCCTTTTAAATCTCTTAATTCCTAACCTATATATAAAATCCCTCATGCTATCTGCTAAATAAATGTAAACATCCTTAATATGCCACACAAAGGAAAATTCAGACTTGCTGGCAAATTTGGTGATGATACTGAATTTACAGTATTTGAATTTTTAATATTCCTTCCAGTACTTCAATAGCTCTTAGCATTTTGAATTAATGCCAGATTTTAGAGTAAACTGAGAAAACTTGGTTATTACACTTTGCAATATACAAGTTTACAACAATAGAAAAATACCTTCCCACCTACCTCTCAGCTGTACAGATTTTTGCAGAATGTCCCAATTTTTTTCTCATATTTTGGGGGCATTTCTCATAAAATTGTTTTTTAGGCAAATCATTGAGGGGTGACGTTAGAAAATAACGATACCCTTCAGAAAAGTAATGCTAATAAAAAAACTGTTCTTCTATCAATTTATTTTTTCTAAGAGAAATATTTTAAAAGTGTCCCTGTTTTTGGGCCTTTGTCCCCCCATTATTGATGGCTTTATCTAAATTTCTTGCTCTAAGAGGTTGAGAGGTATGCTTCCCATGAAGAGAACTTCAGAAAGCATACATATTTATGCATTTTTGTGCATATAACATAATTCAAATAGCATTCTGAGCTCCTCTTTCACATTTCTCCAGATCTCTTACACTAGTGATGTCCTCATTAGTGGGGTTAGTCAGACATTATCAGAGAAGGGGGCATGGATAATCAAGAAAAGGTATCAGGATATGACTGAGGGCAGACATCTGTTGTGGGAACCAAAAATCTTTAAAAAAATCATTTTTATATCATAAAAACACCTTTCCAGTAGCAATATACAGTTAGTGCATTGATTCTCAAATGGTGAATTTATTCTTCTTGCGAAAGCCCAGGAGTGTTTCACATGTTGCACATGAATGTTGCACACTTAAAAACTTAACTATTCAGTTGTTTATTTCATGAAGGAATATGATAAATATAGAAATATAATACCTAGTGAAATATGTATTTGTTGCAACTCAACCCTAAAAGAACACTGGACTAAACCAAATACTGACTATTCTGAGTGGTGTGTGTGTTTGTGGGAGTGTGTGTGTGTGTGTGCCCACTTTGCTTTTGGGGATGGTCTGTTTCTGTTTGCGATTTTGACCTGTAGAGTTGTGAGTGCTTGTTTATCTTCATAAAGAAGCAGGAGTGACCCCTGACTGTTACTTGTCCTCTTCATCATTGTGCTTTTATTAACATTGAACACATTAAACATGACTGGGGAAAGAATTTTATTTACTCATATGAAATGAGGTAAGCAAATTCAAATCTGTACCCAAAAACTGCTAAAACAATGGGAAACCAAATGGCCAAAGATTTCTTAAGTTAAAAAAGATAAAGAACAGAAAATGTGGCATACTTTTGTAGATACAGTTCTCTACTAAAATCAAAGGATATTCTATAGTAATAGTCTAGAGATCATACTTAACTATAATATCTGATTTCCCCGAGACTACAGTGCTGTGAAGTAGAATGCAGCACAAACTTAGTTTGCTGAAAGCATTTTCCCCCCAAGGGTGTTTCATGATATATTACATAATATAGCTGTGCCAAAATGAAAAAGACATGTTGTGTATACAGGCTACCCTGTTTAATGACAGATCTGTTAAAAATCTTATATGAAGCATCAGTCTCTCCTTGAGGAAAAATAAATCCTGAAAAAGCATTTCTTAGCCAGAATATTCTTCTTCAATTAACTGATCCATATTTTACTTTAACTTTCATAATAATGAAGTATAGAATCCATATGGCTCCATTGTTGTGTAATCTTTTTTTTTACTTTTCTTAATGGCATTCTCAATATGTGACTTAATATGATTAAATGGTATTTTGTGCATTGGCCTAATTTTTCATATATGTATATTTAGACAGAAGATAGAAATCCAGTTATATGAAACAAACATGTTTGCCAGTTTGAAGGCAAAAACACTTAATTTGCTATTTTAAACTACACTTGACCTTTATCAAAGTCAGGTGTAGCAAGGCAGAAAGGCGGGTAGAGCAGGAGAGGCCCAACACCCTAAAGCAGTTTTCCATCTGCCCTTTTATAAATTAGTACTAATACTCCAAAATCAGAGGTAGCAAGGGTAAAGAGTTGCTAAGGTGGGCAGATGTCTATCTTCCCCTAGGAAAAAAGAATGCCTTTCATTGATTCCTACTAACACGTTACTTGCAGAGGTGAGAAAGTTGTCATTGCATGGTAAGACAAAATAGCCATGCATGTGCTCAAAGTGTAGGAGCATTTGAATAACATATAAGTACATGAGCACAAATGTCATACTGTGAAAGGTTAAACTGGGAGAAGAAAATCATTACGGACCCTTGCAGGACAGACAGCTGCTGATTCACCAGGTTCACAAGTCTATGTAGAAGAAATAAGAATGGCAGTTCTTTGTTAGCAGGTGTGACTGAAAGGTGCAAATGGGTGAATACAGACTAACATGGTTGTGGATGTCACTCTTACCCTGAATACAATATTCTCATGGACAAGCGGATCCAGCCAACCTGAAGATAAGGTCAGCCAAATCTGTGAAACAAAAACTTAAAAAATGAATACAATTCAGCATGCAATGCGCAACAAAACTCTAGAAAATGTTCTTTTATGCATACAGCGGATAACAAACTGCTGCTGCAGACTCCCTTAATTTATTCATATTATAATATAATCTCATGTATGTCTAGAAGCCTATTAGAATACTGCTGCTAATTTCCTTAAATGTATTTATAATTCTGCATGTAAGAGTTTTTTCACTGAAGGTATGTATAGTCGTAATGTAAGAAAATGTTTTCACTACATAAAATTTTGATTTAGTTAGAACTGGTATTGCATCTGCCAAAAAAGAAACTAGAGACAGATGTTATAAACTTAGAATACTGATCCACTGTCAGCTTTGCCATCATCAAATTTAAACTAAATGTGACTGGCTTTTTGTCTAGAGCATTTCCAGCTAATCCTGTTCTGTTTGTACATAAGAATAACTTGTGAATTCTATCTGCATTATATGAATTGCTCATTAATTATGCATCTCCCAAAGAGTTTCATTCTTTACAGGAAGCCTGTGAATGAGAATTATGACATTTGCTTACTGATATAATTCTATGTAGAATTTATTTATTTATCTATCTATATATCTATTTATTTATTTATTTTATTTATTTATTGCAATTTGTTTTTGGGAGTGTCTATATGGGCTTACAGTCCCATTTTCAGTGGAGGCCAGAGGAGAAAAACTCCTCGAACAGAATTCATTTTACATTGCTACAGTGACAAAATTATTACAGTAGTTCAAATTGTGTTAGCACAGTAAGAGAAAAGTACAGTTTTGTACCTACCATAAATATAGATGTTCGAGGATCTCCATTGCTGCAGTCCTTACATATGGGTATTCCGCTGTCCACCATCGGCCCGAATACCAAAGGGCTAGAACCGGCGTCGGTCATCGGCGCCCAAGACTGACGTCAGTACGTGCCAGTACAAATGCGCATGACCGACGCCATAACCTCAGTCTTTCTTGCCTCAGACGTCAGAATGCAAAAAACACCACCCAAACCCCAACCTAAAAAGAAAAAAGGGGGAAGGAGGGAGGGAAAATTGGACTGCAGCAATGGAGATCCTCGAACATCTACATTTATGGTAGGTACAAAACTGTACTATGTTCTTCATCTCCCATTGCTGCAGTCCTTACATATGGGTAGAATCCCAGAGCAATGGAAAAAAGGGAGGCTGGCCAACTAAATAGCATCAGGGGCTGCTAACGTGCCCTGTAAGATTGCAGTGGCAAACCCAGCCCTAGACCTAGAATAAAGAGGTAAATGATAATGCTTTGTAAAGGTATGTACAGAACTCCAAGTAGCTGCCTCTAGAATGTCTTTAGTAGCTACTCCTCTCAAAAAAGCAGTAGAGGTGGCCGTAGCCCTAGTAGAATGAGGCCTGATCCCAACTGGAACATCCTTGCCATGATGAGAGTAACAAAAAGCAATACAATGGCCAATCCACTTGGAAATAGTCTGTTTCGAGACAGCCTTCCCTCGTGAAGTCAAAGCAAACGAAACAAATAATTGTTGAGATCTTCTGAACTCTTTGGTTCTGCTCAAATAATACCTTAACTGCCTATGTACATCCAAAGAATGCAAAACTTTTTCCCCTTCATTTTGGGGGTTAGCATAAAAAGTAGGCAAATGTATAGATTGGTTCAATGCCACATTAGAAATCACTTTAGGCAGAAAAGTAGGATTAGTACGTAAGGAAACTCTGTCATTGTGAAAAATCAGAAAAGGTTCCACTGCCATGAGGGCCTGTAATTCAGATACCCTTCTAGCAGAAGTAACAGCCAATAAAAAAGCAGTCTTCCAAGACAACAACTGCAATTCAGCTGTAGCTGCAGGTTCAAAAGGAGGCAGTCAGCTTTTCCAAAACAAAATTAAGATCCCAGGTAGGAGTAGGAGCCCTCCGTGGGGGTCTTATATTCTTTGCCCCTCTAAGAAACTGTTTAACCAATGGATGTGAAAATAAAGGAGGGTCACAATCACAGTGAGCAGAAATAGCTGCAGCATGCGCTTTTACAGAAGAGAAGGACAAACCCTTGTCCAATAAAATAGTCAAATATTGCAATGTACAACTCAAATTAGGCAATTTGACATCAAAGCCTTTAGCTGAACTCCAAAGAAAAAATCTCTTCCATTTACCAGCATAAACTTTTCGAGTACTAGGACGCCTGGCTTCCAAAATAACATCCAAAACTTGTTGAGGGAGCTGAAGGTCCTCCTTCTCTAAAACAGAATGCGCCAGGCTGTCAGGTGTAGGGATTGCACCCTGACATTGAGAAAATGATTGTTTTCCTGAGACAATAAGTGAGGAATCTGTGGTAATGGCCAAGGTGTTCCATGAATCAAGCTCCTCAACAGAGGGTACCAATGCTGACGAGGCCAATCTGGTGCTATAAGGATCATGCGAGGTTTGTCCCTCCTGACTTTCAACAGCACCTTTGGAAGAAGAGGCAAAGGAGGAAAAGCATACACGTGAAGGTTGCTCCAACTGAAGGATAGTGCATCTATTTTCCAGGCTTTTGGATGAAATAGCATAGTGCAAAACAGTGGCAGTTGGAAATTCAGAGGAGAAGCGAACAGATCTATGTCTGGAGTTCCCCAAGCCATGGCCAACTGAAGAAATACCTGAAGGTCCAATTTCCATTCGTGAGGATTCACAATCTGTCTGCTCAGAACATCTGCTAAAGAATTTTGTGCTCCTGGCAGAAACTGTGCTCGAAGAGTGATGTGCAGATTCAAAGCAGTTTCCCATAACAGCATTGCTTGTCTGCAAAAAGGGTAAGAATGAGTTCCCCCTTGCTTGTTGATGTATCACATGACAGTTGTGTTGTCTGTTCGAATCAACACCAGTCCTGGTTGAAGTAGGCTCTTGAATCCTTCCAAAGCAAATTGAACTGCCAGCATCTCTTTCATGTTGATATGCAAGTGAAGTAGCTCTGGGGGCCAAAGGTCTTGAATCCATTTTCCTCTGAAATGAGCTCCCCAGGCCGACTCCGAGGCGTCTGTCGTCAATATCTGACTTGCCTCTGGTTGGGTCACAGAGAGCCCCTTGTTTAGGTGACATTCCTGAGCCCACCACAGAAATTCTTTCTGAATGCAAGGTAGAATCCAAATGACAGTGTCCAAATCGTGGCAGTGTTGAGTCCAAACGCTTTTGAGATACCATTGTAGCTTCCTCATATGCAGTTTGGCATTGGGAAGTACTAGAATGCAAGATGCCATGAACCCCAAGGCTTGAAGGACTGTCCTTACAGTCAGCCTGGACATTACTGATAGCTGTTGGAAGTATAGGTGAAGATTTCTTTGCTTGTCCGGGGTAAGAAATGCCATCTGAGCAGCTGTATTCAGTCTCACACCCAGAAAACACATCTCTTGTGAGGGTACTAGACTGGACTTTATTTCATTCACAGAATACCCTAGGCATCTTAGAACTGTCATTACATACTGCAGATGTTGAAGAAGTTCGTGCTTGCCTTGAGCCAGAATCAAACAGTCGTCCAGATAAGGATAAATTTGAATTCCTGTTAGTCTGAGAAAAGCTATTACTGGAGCCAGGACTTTTGTGAATACCCTGGGCGCAGTAGACAAGCCAAAGGGCAATGCAGAGAACTGATAATGCAAATTCCCATTCCGAAATCTCAGGAATTTCCTTCAACTGGGCCTGATAGGAATGTGAAGATAGGCCTCTTTGAGATCCAGAGTCACCATCCAGTGATCTTTGCCCAGCATAGGTAACAGCTGTTGCAGTGTTAACATCTTGAATTTTGGAATTTCCAGAAAGGTGTTTAGAATGGACAAATCCAGAATTGGTCTCCAAGTATTTCCTTTCTTTGGCACTAAGAAAAGACGGGAATAAAACCATGTGCCTCTTTCTGCAGAAGGTACTTCCTGTATTGCTCCAAACTGAAGCAGAGAAGAAATTTGTGTCTGTGCTTCCAGTCTTTGCTGATGAGGCACATCCGGCATACCTTTGAAAGGAGGGAATGTGTGAAAATAAAATTTGTAGCCTCGCTTTATTATGTCCAATACCCATTTGTCTTGGGTAACCAAATGCCAATTCCTTTTGAAAAGTCCCAGTTTTCCTCCTAGAGGAGCTGCCAGCAAGGCAGAGTCCGGCAGCTGAAGACACGGGTCATTGGGTCTGTTTCCGAAAGGACTGACCCCTGCCCTCCCCAGCAGAAGGGGTAGCAGAACTCAAAGACCTAGAAGTATCTGGGCCCTGAGAGGAAGTCCTACCTCTACCCCACCTCGACCTGCCCCTAGATTGATAATCCGAAGAGGGGAAAGACCATCCCTTAGCAGGCCAATTCCTACTGAACTTAGGGGG
This sequence comes from Protopterus annectens, assembly GCF_019279795.1. Lineage (NCBI taxonomy): Eukaryota > Metazoa > Chordata > Ceratodontiformes > Protopteridae > Protopterus > Protopterus annectens. Next base: position 708,124,080 of record NC_056735.1, read on the forward strand.
CTGAACCTGTAAAAAGTCCTTAACTGTCTGTATAGACTTAGCTTTTTCCTCCATTTTTTTCAAAACTGATTCTACTGGAGGACCAAAAAGAACATCAGATTGTAGAGGAGCATCCATAATTCAAGCCTTAACATGCTCTGACAAGGTCTGATCTTTAAGCCAGGCATGCCTGCGAACAACTGAACTAGTAGCAGCCACCCTGGAAGAAGCCTGTAAAGCATCCAAACCACACTGCAAAGAATGCTTACCAACTTGGTCTGAAGCATGCACTAAATCCTGAAGCTCCTTACATTCAATACCTTCAGCTAAAGCATCTACTTTACATTTCAATTGGCCCAGCAAATAATTTTGATACCTGAGCATATGAAACTGACAATTTAAAGCTCTCATAGCCAAAGTAGAAGAGGTATACAGTTTCTTAACCCACCTATCCAGGGCCCTAGCATCCTTGTCCAGAGGAACTGGATTCCTAACCACAGAAGCCCTAACACCTTTGGGGCCTTGAGTAATAGTTTCTGGATCAGCCCTAGGACTCTTATATAAGTACTTGTGAGCTTCCGGAACCCTGTAGTATCTATCTGGTTTAACCGGGGCAGGAGGCAGAGAATCTGGGTTAAGGGCAGCCTCAGAAAATACATCCTGAACAACATCTAGTACAGGGGGAATAGCCAAGGGCCTATGCTGAGGCAAAAACAAGAATTCTCTTAGCCTTTTACGAGAATCAGAATAATCCTGGCCCTCCCATTTGAAATGTTCCCTCATGGAATGCAAAGTCTCAGAGAAAGAAAAATCTTCTGGAGGGGACGCAGAGGGAGTAGTGTCCTCAGCCTCCGAATCAGAATAGGGAGGGAAATCCTGAAGTTCTTCTACAGAGGAATCTGACTCATTGGAAGACTGAACCAAACCCTCCAACTCTGTCTCTACCCTGGGCCTCTTCGCAGGGGGGGGCATAGAACCCCTAATTAAAGAAATCAAATCTTCAGCCATCTTTAACATGTGCTTCCTAGGAGCTGGACCCTGGGGACTAGCACCAGCAGGGGCAGACTTAGACTTAGAATGGGCTTTGCTTTGAGAAGGAGGAGGCCTAACTACCCTATGAGGGGAGGGAACCACTGACATCAGAGAAGCACCCTCAGCCTGGCCTAACACAGGAGAAGCCACTTCCTGTAGTAACAAAGGCTCCCCTTGAGACTCAGGTAAACTTCCCGAAGGAGCCGCTGAAGTAGCCAACGGTTCTACAGAACCGGCGTCTGGAGTGGACGACTCATCCTGTTTGGACCGCAAAGACTTTTCCTTGCGTTTCTTAGAAGAACCAGTCGTCGGAGAATCCGACGGCATGTTGTAATTACAACGTTTACCAAACACCAGCCTAGCACAGTCTAACCGACGTTTAATAGTACGCTTGTTAAAAGTAGCACAAAAGCGACACCCAACAACGTCGTGCTCAGGCCCCAAACAAGGAATGCAGAGTGAATGGTAATCCCTATGAGGAATCTGTTTCCCACAAGAAATACAGTTATTAACTTTTTCTGACATCCGGCAATACTGAGGCAAGAAAAAGACAAAAGTGTCCCCAACGGGGTACTTAGCCCAACTTGGTCTCCGGTCTGAAACTCGAAAACCGACAATTCCAGAACGCCGAACGGCACTTGCAAATGCTGCTTCTGCTTAGGACCACGCGGCAAGAAAGACTGAGGTTATGGCGTCGGTCATACGCATTTGTACTGGCACGTACTGACGTCAGTCTCGGGCGCCGATGACAGACGCCGGTTCTAGCCCTTTGGTATTCGGGCCGATGGTGGACAGCGGAATACCCATATGTAAGGACTGCAGCAATGGAAGACGAAGAACATCAATATTTACATTGTTTGCAATATATTAACAATTCTTAGACTAGTAATACATTGCCTGAGAAAAGAAAAGAAAAGAAAAGAAAAGAAAAGAGACATTTTATGTACATTATTTAGAGTATTGACAGCTGAGTAGGACTATCATTTGGCATGGATTGTTATTAAACATGAATTTTGTATTTTCATGCAATAATATATGTAACATATTACACAGTGCATGATGTTAGAAGCATAGGAGAGTTGCTAATAGAGACTATAAGGGAGGTGAAAAATATACAGACAGACAAACAGTTACTGTAGTTAGAAACTGATGTAGGAAGAACTACAGCTTAGCGGAAGAGAAAAAAGTGCACTTGGGGAAAAAATGAGAGGGTCAATCAGTGGCTGAGAGTGAAACTAGGGCTAGGAAAGTGTGCAAGGTTAGTCAGGATAAGAGCATGAGTACAGCCAGAAAGATATTAACTACTGTTTTAGGGTGATGTTAAAACTTTGAATCATATTATATAGTTTTAGAGCAGTAGGCATTGGTTTCTGTTTGCGACTTAAGAAGATTAGAGCAGGTTTCCTGGAGAGTTATAACATATGGGGATAAATAGAAGTTTTTTGTGACTAGATCTCAAGGTTCTTGGTGGGGAGTAATGCTTGAAGATGTTTTGTAGAGATGAACAAGCGTAGGATTTGTGAATACATTTACGTAAATACTTAGTTGTGGGTAGGTGAGGTGGTTGGAGAGTTGTAGTCATTTTTGTTTCTTTAGTACAGTACAGTGCTGAGTACACTAGGGTGAGTTACATCAGATTTGGCAATCTTGTTATAGTTTGCTTCTAATTTATTTTGTAGTGCGGACTGGAGGTTGGTTAGCATGGGTGATACATACTGTACAGAAGGGAGAAGGAAGGAAACAGCTAGAGATCTTCTTGAGGAATTAGTGAGTTAGGTTGTGTCACAGTACAAAAATACTAGTTGTTGGAGATCTTTTTGATAGAGTGGGAAATGGATTAGTCAAATTTTTAATTATTGTCTGTAATGACACCTAATACGTTACTATTGCGTTCAATGGTTTTAATGTTTTTTTCCATTTTGAAGTAGTTATTGGTCTATTATCTATGTTTCAGTTGATAAGAAAGACTCGTGAGCTGTTTGTTGGAGTTGTGTGAAGTTTGGGGCAGACCATATGAGAGTAGCATTGTTGGCAAGTAGGACTAAGTAGGTATATTTACTGGCTCTGTGAAGGTTGTTAGTAAAGGTGTTAAAAACAAGTGGACCTAGATTTTAGCCTTGTGGTTCTCCAATGGAGACAAGTAGGAAAAATGAGAAGCCATGATTCCATTTTACAGCTTGACGTCTATTAGAAAGATAGTTGTGAAACCAGGAAAGGGCTGACTGAGTTAGTAAAAGGGAGGATAGTTCTTGTAATAGCAGTTAGTGTGTTACAGTAACAAATCCTTTTGACATGTCAATGAAGAGGGATGAAACTAGGTTGCTCTTAATTGATATTGATTTTATGGTTTCTGTGAAGCTGAGCAGATCAGTAGTTGTGCCAGTGTGTGGTCAGAAATCATATTGTCTGGAAAGGAAAACATCATTGCTGTGAAGATAGATTAGTAGTTGAGAATGTATACATTTCTCAGTACTTTGAATAGTGGTGCAAACACTGCAATTGGCCAGTAGTTGTAGAGATCAGTGTTAGTTCTACCTTTCTGTAGTGGAAATATGTGAGTTTTTTCCAGATTGATGGGATGTAGCACTCAGGGATGGACCTATTTATTAATACATAAACTAGATATGGTACTATGTCTGCTAATGTTATATATTCAGCAGGTAACATGTCAGAAGAGGCAGCTGAGTTTTTAAGTTTATAAAGACTGTTGATAGTAGAATTAGGTTGTGGCTGCAAGAAGGAAGAGAGAGTTTGACTGGGTAGATACAGTAAGGGAAGAGGGTGGTTTCCTCTTGAGAAGAGACAGGACAGATTGAGTGAAATGGTTGTTGAAGTCATCTGCTATAGAGTCACTGTTGTTGGTCATGGTTGGTATTGGGGTGGGGGCTTGATCGGGATACAGGAAGCTATTTAGGGTTGTCCATAATTGTTTCAGATTTTGCTGGTGTTTGTTCTGAGACATGTTTTCAAGACATTGTCTCTGTATTTCATGAAAAGCACAGTATCTTTAGAGAGCTGGGGGCATGGTTGTTTTTTTTTTATTTTTTTATTTCTAAAAGGAGCTAGTTCATTCAAGATGTTAAGGAAAATGTGGTTGAATTATTTCATGACTTTGTCTTATGGTAAAAGTTTTAGAGTACATTTTGTACAGGTGAAGGTCATCTAAGAAAATGCCTTTATTAAAGGAATTGTGTTTGCCTGACAGCCTGGTAGCCACATTTATTTACTTTGTGCTTTGTATCTACATTTTTCTGTGACATCCAAAAAGATGCCAGCACTTGGTGGTGTGTATAAAACAGCAATTACTTTATTCAAATAATAGCAAGACAGACCGATTTCAGCATGAAAACCATATCCTTCCACAGTGTAAAAGAAACGTGCACAAAGACATTATTTTATATGCAAAAATCCAACAAACACAGAATCCAGTTGGCTGATCATAATTGTCCATTAGGTCCAGGTGGAAATAATCCACCCAGTCTAATTATCCATTTACTCTCCTTGTTATTCAATAGTGTATGCCAGCCAATTACATTGTTCCTTCTTCCCTGAATCATATCAATAACAGTGAACTTAAAAGTGTCAGATGGATGTGACAAAACATGTTTATATAAAGCATTGGTAACCCTTTTATGTCTAATATCGCTCAAGTGTTGACTGATCCTATGCTTTAGAGTTCTAGATGTTTGGCCAACATAGAAGGCAAAACAGGAGCAAGTGGCAAAATATACCACCCAATCCGATGAGCAATTGGCAAAATAACCAATATCATATACCCTAGATGTACTGCGACTGCTAAAACTTTTAATTTGCTGAAGGCAATTATGATAATTAGCCTGACATTCAAACTGTTTGGTTTGTTCACAAAGTCATCATCATGGCTTGCCATGAAGTATCCAGTAAGGATAGGTCTAATTTGATACAATATCAGGACAAACCAATAGTTGCCTTTCCTCAACCTAGGCTTATTACTACTTTTGGTCATAATTCTGATATGTTTTGTGAGGTTGTCCAGCGCAATTGGAATATTCTTCAGTCAGATGAGAAACGTAGGCATCTTATTAGTGGGAGTTGTCATTTTGGTTTTAGGAGAGGTAAGACTGTGGGTTCCTATCTCAATCATTATAAGCATGGGTCTGGTGGTATCAGGGGTACTAAACAGGTCACATTAAAGGGAGAGGATATTATTGGTTGTTATCCATGTGGCCATTGTGTGCACTGTAATAGGATTTACCAAATTAAAAGTTTTAGCAGTCGCAATACATCTAGGGTATATGATATTGTTTATCAGTCAACACTTGAGCAATATTAAACATAAAAGGGTTACCGATGCTTTATATAAACATGTTTTGTCACATCCATCTGCCACTTTTAAGTTCACTGTTATTGATATGATTCAGGGAAGAAGGAACAATATAATTGGCTGGCATACAATATTAAAAAATAAGGAGAGTAAATGGATAATTAGACTGGGTGGATTATTTCCACCTGGACTTAATGGACAATAATGATCAGCCAATTGGATTCTGTGTTTGTTGGATTTTTGCATATAAAATAATGTCTTTGTGCAAGTTTCTTTTACACTAGGGAAGGCTATGGTTTTCATGCAGAAACCAGTCTGACTTGCTATTATTTGAATAAAGTAATTGCTGTTTTACTCACACCACCAAGTGCTGGCATCTTTTTGGATGTCACAATTACTTCAGCCTTGATATATATATATATATATATATATATATATATAGATATATGTATGTGTGTGTATATATATATATATATATATATATATATATATATATATATATGTACACACACACACACACACACACATACATATATATATATAATTTTTTTTTTACATATCGATATATAGTTTAACCATTGATCAGTATCTACATTATATGCTATTTACATGCACATAGTTGATCATAATACATCAAATGCACCACCCAGCATACCTCCATTGTCTGATCACAAGGGGCATTGGGAATTAACTTTGGGTGGCATGATGCCAGGGAATCTTCTTGGGCTAGGCTTATATAGGCTCCAGGGCCGTTAGCCTAGTACACACCTATGAACAAAGGATGTTTGAACACTGCATTACAATAGCACTTGATTGCAATAAAATATACAAGTATAAATTCTTCAACATAACTGCTTCATGATCACAAAAGCAACTCAGTATATTGCCATGCAGAC